>NC_041221.1:70776440-70802046 GCF_002837175.3 Physeter macrocephalus | reverse complement strand
GTGCCCCGGTCCGGGAAGATCCCACATGCCGCAGAGCGGCTGGGCCCGTGAGCCACGGCCGCTGAGCCTGCGCATCTGGAGCCTGTGCTCTGCAACGGGAGAGGCCACAGCAGTGAGAGGCCCACGTACGGCCAAAAAAAAAAAAAAAAAAAAAAAAAGCACTACTAACAATTCTGCCATGACAATAAGTATACACTGAGACATGAAGATGTGGTATGTATGTGTGTGTGTGTATACACACACACACACACACAATGGAATACTACTTAGCCATAGAAAAGAACGAAATTTTGCCATTTACAGCAACATGGATGGACTTGGAGGGCATTATGCTAAGTGAAATAAGTCAGACAGAGAAAGATAAATACTGTATGTTATTGCTTATATGTGGAATCTAAAAAAATACAATAAACTAGTGAATATAACATAAAGGAAGCTGACTCACAGATATAGAGAACAAATTAGTGGTTACCAGTCGGGGGGCACTATAGGATTGGGGAGTAGAAAGTCCAAACGATTGGGTGTAAGATAGCTCAAGGATGTATTGTACAACACAAGGAATATAACCAATATTTTCTAATAGCTGTAAATGGAAAGGAACCTTTAAAGATTATATAAGAATAAAAAATTTAAAAATAAAAATAAAATAAAATACGGAGTTAAGTTCAAAATTACCCTCATTCTTTAAGGAAAATCCTTAATTTTGTTATATTACTCTAGTCATTTTCTACAAGAAAATAGCTTCGTATATGAGTTTGTTCAGTTCCAGAGATATTTGGAGTGGTCACAGGGCTCTGCTGACTTTTGACAAAGGATTATAGAGCTATCAGTCATGATGGGTAGGAACTTTCCAGCCAGTCAGTCAAACAACTGGTTAGCCCATTATGCTCATGGTGAAAACGCCCAGGAGGATGGAAATGGGGGAGAGTGACGGAATTTAGACAGCATTTCTGTTACCTTCGCTGTACCTCTGAAATTTGTTTCATTTGATAACACCTATTCAATGTGAAAACAAGTCCCATGCATTTGAAATGCACAATGAAAAATATCACATGTACCCTGTGGACCAAATATGAATTGAAATCATTTGTGTTGGATCATGGTTCCATGTGAGCTGTCAGAGAATGATAATCATGGCCACTTTGGTAGATAAGTTTTTTAAAAGTTCTTAAAAGGAGATTTATCCTTTTTTTTTTTTTTTTTTAAACAGTAAACGTTAGTAAACCCATGTGCACATCTCAGATGGCCCTTTGGTCTCAGGTCTGTCTTCTCACTGAAATGTCAGAGAGAAAAATGCAGGGCACAGTTCCAAGCAGATGAGAGTGAGGAAACAGAAGGAAATTTCTGATGGAAATATGGACTGACAATTTCCCATCCTAGAGTGGAACCCCCAAGACCACCCACATGGCAGGGTTTTTCCAACCCTGAAAGAAGGGCCCACCCTGAATCTGAACATTTATGTTAAGTATCTAAAAATAACATGTAGGGGCTGAGTTATTTAAGCTTCCTACTCTGATAGAGTCTTTTTCCAGATCATTATTAAGCAATGCATCCTTTAGGAGGAGATGGTTCCAGAGACTCTGAATACTTTAGCTGTTTCTGACCATAACTGTGATCTCCCGTCTCCTGGCAAGGCAGGTACCTCAAGGTTACAGTGGTCCAGAGAGAGAAAACCTCTTACTCCAGCTGCAAGTTTTTTAAACTGAAGGGCATTCAGTCCCAGAGAGGTTCTGAGGATGAGTCCAGTGCTAGGCCTCCAAGAGTGAAATAAAACCCCAGCTAAAGTCTGGAGCTGAAGCAGAGAGAAGGGCATTGAGAAGAAGTACCACAGCAAAGCAAAGCACACAGGAGCCAGCCTGGAGAGATGCCAAAGAGGCTGGCCCTACTCACAGGTTCTTTTTATCTACTCCCAGCCCTCCTCCTTGGACATCAGTTCACTTTGGCATCCCATCATAACCTGAGAACCTTTTGGATGAGACATTATACCATACCCTACACAGTTCAGATTCCATCAGTTTGGTGTTGCTTCCCTTCATAAAGAATGGTCTGGTCCTCTGTACACAGCTGAAAGTATAACATATCTTAGGCCAATATTTATATAATAAAAATTAAACTTCCAACAGAATGTATCAATGCTGATAAAAGAGGGCGTGCTATCTTTATTTTATTTTATTTATTTATTTTTAATATTTTCTTGGCCGCACCGTGCGGTACGTGGGATCCTAGTTCCCTGATCTGCGCCCCTGGCGTTGGAAGTGCAGAGTCTTAACCACTGGACCGCCAGGGAAGTTGCGCTATCTTATTTTTAAAAGTACCGCTTCCTACATATGCAACTTGGGCGCATTAGCTTGTAACCTCCACAGCTATCCTGTGAGGGAAATTCTGCTATTCAGTCCATTACACAGATAAGAAAAACTGAATACAGATAAGTGAAAAAGTAAGTTAAGCAATTTGCTTAAAGACATATGACTTATGACAAAGCTACAATTTAAACCAGGTACTTTTGACTTCAAAATCTTAAACCTTCTAAATGTATTAATGAAATTTCCAAAGGGGATCAATACAAAACCTTCTAATTGTATAGCACATGTAGGATAGATTAGTGATACAGAGGCTGCCACTGAACATCTTTCCACCTTATTTACACATTTCCAAAAATGGTCTAATCAACGTGTGGTTAGTTTTACGCACCCAAACCTTTTGCCATGACGTTTACCAGCAAGAAATTTTCAACACTTTGTGCCTATGGTTTGCGGGTACGTTACTGCCCTCTATTCTAGGAGTATTCAGAGAAACAAAATAGATTTCAAATGTTTCTACATGGGAAAAGGATGGCATGGTACATTAAAAGAAGGCAAAGGAATACAATGTTTTTTTACATATGGTAGATAATGTGACAAAGCACTGGCTTATTCTCCCATGGTTTTACAAGTCATTTACTGAGCCTGTTCAGAAAGTGTGTAAATTACCAGAATTTTTGCAAAGAAAAACTCTTTTCTTTGTTAGTGTGTAAATAATCTCAGTAGGTATTTACTAAGGATAGAATGAAGTGACATTAGGCAATTAATCAGAAAAACTCTGCTAATGTGGATCTTTTTTGCTATAATCAATCAAATGGATAACTTGTCCTGAACTGAATCAATCTGAAATCATTAGTCGATGTGGCCTCAATAATTCTCTCACCTTCTTTCCCACTTAAAGATCCCATTGTTCTCCTCCAGTGCCACCAGACTCTATCCTAGTAGTCCCGTAAAACTCCGTATGAGAATTAAACATGATTTTCAAAATTTTATAGCACAAAAATCTGGCTTTTTAGAGTTATTACATTATAGACTGCAGCTACCCCACTGACAACATAAGCAGAGTGATCAACCAAAATCTTGGCTTTCCTTAAGCCCCAAGTGTTGAAATAAACAGAATGTTGAAACAGCACTGCTGTTTCACCACTCTACATTTATATCATCACATTTGGTACTCTCAGCTATCTCACACTAACTGCTATCCCAAACTGGAGATTGCTGCCTGTCTTCTACTTTCACCTTAGTGAGGGGGGAAATTTGATTGGGTCTCACTGGGATATAAAGTAAAAACCGTTTAATCATTTAAGAACCTATAATAAAAGAGAGTGGTAAATTCCAGTTTGTTCAAGAAAAAGAAATGTATTTAAGACAGGTTTACAAAGAACATTTCATCCTTCCTGAAAGAGCCGGGCTTAGTTAATGGCTTTGCCAGGAAAGGAAGCAAGGAAGAGAAATCTACGTCCCACAGGTTAAGATGGCACCCACTGTGGGACACTCTCAGCTTCTTCAAAGGTGAGTTTTCCTCCAGGTGAGCAATATGCTTGAGGGCAGGATCTATAGTCTGAAAGAAATGTACTCAAATTCTGGCTTTATCTAGAGCGTAACTTAAGCAAGTTACCTTATTTCCCTAACCAGAGCCCCAAATATGTAAATGAGGATGATAACAGTAATATCTATTGCACTAAGTTGTCCGCAGAATAAAGTGAGGTAACACATGTAGGTGTTTAATATGGTACCAGGCATGCAGTAAGTGTTATTTATAAAGCATTATTACTTTATTATTATTTTCCACACAAAGCCCTAAGGCTAAGAAATGTTTCTAAAGCCTAGTAAATTTGGAATGCTTACAGGCAGAACTAATGGTAAGGCCAACCCAAGGTACTCAGACAAATGTATTTACATTTTATGTAAATACGGGGTTTTATTACTCTCTACCTATCACATCTTCTCTAGTTCTGCCAACCTTTTTTTTGGTTAATTTTCTTCACTGAAGTAAAATTATACACCATTCCTATTACATCTGAATGAATTATGATGTTCTGTGAAACATATTTTGCCAAGGTCTTTCCTTAAATGAGAAATTTCAAATCCTACTGTTTAACTTACATATCATCAGTAAAAAACATATTTTCCACTTGTTGAAACGTGAGCAGAGAAGAAATTCATGAATTTGAATAAAAGATTCCATACCTCATTACTGTCATGAATACTGCAGAAGTTCTATAGAGCATGTGATAGAAAACAACATGGGACCGTATCAAACATTTAGGGGATTTTTGATAGTTCAGACTGTAGCACTGGTGGGTCAAAAATCACTTAAATTTAACATTTAGGGGATTTTTGATAGTTCAGACTGTAGCACTGGTGGGTCAAAAATCACTTAAATTTACCAGAACAGTCATGTCAAAAACACAGTTTCATTCATCACAGCCATATGCTCTACTGACTCTCCATTAATGGTTTGTGCTTACAAAGTTCAAATACTTGGCCATTGTCCATTTATGATGTGCAAGATGTTGAAGGTTATAAACACTCGAGAGGGAGAAATTATTCTAGGTGGTCTTGGTAAGGGGGAAGAAGACATAATTAGGAATAACATAATTAAGGGGAAGAAAGTCTTTAATCTGAGCAGGGCAAACAACTTTTCTAACTACACCAAAAGCTAAGATGATACTATCCAAAGAAAAGCGAAGGAAACCAATGACACAAAATGATTTGATGAGGCCAAATGAAGAATTTTAATTCCTCAAACACCATTAATGCAATTTTCAGCAGAAAGCAAGAGCACTGTGAAATAAATAATAGCATGTTTACTTTACCGTGAATGTGAAAGGAAGAGAATAACCAAAAGGGAGCTTGTATATTTGAGATCATGTCTTTCATGGCAGGCTTGGAAACCTCAGTTAACATGACAGCGCATGAGGGAACCAGGGCAAGGGCCTGCAAGAATCTCAAATTTTCTCCTGCCCATTCTCTGGCTTGGGATACTGAACACCTCAGCCAAATGAGACCGGGAAACCAGGAGGATCTTCTTCTGGAACTAATATTTTGGATGCAGAAATCATGAATCATTCCCAAACTGGCAGCAGAAGTGTGAAGAATTTGGAAAGGCACAAGGAGAGCCGAGAAGTCAGCACAGACACCTCAAAAAGAAGGTAACAGAGAAAGCAGAAGGACAGCCAGAAACCTATGGGGGAAGGGGAAGCCAGAATTGCTCTGAGAGAAAAGTGCAAGGCAAGGCATGATGAGAAAGAGTTCTTCCAAAGAGGTCAAGAGCAGACAGCCTGCCCTTATTTAAAAGAGAAAATTGTTTATTCTATCAAAATGGTAGAACTCTGATATTAGGCTCATCCCTCCCTCCCCATGTCCCCCAACCTCTATCTTCCCCGGATAAAGCTCGCTTGGTGCTGGAAGAAAAGAAGGTAGAATTAGAGTTGTTGACCTTAA
The DNA here is from genome assembly GCF_002837175.3 of Physeter macrocephalus. Classification (NCBI taxonomy): domain Eukaryota; kingdom Metazoa; phylum Chordata; class Mammalia; order Artiodactyla; family Physeteridae; genus Physeter; species Physeter macrocephalus. The sequence goes on along the minus strand of NC_041221.1, from coordinate 70,796,299 downwards.
TTCTCAATGCTTTTGGATGTGCATAATTAAAACTCAGCAAATGAGGAAGCGGAGGGAGGACTTGGGAGATGGGGACGGGGAGAATGTGAAGAAGAACACTGAATAAAAGAAAGAGATGGTCGGGAGCCTGTAGGAACTGTAAAGAGAAGGGGCAGATGAGAGTGAACTTCAAGAGTATAAGGGGAAGGGGTCAGGATGATCCGCTGAGCTTGAGGATCTTGGGACATTTCCAGACACAAAACATATGGGTGAGGAAATAAACAATACCAATTCCTGTGGCTGAAATGAAAAAGAGTTCTCCATTTCCTGTGAAAAACTGGAGTCTGCTCAAAACACTGGGGGTGATTGTGTTTGGTTTTCTTTGCAAATGCTCTACTATAAAATGCTAGTACTAAATAATCTTGAAGTTTTAATTTGTAGGCTCAGTTAAGCTCCAGAAGAGCTTCCCCTGTTTTAATTTTCGAATTCTAAATTCTTACAGTTGCGACTATGGAAGTCGACTAGGCCAGCTCTTATCAGCTTCATAGAAACCATGTCTCTCAATGAGCCAACACCTCCCATAGGAATCAGTTAAGCAATGTGGTCTAAGCTCCATGTATTTCCAATGGGGTGATATCTTAGATGATTGGCCAAGGTCTGGGATTGAGAAATGTGGATTTCATATCCCAGCTCTCTTGGCACTTTAATGAGCAATCACATGAAATCATGGAACTCTCCTGACACTAATGATGACCTTTGCATTTATATAGCATTTGCAAGTTTGCCAAAAACCATTTTCATCAATGTTCTCATCTGATTCTCACTGTAGACACAAGAGGGATGATATTTCCTACTTTTCAGGTTCAAACACTAGTAGGACTCAAAGAATTCATGAGACTTGCCTAAAATCACACAATTAATAAGGTCTTCTAACACCAATTTACTTCTGCAAATGTACAAAAGCACTTACGAAAGTAATTTTATTTCAAATCATTAAATTATATAGTACTTAAGAAACTTCCAATAAAATGGATAATTAAGAGTATGCTAATTCAAGCATAGTATGGGAAATTAATCTGATTAAATACATTTTGCTTCTATCAGTTTGTGTATGTAAGTATTTGAAAATCTGTGAACCTACTGCATCTTATTACTTCACAAAAATTATGTTTTTTTGTTTGTTTTGTTTTTTTGTTTGTTTTTTTGTGGTATGCGGACCTCGCCCTGCTGCAGCCTCTCCCGTTGCGGAGTACAGGCTCCAGACGCGCAGGCCCAGCGGCCATGGCTCACGGGCCCAGCCGCTCCGCGGCATGTGGGATCCTCCCAGACCGGGGCGCGAACCCGGTTCCCCTGCATCGGCAGGCGGACGCGCAACCACTGCGCCACCAGGGAAGCCCAAATCATGTTATTAATAAGCCATTATTTTAGGAAAAAAAGTTTCTGCAAGAAGTTTCTGCAGAAATCAAGGTATCCTGCATATGAGAAAGGAATGTATGTTCCACAAATCCAAATCAAAGCCTTGTATTCCTTAATAGAAAAGACCCTCCCTGTTGAGAGTTAGGTTGCTGTGATAGCTAAGCACATAGAATTTGGTATCAGTCTGCCCTAAATTTAAAACTTGGTTCCAACACGGAGTAGATGTCTGGTGCTGAGCAAGTTACTTGATCTCCTGTGCCTCTGTTTTCTCATCTGTAAAATGGGAATAACATATTACTGACCCATTGAGATATTGTGAGAATCCAGTGGGTTAATATCTTTAAGGTGTTTAGAACTATGCCTGATATATAGTAAGTCCTGTGTGTACGAGTTATTCCTACTTCTATCTGTCAAGGACTATTATGCTAGGCGCACTGGGGTCTTATCCAATCTACAAAATAACTGTGAGATGGGTATTATTACACTGTCTAGAAGAGGGGGGAAAGAGCCTCAGAGAAGTCCAGGAATTAGCACCAGGTCACACAGAGCATTTGGCTTTGAAGCCCCGCGGGGCTTGATCTCAGGAACTCCGTAGGACTGGGGAAAACAGAAACTCTCTTCTTGGAGAGTGCACACAAGGTCTCGTGGGCACCAGGACCCAGGGAAAAAGCAGTGACTTCATAGAAGCCTGGACTAGCCCTACCTGCTAGTCTCGCAGGGTCTCGGGGGAGGCAGGGAGCAGCTGTGGCTCACTATGGGGATAAGGACGCTGGAGGTAGAGGTATTGGAGAATATTCATGAAGAGACTTTTTTTAAATAAGCTTTCTTCTGTGTGACTAAAAATTGCACTTCTCCACCTATAGCCGCTAAAAATGTGGTCATGTTCCACCCTGCCTCAAACTGAAAAGGGTGGTAGGAAATGCATGCATATAAAGTGTTTTTCAAGGTCCTCATATAAAAGCTTTCAGGAACATCAATGTGGAATTAGGGTGTTTTGATATTTATCTGGCAAAGGCATTGTGCAACCAGCCATGTTTTTCCCTTCTGATCACCCTATTCCAGGAAAAAGATCCAAAGGAGCTTCTCTGAAATTTTACTCTGACAAAATTTCAAAAGTACCCTCTCTAAAATTGCTACTCAGCAGAAAGAAATCCTTAGTTTCAGTCCACTTGGGAGCTATAAACTCAGAAATCAGGAGAAAAAGCTTTGCTTACACTGATTTGAGTTGGTTGGTGCAATTAAACAATTTCATTGGAATATTTCAGAGCTGCAGTTCTAAGTAGAAGGTGAAAAATAAATAAGATGCCATGGTATTTATCACTGCTCCAAGAATTTTAGACCCCCTGTCAGATTTTATACCCTCTGGGGAACAAACGTCCATTTTGGAGCTCATTCCAATATCTTCTAAGAACAAAGTGTTTCTGGGACTAACTTCAAAGGGAATCACATAATCAGGGCTTTTAATGCTTGATACCAAAAACATTTCAAATCAGTAGGTATCTTAAATCAGTTATCCCGAGCAATATCATTAGCTAGGCAATGAAAGTGAAAATAATCCATTTTTTTTTCAGGTCCGTTATTCTTCCCTTCACAAACTGGAAAAGATTATATTACTAACTGTGATTCTAACTATTGAGATTGGAGCCCTTAGAAGTATTCAATAAGATTTAAATTGTGTGTATTTTACATGGGCCAAAATGGGAGCAGTGCGGGGGAAGGGTTCTCTTGAGCTGAGTCCATTCAAGTTACTCACTTTAGCGTTTAATTAACGACCTGGTGACATGTTTTGAAAACAGCAATGTTTCTAAGTCGCTTAGCAATGTTAAGTCCAGGACTTCCTTCTCACTGAAGCCAAGGTTGAGCTTAGCCTCCAGCTCCATGGATAATAAGGAAACAAGCTTTCTGTTATGGCAGCTAAAAAATTTATGTCCACCTCAGTGACTATGTCATGAAACAAAGAAACAAAATATAGGAAAGGTGGGGGAAAGGTGGGATAGGAAGAGGGCTGAGCCTGAATAACTAGGCAAGCTTATCTCAGCCACAATAAGCAGCAGATTATTTGAAACCATTCTTACAAGGCTTCTTACATCCCTCATAAGAGGGAATAACCAGACATAAAAGAAGAGGCCCTGCAGAGGTACATTAACAGTGCCATGAAAAATAGAGAATATATATATATACACACACAGTACATTCACTTTTGTGTTCTAAGAACACAAGATTTCTGAAGTCATTTTCTCGAAAGCATGCCTAATCCATTTTTAACCAAAAAGAATACACTTTACATGAGAGAAATACAAAGTATGTGTTTAATTACAAATGTTCTTTGGTAACATGAGCGCCTAGCTGGTTGCAGTTTCCTCCTCCTTCCATCTATTATGTTCGTTTGAGTCAATGATGCTACTGTTGACTGACAGAAGGAAATACATCACTCAAAATCTTTTCCTCACAATCATTCTCCCACTTGGAAGGCATGTACGTACACTGCCTACTGTACGTCTATTCTTTAAACTAATTGCAGCTCAAATGATCTCTGTTTACAAAACTAGTATGTATATTCTCTATAACTCTTTTCCCTCCTCTTTTCTAACTCTTGCCTAATTACTTCAGCAAAATCTCTCATCTTCTCTTGGTTATATATGCAAACAACAACAAGTTCTTGCTGTTTTGGAGTTTGAGAAGTATAAAAACACAACTACTCGACAGCTATATCAAATAAAAAGAAAGCCTTTAGATAGTAAATGAAATTAGATATTATAAATATTTATCTCCAAAACCCTTAAAAGTACTCACAAATCTAAAATCATCCCCAAAGTTTCTATCTACTTCCTCATCCTCCTTTCCCTTAAGCACAACTATCTAAAACATAACAACTTCGACCTTCTCTTTTTTACTAATATTGTAACAGCATTGCTCTTTTTATCTTATTTTATTGCAAATGAGCGTATTTAGCTATTTCATGGCTTAACTAGATTACAGATTTGTCTGGAAATTTGACTACTCCTTATAAAAGTGTTCCTATGGAGGAATATGTTAGTATTCCGGATTCTTCAATTTCAAAATAATTGCCAAACAGAACCCATTCAAAAGACGCAAAATACGGACTTTTGAAGAATCTGACAGACTACACTATGTAGTAAGGACTAGCAAAAATAGAAGCCCCCAAATGGGCTTGCTCTTTCATTCACTGTCATCAACAGCTACAGTGAAAGGCAGGGTGGCATAGTGGTAAATAATGTGGGCTTTGGAGCCAGACGGCCCAGGTCCAAACCTTACCTCTGCCACATACTAGTTGGGAAAACTTAAGCAAGTCACTTAGTCTTAGTGCCTAAGCTTCTTCATCCTTAAAGCAGGGATAATTATAATATCTATGTCATAGAGAAGCTACGAGACTTTAATAAATTAATTCATATAAAGTTCATAGAACAATTCTTGGCAGAGAGTGAAACTTCAATAAATGTTTGGGACGATTATCGCGATTATTATTATATCAGACACCAGAATCTCCTCCTCTCTTGTAGCTTCTTACCAAAACTCACATGGAAACGGACACGCATCAGAAGAGATGTGATGACATCCTGCCATAGAAACGTGTGTTGTGCATGGTAATAGCTAAGTTGTGAGGAGGGGAGGCCTACAGAGTGGCTACTGCTATCACCCAGAGCTAATGAGGGCTTGAATTAGCCCAGCTGCAGTGGGAGTAAAGATGGGTAAATAGGATCTAAAATTCAAAATGGGAATGTTACTATCTTTCTCACACTCATGCAAATACTCCTGGTACAGCACAGGAGCCAATCAATAATAAAAAAAACAAATATTTTTGGGTGACCAACTCTGCCGTGTTCCCAGAACCCTGCCTGCTTTCTAGAACCTTTAGGACTCAGCTTCAAAGGAATTTGGAGTATAGGATCCCTGAGGTCCCATGCAGTTCTTATGTAACACTACTTTTGACATGGCAAATATCAATATTACTGAAATATTTTCCTTAGCAAACATCAAGATGCCAGAGGCAAGATGCGGGTAGGCACTGACAGTCTCTGTAACATTTTATTTCTTCACAAATGAGAACGATCTGGAGCTAATAGGGTAAAATATTAACATTTATTAAAGATGGAAGATGGAAATACGGGTGTCAATTCATTTCCTGAATTGTCTGTATGTTTCAAATATTTGATAATTAAATTAATAACTTAAAAATGTAAATACAATCCAGAATGGGCAGACTCAACATGCAGTAAAGATGAATAAAAACACACCAATGTTTCTGATAAAATTTCTGTTTTAGTTTCTAGTTATTGACTTTCACTTGAAGGGACTGGATCTAGATAGACAGAAGCAGAAATAAGGAGGCAGGTCAGGGTGGGGTGGAGTGAAGTGAGGGAGTCCGTTGCTGTCACTGTCCATGGAATGGAATCCTGGTCAGACGGGGGCTGATGACCTGTTCACTGAATGGTTGTAATGTCTTCCAGAATAAACCTCTTTATGTTCAGGCTCTAAAGTGCTTCAAGATTTGGGTCCAAGTAAGGACCCTACATGTAATGCCTTCTGTCTAAAGGTCACCTGGTCTGAGAAATCTTCCTTCACTCCTCAGGCCTAGCTAGCTGCCTCCCCTCTGGGCTCATCATGCTACAACAGCATGACTAACACATGGAAGGTGTTGAGAAGTCTCCGATCATGCAGCACTGGGGAGCTATTCAATATACTTTGCTTAAGCATAGAGGTTTAAGAGTAAACCTGCCCTAGATCCTGATTCTTCCCTTTTGCCCTCCAGGATTAGACTGTTAAAGAACCCCATCGCCTTATCTAATGAACATAAACATTCAGTGATGATTCACTGTCCTTTTTCCCTAGAATATTTTACTTTCCCCATGCTCTAGTTTAGGGATTATCAAACCTGGGAAGAGGGTCAGAATTCCTTGGGGAAAATTTTTAAATATATGGTTACAAGGCTCCATACCTGACCCACTGGATCAGAATCTCCTACCTTGTGGCCAGGTATCTGTGGCTGAACTGGAAATCAAACCAAAGTTTCCCTGCTCCTACATGGGCATTCTTTTACAAATTGTTGCTTTACTGGTCATCCCCAAAGTTTGGAGCCATTACACCTGCCTAAAGTTAGACTTGTTTCTAAATCTCTACCCGCAGTCCCAGCAAATATTTGATTAGGAAGAAGATGACTCTATGTGGCAGGAAAGCATGGAGATAGCAGGCTGAGACCTCTGGTACGGGGAACAGAAAGTGAGGAACATACATTATCCAGAAGGTCTGGCTGGCTCTTGACACATGTCTAGATCCTGCACAGATGGCTGAACACTGACGAGCAGAGAGGCAATAGTCAGCTGGTTATGAGCCAGGGCTTTAGAGTCAGACTTTTCTAAGTTCAAATTCTAACTCTGCCACTTAGCAGGCACGTGACCTTGGACAAGTTACTCATCCTCTGTTTCCTCCTCAAATGGAGACAACAATGGCACCTTGGCTCATAAGGTTGTTATGGGGATTAAATAAGTTAAAACCTTTAAAATTTTTAGAAAAATGTCTAGAATATAGGAAGTGCTCACTAAGTATCAGCCACTATTATCATCATCATTAACATTATTATTTGTCCTGCTATCTACTCCCTGGACTGGAGTATAAACTGCAGGGAACCATTTTTCTTACAGATACACAAACCAAGTCATTCTGAAATTCCGTTCATCCTTTTGCTTCATGGCTTATAATAACTTCTGTACTTTTAATAGATGAAAATCCATCTATATAAGCAATGATGAAACTGACTGAACAAATAAAACAAAGAGAGTAAGCCTCAAAAGTCTAAAAGGATTTCATCAAGGTTGTACCAGGATGTTCTTACAACCATGTTAGGAAAGTCACTATTTGCTTAGATTATGAGTTAAGAACACATCCTCCAGCACCAAGACTCTTCCTGTGTAAACCCAGCCAATGTTACCCTGGAAGCAGCAGTTACCGCTGTTTCCATTCATGGCCAATCATTTTGTAGGTAGACTAAAAAAGGATTTATTTAAAAACACATTGCTGAACTTTAAAATATCTTTGGTTCTCAGAGTTGGAAAAATAGAAGTAGAATGGTGTTATATGCAGGGGAAAAAAATACAGTTATACTACAGAGTCACAAATGTCACAGACTCTCACTCTCACGTGTAATGTTGCTTATGTTAAAATTTTTTTTCTCATGTGCTGCTAAACTCCCTGAGGATACAGTGTCTAAAACCATTGCCACTACATCCTTTTACAGAGGAGAGAGGCAAAGAGACACCAGGGAAGGTACACAGCCAGAAAAGATATTGCAAGAGTATTTTAGAGGAATAAAGTGCCAGACTTCATCGGCTGGCCCAAACTTTTCAGTATCATGGGTGGGCAAACTGAAGCAGAGGGAGGAACCTGTGTCGCTCAAGGTCACTTAGATGGCTGGGGGCAAGTGTGGAACTGAGGTTTCAGTTGCCTGACTCTAGTCTAATCCTGTGCTCCATGGTGCTGGTTTATACAAAAGAAAGAGTGGTGAAATTACATTTTATATCTAGCATTTTAATTATATATATATATATTTTTCAAATTAAAGTAACTAAAAAGCAAGGAATGTTGTTTATAAACTCCCTTTTTTATTTATATTAGCTTTTTTTTTGCAACCCAAGTCCTTAATGCATGTGAAACACATGCATTTGAGCAAAATTAGACAATATCAGGCTAGAAACAACAATATCAAAATAAGCTTTAGACCCACCATCCAAACACAATCACTCTTTTTTTTTTTGTTTTCACAATCACTCTTAACTGGTTGGTATATTTCCTTCCAGTTTTATTTCTCTGCCATAATTTTTATATATTTGTAGCTAGATTATATACATAATACTGAATTTTCATTTTCACTTAGTATAACATAAGCATTTTTTTCTGTTTTAAAAATGCATGCTCTGAGGAAAAACTGGAAAATAGAAAAATAAAATTTATTTTCACTAAATTTAACAATTAATATTAGTTTAAATAATTAAATACAATTTAAGTCACCTATATCACACCACTGGTATATGATCTTTCCTATCATTGTTCAGTATAGTTTCCTGTCCCCTCCATTTTCCCTGCAGGAGCACCTACTCTGCTCTGCATAAATTCCAGGGACTGGCTTTGGAGCCTCAGAATACATCACGTACACAGAGGAGAGAAGAGGAATTGGTAAGAGAGGCTGACCCCATGAGCTCTTCATTGTGTCCTGCTCCAGTCCCACCCAGGCCGAAACTCTCTTCATTTAGGACTGTATCATTCTCGTGTTCAGCTAGAAGAGATTCTGAGAGGATAAGGAGGGAACAGAATTATCCAAGGAGGGGCAGACAGTTAAAGGTGAGGCTCTGACCACCAGTGGATAGTAAGTCTCAAAGAGAAAGCCTCCAAGGACTCTGGGACCAAGCTGGTGAAATCCAAAGTGGGAGATGGAAGAAAGAATAATGGTAAAAAAGAGAGAAAAACTAAGAAATAGAAAAGAAAAAAAAGAGATTGACAGAGAGAGAGAAACTGCTATTCCTTTCTTTTCTACCGGCTCTTCTGTAACCTAGACTCATAATAACATGACTGCCCAAAGCACATGGTGAATCTGGTGATAAATTTTCTTCCCCTGATGTTCAGCTTAGCTCTCCATTATATTTTCCTTTTGATTTATGACTTGACCTCTGCCCGGCACACCCCTCAAATGGTGGAGAACTGTGATAACTTACTTCTCTTACTCATTCTCCTGCCAGCCGGAACAAAAACTTGAGAGAGCCCATGGTTGAAACAACGGCATATTTATAGATATATTTGAGAGAAGCTTCTGAGGTTTCATATCCCTCAGTTTTTACAACGATGTTTTTACCTTCTTCCATAAAACAGGTTTTGAATTAGGGAAAGATTACCCATCATGTCAACTGATTGGCCATAGTAGAATTTATTAAGTTAGGATTTGCACTATTGTCCTTGATATCTTTCCTATGGTGGAGTACACAATTTGTTTACTTTTCCAATGGGTGTTTGTGGACATAACTATTGAGTTTAGAGTTCTATATTTAAAATATTTCTCTATGAAAGAAAAGATACCAAAAAACAGGGGATTCGTAATTTACAACAATTAAAACAACAGTTCCTCAGTTATGTTTTCTAGTGTGACTTTAATAGATTTATAAGAACTTTTATAATTAGATCATTTATATAAAATAATTGCCCATGTGTTTAGTCTATAAATTTCTAATATGATTGCCTTCATTTGTAAATGAGCTACCCAAGATACCATGAGAAGCAAAGGTAAGCTCATTCGGCTCCCTCATTCCACCAGGCAGCTGGCTACTCCACAGCTTCAAAGAGTAACCCCACCATCCTGAACTAGTGTGAAAAGTATAAATTATTCTAAACTGGACAAGTGTCCAGTAACTTCTGCAGAATTCCTAACCTAGGTTTGGGCCAGGTCTCTCACCTTTTCTGAACCCTTACAGGTTCATTCACAGTGCAGTCTGACGCTTGAAGAACAAGTAAACCTCTTCCCTCTAGCTTATCTTTAACCATTTGCTATCCCTCAGACAAGCACCTATGCCAGTATTATACTGATAGAGCACATACACAGTTAAGTATCGATGTTCTGTCTTTGCAATACAACCCTGTGTGTGTACACACATGTAAATAGATACACACTTCCAGTCAGAAAATAATTGCAACTGTACTGTCACATATCACTGGAAGGCTTCTTTGAAAATGAACAAAGAGAACAGAATTTAGTTGAGGGATCAATCACGGCCAAATATGTCAGGCTACAGACTTCATGACTTGGGTGCTTGTAAAGCACCAGACTGTACTGATGTATTTCCACCTATATACAATGGGAAAAGAGCATAAAAAATCAACCAAATGCAATACTTGGAAGGAAAAAGAGTAGGAATATAGTGTTTTCTGAAAATAAGTAAACCTATGTGGGAAAGAATATACACACATTTTCTTATATACAAGTAAACAAACATTAAAAAATCAAAATGTCCCTTTAGCTTTGCTTGCCTCTTGTTCTACTTTAGATCTGTAGTGTTTTCTTATTTCTAAGGAATTATCCCTTTATTGACTCTAGCTTTCAATTCTTACATTTCCGATAGAAACATTAAACAACCCACCATACCCCCATTTTCCTATGTGGAAATGGCTTAAGTAGCAGATCAGACAGAGCAAAGAGGGTATCTACTAAATTTTCACACCAAATCTACTTTCCAAAGTTGAATGAAAGAAAGAGAAGGCCCATTGAGCCAGGGCCCGAATGCCACAAAAGCATATTTTATATTAAAGCGAGCTTGGCCAAGAATCTATTCTTTCAGAGTTTCCAGGCAGATGCCAGCCCACGGCCTAATCATTGGACTAGCAGCATAGCTGGTCCCTGGCCCCAAGACACCACCAGCGGAACCTGCCAATGTGCCTGAGATTCCATTAAAAACACATTCCCTCAGGTTAAGACACTGCCTATTCCTAGATAAACTCTTTACAAATTAATCCTCTTTTAAATTAAATTCCTAATGTTAGGAAGGATAATATACTAATATATTATTTATCCACAAGGGCATTTTGTAAATACTGTCCTGGCTCTTTTCTATCCTGACTAGAAAAGCTTCCTGGGGTCTGTATTTGTTTCCACCTCTTAGTAGCTGTGTGAGTGTTCACAAATTACTTTATCTTTCTGAGCACTGTTGACTTCATCCATAAAATAAAATATTTACCTTCCCAGATTATTGTATAGTTTCATTCATTCATTTCAAAACATTTATTGAGACTACCTTTGTGTCAGGTACTCTTCCAGGAACTGGGGACACAGCAGTGCACAAAACAGGTAATATCCATGCCCTCTTGTAGCAGACAATGGTGTGTGTGGGTGTGATGCGGGCACAGGGTTCAAGTAAATAGACAGATAGACAGACAGACAGTTGCCTGGTGGTAAGTGCTATAGATAGTTCCACTTTTATATAAGGTGATTAGCAATTGCCCCCAGCTGGTAATGCAGATATTTGACGGAACAGTCGTTCTGGCAGAGTCATAGCAGGTGCAAAGGCTCTGATGCAGGAATGTGATGCAGGAACTGTGAAGACACCAGGGTGGCTGGAGCTGAGCCAGTGAGGTAATGAGTGGCAGGGAGTGAGGTCAGAGAACCAGGAGGGCTGAGGATCATGTAGGGCTTTCTGTTACGGATCTTCATCACAAAGGCTGTGCGTGGTGGATGATATACAATGATTCCACTAACTAGAAACTGGCAATGGTCTGTGACATAGGCTGGAAGGTTCTGTCAGTTTTACTAAAAACAAAACAAACAAAATGAGAAAGCATACTAGAGAGATTCAGAGAAGGAGTTTTTCTTAACAGTCAGTGAAACTGTACCAGAGAAGAACAAACCTGACTCCATATTGGATCTATATTTGTGCTCCTTTGCCTGTGCCTTGTCTCCTCAATCAGTAAAATAATGTTGCCTATAGCCTGAAATATACATAAAAGCGCTTTCTTAAGGCTCTGGCTCCCAGGTTTGACCTTTAAAGGTATAATACTTTTCATTCATATAAAGATAAAAAGTTGCAGAACAGAGAATAACATTTGTCTTGTTGGAGGTCTACAGGAACTTGGTGACCAGCCTGACAAGGATTATCACATACCCTCTGGGGTCTGGCTGGCACCAAGAAGTTTATAACAACCAGCTACACTCCCTTCCCTTTTAGTACAAAAGAAGTCTGAATTCTAACTCGGGTAAGATGGTTCTTTGGGACACTAGTCCACCATCTTCCTGGTCTGCTGGCTTTTCTGAATCAAGTCACCACACCATGCTCTACCACCTCATCTCTCCAGTTACTGGGCTGTCATAAGCCAAGCAATACAAGCTTGGACTCAGTAACAACATGAGCAAACACTGACATGACATCTTCTTAGCCCTAAAAAAACAGGTGCATCCTGAATTGCTCCTCAAGTAACATTGTCATTACACCCTGGATATTGTGGGTTAGTCAGAAATGAAAAGTCCTAATGGGGTGGTAGTTTTCAAAGCAAGGTGAGAAGGGCTCCTCTCTGGGACAGCTTCTTGCCTGTCAATGAGGATTTCTAGGAGGTCTACTGCACGCAGTGGGCTGGACCAAAGGACTCGAGTTATTTTCTGCTCTATCTCTATAGACAGGAAAAATAGCAAAATCCCCTGTAACCTAAATGATACATTTTGTCAGTTGGGTTTTACAGGTAGTTTCAAGTACAAAGTGACCTGGAACAGAGATTCTCACCCATGATATTTTGGAAGTTCAAAGTTCTCAAATTTTTTCAATACAGGTCATATAACTCTCAAACCAAAATAATTTTTAACTCACTTTAAGTTTTTGTTTTTGTTTTTGTTTTTTTTGCGTTACGCGGGCCTCTCACTGTTGTGGCCTCTCCCATTGCGGAGCACAGGCTCCGGACGCGAAGGCTCAGCAGCCATGGCTCATGGGTCCAGCCGCTCCGCGGCATGTGGGATCTTCCCGGACCGGGGCACGAACCCGCGTCCCCTGCATCGGCAGGCGGACTCTCAACCACTGCGCCACCAGGGAAGCCCCACTTTAAGTTTTTAATGTCAAAAAATATATGCACCATGCAGTTTTTATAGGAGGTTGTGCGTTTGCATATCTGTGAATAGACTATGTGTCAATTCACACCCAGGTGTATGAGCATGCGTGCGCACACACACACATACACAGGAGTTACTGAACATAGTAGTGGGCATTTCATCACCATCTGAGGCAGATTCTATATGAACCTACTAACATCTAAGCTTCAAGAAGCTTCCCTTGTGTAGATCCCTTCCAAGGCCTTGAGTTGTCCTAGTAATCTGATCAACTGACCATATGTTTTAATAAAATGTGTAAAATAAGATGATTCAGTTTTCTGCATAAAGAGGTGGTCCAATGCTGTGCAAGCTTTTGGCCTCACAAACCTGGATGTATCACTGAGTAGCATTAATAAGGTCAGTATATGGTTGGAAGGAGAGGAGCCAGGAAGAGGGAATGATATATATAGCATTTAATGAGTGCTTAATATGTCCTAGGCCCAATGAAAGGTATTTTGTACAAACTAAAGCTTCAACAGGATTCCAGAGCTTTGATTTCCTGCTTTGGAGACTGCCCTTCACTTCCTGGCTCGGCGTGAAGCCAGTTCAGCTGAATTGTGAGGGCCTACAAAGGCCGTTGGTCCACAGCTACCCCCATAGGGATGAATGTAATGAGAAAGAGAAGGGGGATGTTTATCCCTGCCTCAATTCTTCACTGTCTGTCGCTTCTCTTCTTTCCTTGTTTGATAGTATTGCATTCTATTTATATTCACTCTGGTTTTAAAGTGCTTTTTATCATATTTCCTCTGACCCTTCAACCACCCTAGAAGTTAGGCAGGTGTTATTAACGCTATTTTACAGACCCAGAAAACTAAAATTTAGAGATGTTGGATAGTTTGGTGAAGGTCATAGGCAAATAACAGAATGATCACCAGTGAGCTCCCACTACTCCATCCCTTGAAGAAGTGTAAGAAGCAAATGGTAAACAGGCCAACCTTCCTCAACAAAATAACATTCGTTTCTAAACACAAAAAACGGCCCCAGGCCCATCCCAGGCTAAATGAGAGTCACACACAGCCACAGGAACACAGAAGGAGCAAAACCACTAACACAATAATCTTCTCTCATGACTTTCATTGTGAGAGCATCCACAAACGAGCCCGTCCATCTAACCCAAGGCCAACACCAAACACTGAACCCTTGAATCTCTGCCTCTAAAATAAATGCTTTGCCCTCGGCCTCCACCACCGCATCCCCCAAATATTAGTCTTCTCAACTGTCTTCTACTAGCTTCCTCCTCTCCACCCCTCCCCACTGTCACTTTGATATTTCAACAAAATTTGCCCTTTTAGGAACTCAGATCTCATTTAATTGCATGTGGAAACCATGAAAGTAGTTCTAACGTCAAAAGAGAACGACTCATCATTATCCAATGTTATTAAAATAGAGAAAGAAGTTGAATGTGAAGATGGCCAAAGAGGTGACCTTGCCAACTCTGCCCAAATTCCCCAGCTACAGGAAATTCTTTTCCCTTCCTGACTCAAATGAAAAGTTTTTATAACTCAAAATGAGCCAACAGAATGGAAAAGTAAAGGTAACAGACATGAAAAATGATGTCCAGAGAACATGGCCACATTTCTAGAATAGGCAGGTTATAGTCATTGCTTCCATTTTTCCACCACTTGTATCTTATTACCTCTTTGCAATCAGCTTCCCTCCTTACCATTCTACTGAAATGGCACACTTTAGAGTCTCCAACAGCCCCTTCGTGACAAGTCAAATTCCTTCTTTATTCATTCCTTGTTTTCTGCATTCTCTAAGTGGCCCTTTACTCTGTTAATGAAACCAAGCAGGGCCCTATGGGGCCTTCCCTGTGGGGCACACCCTTCGCCCATATCCTCTGCTTTAGTTCCTCTATGAAGTACCTAGATAACAGTGTCTGATGCACATTCCCTGAGTTGTTTTACAGTTGCCAAAACCCCCACCAATGGAAGATGTTAACTACTTGATGATCATATGCACATAGCCCTCAGGCCTCCTGGAGCCTGAGGATTGATAATGTTAACCCCTGTGACATTGCCCTGTTACCTCACCATCAACCAATCAAAGAAGTGTGCATGAGCTGATAACATACCCTGAGACTCCCCTCCCTCACCTGGCCTTTAAAAATGCTTTCTGGGAGTTTGGGCTTTTTGAGCACTAGGTGTCTGGAACTCCTTATAGGGTGCCTTACAATAAACGCTGCACTTTCCTTCACTGCGACGAGGTGTCAGTAGATTGGCTTTACTGTGCATGGGCAAGCGACCCGAGTTTGGTTCGGTAACATTAACTTCCCCTTCTTGAAACTCTCCATGCCTTTGGCCATTGGGGCATACCAGGGTTCAGGTTCTTCCCTGTTTCTCCACTTGCTACTTTTCTCTTGTGTTCTCTGGGTCTACCTATAGAACATCCTGCTAATCTCTGTCCCCAGGTCTGTTTTGCTATTTTTCCCATTTCCATTCCCACAATAAAAAGGATTCAAAACCTATGTGTCACCCTCTCAGTCTATCTGATAGCACTGGTTCCTACTTGCAAATATAAAGTGTTTTCAGAGTTTAGCTTAGAAAAGACTATGGAGGAAGGCAAGGGACACTGCATTTTCCTTGGGTTGAGACATCCATAATCTCATGCTGAATGAAGTTATCTAAGGAGTCAGAGGCCTCTCTGCCAAAGTCTTCCCCAAGCTGGTAGCAAACAGTGAACCTTTTTACCTCCATCATTATAGGCCAGATGCCAAGGATTCAAAGTTCATAGCACAAGGGCCACACACTTAATTTGATTCTCTAATAACCAGAATTTTGCTGCTGATCAGTTGCAAGCTAAATTGATATATAATTAAAAGGATCTTTTGCCTGTGAGCACTCCGTGAGAATCAGCACATTTGTCTAATAAAAGGGCAATGTAATTAAAGAAGTTCTGCATAATGGAATTAGGAACTCACAGAGGGATGCACTTGCCCACAGTGTTTCCTACTTAAACAAGGAATCCTCCAGAGCCTCTACCAGTCACATGCCCAGGGAAAAAAGCAGTGGTCATTGACTAAAAGCTTGATTGATCTGATACAAATAGAGGTAAAATTCCTTGCTGTCCCAATAAAATGGTCATTGAATGTTAATATCACTTTAAGTTTTACAGGGCTCCTTGTAATTCAGTAATTCGACAAGTCACCTAATTGACTGCTGGGCATGTAGCAGGCACTGTAAGAAATAGTTCCTCTGGACAAGAAATTGACAATCTAGTAGTATGACTAAATATGCATTTAAATAACTACAATATAAGTGGAAAATAAGTGATGTAGAACTGTCCAGATAAAATACTACATGTTTAGCTTTTTTAATATCAGGATAGAGAGATTACTTTTAAGTAGTGTTTGATCCGTATTGCATATTCCAATTCATTCATTCAGCAACTACTTATCACTTGCCCACAAAGTGCAAGGGTGTGGGAGGATACAGAGTGACAAGATACAGTGACCCAATCACTATGTAGCTCAGAGTCACATAAGGAAAGCGCACATTTTATATACATATGTGTATATATATATAATATATATGTATATGTAATTGCAATAATATATATAATAATATATATGTAATTGCATATATGTAATATATATGTATATATAATATATATTATAATATATATATAATATATATGTATATGTAATTGCAATAACACTGAGAATCACCAAAGTAATGTGCTGGGTCTTATAACTTGGCAATATCCAGGCAGTCTTGCCCCCTCCTCCCCATCCCCCATAAGATATCCTTGTGCTTCCCATTTCCCAGTCAGGAAGCCCTAAAATGTGGCCATGGGGCTGAAAATTTCCACCTATGGTACAAAAGATCCATTTATGAGTAACAGACAATATTGCTGTTTTATCTCCCAAGAACCCCATTTCTGCTGAGAAATAAAATTAGGACAGTCAAACATACGTTGGCTATTGAGCTGACCATGAATGTAGCCTGACTAAACACTAGGTAATGTTCCTCAATTAGACATGATAATCTTCACAAAAGCCAGATAAGCATATTATGTGTTTATACCAAATCCCTCAGCTTGTTGGTGAAAATGACCTCATGTTAGGCAGCTGAGACAACTCAGCTGGGACACAGACCCAAGACAGCAAGTGAAAAAAGAAGGTGACTCCTTTTACACCACATAAGCAAAAGTACTCATATCCATCCTTGGTAATTCATTCACTACAGATATTAAAAACTCATTAATAGATAGTTCTAAATATACTATGGCTCTGTGTAAAATGGAGGTTCCTTTATAAAATGCTCATGGTGTATTTTCTTAAAAAACAAAACAAAACAATTCTTATCTTTTTCTGAAAGCTACATGAACTTTAAGAAGTTACAAGCTTATTTCATTTATTTACTGATTTATTATTTTACTTGCTCGTGTACTCAGCACACATTTAGCATCATGTACTAAACACTACACTCGGAATTAAAGACAAATAAAAGTACAGCCCCTGCCCTCAAAGTGCCCACAGCCCAGTTATCAAAGCACAGAAGAGGGAGCGATCA
Source organism: Physeter macrocephalus (assembly GCF_002837175.3). Classification (NCBI taxonomy): domain Eukaryota; kingdom Metazoa; phylum Chordata; class Mammalia; order Artiodactyla; family Physeteridae; genus Physeter; species Physeter macrocephalus. The sequence continues at coordinate 70,778,767 of NC_041221.1, read as the reverse complement.
ACACTCAAAGCTTAACCAGGCCTTTAACGGAGGAGGGTCTTAAAAGAATAACACAGCCATTATTCACAAAATGTGGCCATGGGCATGCCAGACCAAGACAACAGTTGATGGGGAAAAGCCCAGAGGCTTAAGAGAGAGCAGTGAAGAAACTTTTATATTTAGAGCTTGGTTTAATTAAATATTAAGTTAATATTTAAATATTAATTTTTATCCCGAGAGAGTCTTGGAAGTATCTAAAATTTTTTAAAAACACGTTGACTATGGACTTTAAGTGTTTCTCTCTAAATAAAACCCTCCTAGAAGTCCCATCTTCAATCTGAGCTTCAAGTTTTATGAAAGTACTGTTTATTAAAAGCATGTCTTCTCCAGAAGGGAAGATAAACTCTAAGTCCTAAGAACAAATGTGGAGGAAAAGTCAGAGTATATTGAGTGCTTTAACAGTTACATAGTTACTTGAGCAAATGCACCCAGAATTGCCAACAAAACAGATATTTACATGAGGGCAAACAATACGAATCAGTTACTTTAACAGCCCAGTTTCACTGAGAGAGAGAGAACACTTTCACAGCCATGAAATAAAGACTAGTATTTTCCTCACCAGTTTTTCATTCCTACTTCCCAATGTTCCTGACAAGTATCACCTGATGGAATTTATATTGTTCCACAGCTGAAGTCTACAGGGGTTAAGAATTTGACACAAATACATTAACTCAGGATAGCAGAGATGATGCTCGATTTCAGGCCCAGAGCTCAATCTACCATTCTACTTCCAAAATAATTCTGGACAACACTTTCACAAATGAGCTATAAAAAAAAAAAAAAACAAATGAGCTATAAATCAGAAAGGAAATGAACTCTGAGTCACCTCGTAACTGATCCAAAACACCTCAATTCAGAGCCACCACACCCTCCAACTTAGAGTGACCAAGGGCCAAGAAATCTCATAGATCTTTCATCTTTCGTGCTGAAACAGTGAATTTCTGCTTGGAACTGCAGAGAATTTCCCCTCCCCTCTCTTCTCATCCCTCAAAATATAGGAAGTGCCCTTTCCTTCTGCTATACTCTCTGGGGAGAGAGTAAACTCTTCTTTTGTGTCCATTACTTTTTTCTATTATTTGCTCATATTAATTTATTTTTTATTTTAATTGTACAGCTTGATAAATTTTCACAAATGTATAATTTGGTATGACCATTACCCCTGTCAAGATATAGAACATTTTCATCACCTAAGAACTTTCCCTAATGACTTTCCCAGTCAATTCCTGTCTATCCCCAATAGAGGCAACAACAGCACTGATTTCTATCTCCATAGAATAGTTTTGCCTGTACTAAAATTTCATAAAAATGTTATGTTATCCAATATGAACTTTTTTGTGTCTGGCTCCTTTCACGCAGCTTGTTTTTGAGATTCATACATGTTATTGGGTGTATCGGTACTTTGTTCCTTTTCACTGCTGAGTAGTATTACATCACATGAACATACCACAAGTATTTGTCCATTATCCTATTGATGGACATTTGGGTTATTTTCATTAATAGGCTGTTAATAATAAATCTGCCATATACATACCTTAAGAAATCTTTTGGGGAACAGCTGCTTTCATTCTTCTTGGATAAATACTAAAAAGGATCATAGATCAGGTATATGTTTAACTTTGTAAAAAAACAATTTTTGTTAACCTGCAAAACCTTTTTTCTTTGGAGTTTGCAATATTTTACCCTCCCACCAGTAATGAACTGTTGTTCCACAACCTCAGCAAAAACTGTTGTAATCAGTCTTTTTCATTTTAGCCAATTTAGTAGGTATGTAGTGGTATCTCATTGTGGTTTTACTCTGCATTTCTCTGACAAATTGCATTGATCACTTTTTCATATTTATGTAGGCTATTAATAAATTTTCCTTTGTGAGGTATCTGTTTAAGTCTTTTGGCCAATTTTCAATTGGGATATTTGTCTTTTTTATTAAGTCATAGGAATCCTTTATAGATTCTTAACACAAGAACTTGTCATATTTATGTTTTGTGCCTATTTTCTGCCAGCCTATTTGTTTTTTATTGATATCTTCTGTTTATGATGTGAGATAGGAGTTTGGTTTCTCTATGTTTTTCCATAGAGGTATCTAATTGTTCTAGCACCATTTGTTGAGACCTTTCCTTTCTTCACTGAATTGCTTTGGGACATTTGTCAAAAATCAACTGGGGGCTTCCCTGGTGGCACAGTGATTGAGAATCCGCCTGCCAATGCAGGGGATGCGGGTTCGTGCCCTGGTCCGGGAGGATCCCACATGCCGCGGAGCGGCTGGGCCCGTGAGCCATGGCCGCTGGGCC
>NC_041221.1:70764890-70775938 GCF_002837175.3 Physeter macrocephalus | reverse complement strand
CGGAGCCTGTGCTCCACAACGGGAGAGGCCACAACAGTGAGAGGCCCGCGTACCGAAAAAAAAAAAATCAACTGTATACCTGAGTCTATTTCTGGACTCTGTTTTGTACCATTCGTCCATTTGTCTAACACTACTCCAGCCCACACTGTCTTATTTACTGTAGCTTTATGGTCCATTTTGAAATCCGGTAATGTAAGTTCTTCAACTTTGTTCTTTGTTCTATTCTAGATACTCCACTTTCCCCATAAACATTAGAATTAGCCTGTCAATTTCAACAACAACAACAACAAAAACCTGCTGGGATTTTTATTGGGATTGCATTGAATCTACACGCCAATGTGAGGAAAGTTGACATTTTTAACAATATGGATGTTTTTATCCTATATTTTTGCTTTCTGTATTAAAGGTTATTCACCTCATTGTGATTATTGGGAATACCAATCAGCCAAAGAAGAAAAGGAAGGAACGATCATGAAGGGACTAAAATAATTAGTCTGTTAAAGGGATCAGCTTTATCATGGTCTGTGAAAAAATATTCTATCCATATCCTTTTTTAAAAGCTTTGCAGTATAAAGCATTCTCAGCCCTCTTCTGTTTAGTCCCTTGATTCTACTTACCAGTTGTTCCGAACATTTTACAGCTTGGTTTCCATTGATTTCTTTAACTGTGCTCAGAAAATATGACCACAGAATGTTCTCATGCCATTGGGGTATTAAGAAGAAAGTATAAAAATGTTCCTACAAAAATAAAAACTGTGTCCTATAGTCGTGGCCAGATAGAAAGCATTTTTAAAAGAGAAATGAACAAACATCTTCTCTATTGTTTCTTCTTGATTAAATGGATGTGAAATAGGTAATATTCTTGGGATGGGTAATCTAAGTAAATGACGATGTATAATTGGCAGATTTCTCACAGTGGCTTGATTGGTCTGATGTCATCCATGCATAAGTGAGCAGGATATACTTAAATTGCAAAAAAAAAAAAAAAACCAAAAAAAAAAACAAAAAAACTTCTGGGCTTCCCTGGTGGCGCAGTGGTTGAGAGTCCACCTGCCGATGCAGGGGACACGGGTTCGTGCCCCGGTCCGGGAAGATCCTGCATGCCGCGGAGCGGCTGGGCCCGTGAGCCATGGCCGCTGAGCCTGCGCGTCCGGAGCCTGTGCCCCGCAACGGGAGAGGCCACAACAGTGAGAGGCCCGCGTACCGCCAAAAAAAAACAAACAAACAAACAAACAAAAAAAACAACTGCTGATGCAGGGAAGCATTTAATACAGCAACATTGATGCACTGCAATGATAAGAAGAGGCAGGCCTCTAAAATTTCCAGAGTTCTGCAGCAGACATTTGTTGGCAGTGCAGATATTAGAGAGCTGCATCTCCTTAAATTCTGTACTATATGGATGCATGAATACTAATCAAAACATAAATCATCATAGCTTTATTAAGACAGATTATGAGGATTCTGAACTTAAAATTTGAACTTTCAGCAATTAAAAAGTGATAAAAAAAATTCTCTTTCAGTAAGTCTAATAATCATGATATGAGAAGCTTATTCATTTGATCTAAAGCAGATACAAATTGCTTTAGAAGAAGCCTGAGGACTGCTCAGAACCAGAAGATGAAAGAGGAAAGACAATCAAGACCAGGATCAGTACCTCCCTTAGCCCCTCCTAGATAAATTTTCAACTGTACCTTGTTGCGGAGAATTGGTATGAAATACCAATTATCACAACATCATCCTTCTAATTGACTGGGCCAAAAACCATGGAATCATCATTGACTCTTTCGTCTTATATCCAATCCACAAGGAAATCCTGTTTGCTCTACCTTCAAATATATGAAGAATCTGAACAATTCTTACTACCACCACTGTTCCTATCCTACCCAAGCTACCGCCATTTCTCAACTACATTACTGCAATAGCCTCCTAAGTGATCTTTCTGTTTCCAATCCTCACTTTCCTATAGTCTAGTTTCAACCCAATAGCCAGAGCAATCACTGTACAACGAAGATACACCTTGTCAGTAATTTGCTCAGAACTCTGACATGGCTCCTCATTTCATTGAAAAAGAAACACACATCAACGACCACAAAACACTAAAGGTCTTTATGTGGTCTACACATACTGGTGCAGAACCATCAGCAACAATCAGTCAATAATGCTACCATATGGTCCAGTAACCAGGTCCATATTTATGCACAAGGCAGAATAGACCACTTCCAACATCTAATGATATGACTTTATGGAGCCAGAAAGTCTCCCTCACTTAAAAACCCTCCTCTTGCTGATGAAAATTAGAAATTCAAGCAAGGGGATCTTTATGTCTGACCTTATGACTTTGATCTTTGTTGAATAACAAATATATATTCAAGGGCAAAAATGTATGCTCTTAGAAATTATTTATATTTAAGAGTATATGCATTTCTCATACTCTTCTGGGCAGTAAATTTTGATAGAAAAATAACATGGGTGCTGCAATAGGAGAGAAGGAAATGGAATCAAATCTTACAGAGTAAGGAGGCAGAAGTTACAGACCACAAACTTTAACTGCATCACAATTTTACCAAGGGTCAAAACTGAAAGTAATTTACTAAAAATGTAATTTCCTTTTAAAAATTCTCTATCAAAAATAACAGTACATGCTTGTTGCAGCAATTCAAATAATATAAAAATACATATAGAAAAGTCTCTACTGCTGTCTCTAATGCTATACCCAACACCATCAAGATACATTATTTTAACAGTTTAGTATATATTTATATTTAAAGTATACCTCTAATGCTGAGCTTAAATTTTTACAATCAGTTCCATTATAGTTTCCTTGGATTAAGTTTATTTTTCAAAAAATTATCTTAGGTTTCTCTAGAATATTTGAAAGTAATTATTTTATTAAAAAGAAAGAAAAGATGACCTAAATGTAAAAGAACTTTTATTACATCTCTCACTAAGTCTGGCAAACTAGCTCATTAAGCAATTTTTTGCTTAAGCTTGAGATCTTTGTCAAAGGTCATGCATTCTTTCAGAAGAAGGAAATGAGATGCTATTTTCCCAGTGGAAAATTTACAGAATTACTTTCCTTGTTTTTTACATTGAAAATACATTTGGATAAATTAATAATTTCTGTGATTGAATCCCTATTCAGTGACAGTCTCTGTTCAGTGAGCACTCTCCATTAATTATCTTAAGTCCTCATAACAAGCAGAGAGGTTTATTCTGGTTTTACAGATCACACAGTTAAGGACTAGAAATTATTCAAGGATTTTCCAAAATCCAGAAACAGAATATGTTCAAACTAGGGTTTCTCTGATTTATAGAGAGGTGTCTACCTAATATTACATTCAATTCTAATTTTTTTTCAGTCTGGTCTTCAAACTTTCAAAAAATATGTTCTAGACTAAAATCTTTCATATTTTTTGCTAAAATAAATGGAAAATACATTTTTCTTCTGATAAAATATAATAATAACCAAAGTAACCAAGTATTACAATCAACTCAGGATAGTATAACTTTGTATATCCAAGCCCTAGTAAACCACACCGTTGGCTTCTTGGAACCATTTTAGAATACAGGAAAACAAACAGAAATCAAGGGAGAACGTGCGTAGAACCTGTTCTAAAACAAAGTCAGAAGGCAAAGTGCTAGACTGAGATGGGGTGGGAACTAAGCAGACAGATGTAGCTGAACCATATATACAAATGGAAAAAAAAATCATCTCTCATTTATCCACCACAAGATGACAAATAACTCTTATCTCATGTGTGAATTCTATCTGATTGATAGTAGCAGCCTGGAGTGAGGGCTGAAAGGGATTCTAAGGCTCTCCTTGGGCTCAGCCAGAAAGTATTAGGAAGATTTTGACATGTCTAATTTGGGCATAAAATAGGGGATGGCAACATATATTCTATGTATCTGCTATCTCTAGGATAGGGGACAAAGAGATGGGGACTCATAGTAACTAAGTACTTGCTTGGCATCAGGCGCTTCACACACATTCTGTAAATTTTCCTGGATCCAATGAGGTTAACATTATAATCTACATTTTACAGATGAGGAAAATCATCCTCTGAGTGAAATTTGAAGAAAGAGGAAAAAAACAATCACTTTGTAATAGAGGGAAGGAAAGGCAATGTGCAAATGACCAGTCCTACATAAAAAGTTTATGAGCCAGCTATTGTCATCAGGAAGAACTTATGTACACTAATGTCTTCCTATTCCATTCCTTCTAGTGTTTCCAATGCTTCTTATATTTAAGTATCACAAATATTCAGCAGTCTAAATTGTCTCATTCTTCAAGATGTGCCATTATGCTAATTATAACCTCTTCATAAATGATGAATAATTTTTCCATTTGGAAATTATTTTAGAGTCCGAAAGAAACTTTATTTGAACTCTCTGATTACTACTCCTAGACCACAAAGAGATTATTTTAGAATGATCAAAAAGAAAACATGTTAGTCCAAGAGTACAGAAATTAACAGCAGTCTCAGCTACAGATATACTTAGCTACTTACAACTTGGTCTGCATCTTGGATAAGTCACTGTCTTCCTCTGGGCCTTAGTTTTCCCATAGGGGGTTGGACCCCTCCCTCTAAGCTTAATGTTGACTCCCACATGCTGTGGTTTCTCTAAGTTCAAATGCAACTCTTACTAGAAAGAATCAGAGAGCCTTTACCACGAATAATAAATAATGTTGGCTGGGAATAAAAAAATAAATCTTTTCTTTCTTTCTTTTTTCAAGTCACGTAAGGTATTTTTAAAATATATTGGGCATCTGCTAGCCCACAGGCCCAGGGACTGGGTACTAACCAGTGGCTATAAGTAAAGCACTGTGTAGATGTGAGAAGAATTTAAAGTTGTATCAAGTATAAATGTGCTCTGAACTTATGAATAATAAAGGTAAGTAACTAAAATATATAGCAGAAAGTTAAAAAGAATTATCAGAGTTACACGGATAAGTTTCTATGGAAGGCAAAAGGGGGGCATATTACCTCCTGTGGGACCATGGACATGGTAAAAGAAGTCTCATGGATAGAGTCTTGTGAGCAGGCCTTCAAAGATAAGGAAGACTTGGCCACATACGGAAGAGTGTGAAGAGGAAGGTGATTCAGCAGATGGTCCACTATGAGCAAAGGCAAGGTGGTGGGCAAGTGCAAAACATAAACAGAGAAAAGTAAAACTTTCATCATGGCTGGGCTGAAAGGCCCCTACAAGAGAGTAGTGGTAACTAACAGTGGAAGATAATAGGGAATCTGCAATGCCAAGCAAAGGAGTTAAAGACTTTATTTTCTAAATTAAATCTTTTTGAGCAGGAGAATAAACATGTTTGCCATCTCTCAGATTAATCTGGTGAATAGAAGCAGAATGTAAGGTGAATTGGACTGAGAAGATCCTGGGGATGAGGTCAAGTAAGAACTACTTCAGTGCCCAGCCAAGAACCAAAAGTGCCTGGATTAACATCATTACAGGAAGAGGAGAGGGAGAGGGTGAGACACATGCAAAAACTAGTAATAATCATAATAGCTCATATCTATTGGGTATTTACTGTGTACCCTGCACTGTTCTGAGAATAAGTAAATAACTCATTTAATCCTCACGACAGGGCTATGAGGTAAGTTCTATTCTTTCACTTTTATAGATGCAGAAACTGAAGCACAGAAACGTTCAAATTTGCCTATGGTCACTCATTAAGGGATTCAGCCTCTGGTTCCAGAACCCTGTTTCATAACCAATCTGGTACACTGCTTCCCTGAAGAATAAGAATGAAATAACGTGGTCACTGATTGATGATGAGAGGCAAGGAAGAAGGAAAACTCAGAGCTGATGGAGAGATTCCAAGCCTGGTTGCCAGGAAGATGGAGAAGCAACTGTCAAAAGATGGAGGAAGAAAGAGGCAGGGCAGTTTTGGAAGAAAGAGTATGAATTTAGGGCTTGTTACTTTCAAATGGAAGCCACGAATTAAGGTATTGTTTGTAATAACAAACAAACAGAGGCAAGGAATTTGAGGGAGAGTTGAGGTCAGTGACACTGACTCACAGAGGTGAAAGTCGATGCCATGACATTCCCCAAGTGGAGAGTGTGATAGGTCAGGTCCTGGTGGAACATTTAAATGGAAAAGAAGAGGAATTGAACAAGAGAATGGGTTAAAAACCAACATTGCCCATAGACAAAGGGAAAAAGCCTGGAGACCACATGCTATGAAATCTAAAGAAAAAGTGGCTCCAGGAAAGAAAAAAGGAAGATGTCAATGGAATTAGGGAGAACAGATCAATGTGTGAAGCCAGCTGGAAAGGCCCTTTCCAGTGAGTTTGATATTTCATAGTGATCCCAAAAAGGCAACCTCATTTCTACAGGGAATTCACCTACGATCAAGGACACGGAGAAAGTCTGATTTGTCATTGAATGTAACTCATTCTAAAGAGCGGAAATGAACAAATTGTTACCTAGATTCTGATTCTTTCAGGGAGCTACTGCTTGTACATATAAAAATGAAGTAGATAAATAAAATATGTAATAAGTAAAATAAACTTACCTATAGCATTTGTTCAACTCTTCAAAAATACGTACATTACTGAATGATCAACTCCACCGTCAAATTGTAATCCCATGACCTCACTAACTGAAACAGGCTGTGGACCTCTCAGCCCTGCCGGCCATTGCATGCACTCTTGGCTCCCCAGATGAAATATGTGTGAAATTCATTTTTGAATTTAGTAAGGGAAAAGAGTTCCCAACCCCAGCCCCATTGTGTGACAGCTAATTTTGCCATGGGAAGGTGTGTGGCTTTATGCCAGGTGAGCCAAGGGTGTGGACTCAATAACTGTCTCCTCCCAAGTTTCCCTGACCAGTCAAGCTGACTCAGCCCTAGTCCTCTCAGCTTTCGGCCGCAAGACCTGACTCAAGCTGAACCAGTGATTAGGAATGATGTATCCTCAGAGAAGGACGCAGGACTGGAGTCTATTTTAAAGGAATGTAGAACAATATTTACAACTCCAATTTTCCCTAATTCTCAGCGGTAATCCTAATATTTGCTAGAACAGGCAGTGACACCCCATAACAACCTATCCGCAGTCTGTATTTATGCGGCTACCACACCATTTTCTTTTTTGCTTATTTTATTGCTTTTTGTTTGGGCGTCAATAACAATGCTTAGGAAGACAATGACATAAGTGACATAAAATGCTGGAAGGAAGGAGAAATGTCAGTGATTAAAAGTCAAAGAGATTCATATTTAGAAGCCGAAACAACTGCCAGTTACATAATTCCAAAGAATGGGCCCTTGCTTTGGAGGCAGCCCACTTCACGTTCAGTGCTCCTATTCCCCTGCAGCCCTCTTGGGTCGGTCTTCTAGCTGGCAGAATTCAGTGCAGGGAAGAGCATAGTTACCATTTGACAAAACATATTTAAATTCCAGTGGGGAAAATTAACGGTCTTTACAACACTGCTCTTGATATAAATATGTTGTATATTTAATACCAAACCATGTACTAATTTGCTTTAAATTGGCCTAATAATAATTATTGCTTAAAGTTACGGCAGTGAAATAGCTTCTGCTTTTTGAAAAGCTAATTTTGACAGCAGGTGCTTTTCATGCCACTGTAATTTTTCCTATAAAGATCATTATCACTTAATTGTAAATGGCAGCTGCTTTGAGGGTATTTCATGATGATGGTTTGATTGATTGATGGATCTCCAATTTCACTACGATACCGTCTCTAGTCTTTTGGATTTCCGAAAGGCATCATCAAAATTCTTAATACCAGCTCACATTGGTTCACTCTGTCACAAACTGTCAGCCATGAGGTAATGTGTTTTCTTTGTAAAACACAAAGACAATTATCTTTTCCTGGTCAAGAAATTTAAAAAATAAATAAAACACTTGTGTGTGGCTTAAAATAATATGTTTCTTTAGCTTCTAACTCAACTAGATATGCTTTGAAGAAAACTAATTTAGATAAAGTGTTTTGTTTGAAGGACATTATTATATTTAAAGAGGAACAGGAGTTCTCTATATTTTAAGGAAACACATATGATGAAGGCAATGCATCTAAGATTTTTCATGTTTTAAAAAGTAATACCTATCTTCTTAGAAACCCAATTTTGTTATTTTCTCCAAACTGTATGATAAAAATAAAAGTGAGCCAATGTGGTTACTTATCCTTGAAACTCATGCAAACCTTAGGCCAAGATTCTGTAAATATGTGTCAATCTACATTTGTTTTCCATCAGAGAGAGGGATGTTGAAAACGTCAATCTCAGGGACACTCTATTTTCTTTTGGAGCCTAACCCAACAGAGGAAGAACATATACAACTGCCTCTGTCCCAGTCCTACTTCTTTTCTAACTTCTTAAAGACATGCAGCTGCATGATCTTTGGCAAGTCCCTCAGCATCTCCATGCCATGACTGTCTCATCAGTAAAATGGTGCTGACAATATGATCTGGTTTTGTGCAAACCAAATGATAGAACCTACGTTAAATTCTTAGGAGAGTTACTGTCACGTACGAAGCATTAAAATATTATAGGATATTTTATGTTCATTATTAAAGAGCTGCACATTTTTACTGAGCTCCTTCTCAGGGTCAGGCACTCTACTGAGTGACAGAATGAAATACAATCTCCCTCCTCTAAGGGTGACGTCAGCAGCCTGCAGCCTGCAGCAGCATGTTTTTGCTTGACCTCCAACCCAAGAATCAATTTTATATTTTCAAAGAGTTAAAAAGAAAAACAAACAATAATATGCAACAAAGACTTGTAAGACCCTTGAATTCTAAAATATTTGTTACTTGGCCCTTTAGAGAATAAATTTGCCAAGTGCTGCTCTGGAAGGGCTCTCAGTCTAATGAGGGTGAATATTATTCTAGTGAATACTATGGTAAGAGTCCCACAAGGAACAGAAAGGTTCTGGTGAGGAAACACCAGGCTATTAATCTTGCCAGGGACAGCGGAGAGAACAACACAGGAGGCTTTACAGAAGAGATTATATATGAACGAGGACGTATGGACTTGCAGAGTAGGTAAGATCTCATCAGCCTGAGAAGCGAAAGGATTATGCACAAAAACATGATCAAAACACTAGGATGGTGTATTCAGGAATTGTGGCTAATTGAGTGCGGTTAATTTTAGGGTGTCTATATGTGTAGAAGGTGGGGTGGGGAAGGGAAGAATTAACAGCCAAAAATGATTGCGGAAAGAGTTATAATGTGAAGGGCCTTAGATGCTCTACTAAAGGTTAGAACGTTGATTTGAAGGTAAAAAGTTATCACCAAAGGTTTTTAAGCAGGAGAATGACAAAAATTAGACCAGAGATTCAGAACAATAATTCATGCAATAGTTTACAAAATTAATTGTAAAGAAACTCTGGCTTTGGGCCCAGATGGAATAACAGGAACCAGATTTAACCTTCTGCCTGAAACAACTGAAAAAACTAGACAAGATATATGAAACAAGGTTTTCAGACATTGGCAACAAGTAGGGCCAGACACTGATGCTTGAGAAGGGGGAGAAATTAACTGAGCCCTATGATTTCCCAGATTCCTGTGTGGAGAGAGGTTTTTGGCTTCAGCATCGGAGGGGGAAAATATAGTACATAATGAGTAGAAAAAACAATCAACAGAAACAAAGTGAGAAATGACAAAGATTAAAGAATTGGCACACAAGTACATTAAAATTTATAACTATATTCCAAATGTACAAATGTCAAAGTAATGTTTGAGCATGTTAAGTAGAGATTTAAAAGATTTTTTTAAAACATCAAAATTGAACTCTAGAGACAAAACAAGCCTAAGATGAAAAATAAACTGGATAGGATTAACAGAAGATTAGATACTACAGAAAAAAGTATCAATGAACCTGAAACATAGTAACTATCCAAAATAACAGAGAGAAAATAAGCACCCCCATGCCCAAACTTAAGCGAGTATTAGTGAGCCGCAGAGAACTCCAAGCTTCCTAATATGCGTGCATTGAGTCCCTGAAGGAAAGAAAAAAGAAGTTGTACAGAAAAAAAATTTTGAAGAAAAAATGGACCAAATTCCCCAAAATGGATATAAACTATAAACCCACAGATTCAAGGAGATAAATGAACCCCAAGCATAAGAAACACGCATGTAATAACATCAAGGTTCACCATAGTCCAGTTGGTTAAAAACCAGTGATAAATAGAAAATCATAAATGAAGTTGGGGTTGAGGGGAGACATTACATACAGAGAAATAAAGATAACAACAACAGCAGGGTTTTTATTGGAGGTAATGTAAGGCAGAAGTCATTGAGCAACATCTTTAAAACACTAAAAGAGAGTGTTCTAATTTCATACTTTTACATGTACCTGTCCAGTTTGCCCAGCACCACTTATTGAAGAGGCTGTCTTTTCTCCACTGTATATTCTTGCCTCCTTTATCAAAGATAAGGTGACCATATGTGCGTGGGTTTATCTCTGGGCTTTCTATCCTGTTCCATTGATCTATATTTCTGTTTTTGTGCCAGTACCATACTGTCTTGATTACTGTAGCCTTGTAGTATAATCTGAAGTCAGGGAGCCTGATTCCTCCAGCTCCATTTTTCGTTCTCAAGATTGCTTTGGCTATTTGGGGTCTTTTGTGTTTCCATACAAATTGTGAAATGTTTTGTTCTAGTTCTGTAAAAAATGCCAGTGGTAGTTTGATAGGGATGGCATTGAATCTGTAGATTGCTTTGGGTAGTAGAGTCATTTTCACAATGTTGATTCTTCCAATACAAGAACATGGTATCTCTCTCCATCTATTTGTATCATCTTTCATTACTTTCATCAGTGTCTTAAAATTTTCTGCATACAGGTCTTTTGTCTCCTTGGGTAGGTTTATTCCTAGATATTTTATTCTTTTTGTTGCAATGGTAAATGGGAGTGTTTTCTTAATTTCACTTTCAGATTTTTCATCATTAGTGTATAGGAATGCAAGAGATTTCTGTGCATTAATTTTGTATCCTGCTACTTTACCAAATTCATTGATTAGCTCTAGAAGCTTTCTGGTAGCATCTTTAGGATTCTCTATGTAGAGTATCATGTCATCTG
>NC_041221.1:70741738-70764813 GCF_002837175.3 Physeter macrocephalus | reverse complement strand
TTCAGATTTTTCATCATTAGTGTATAGGAATGCAAGAGATTTCTGTGCATTAATTTTGTATCCTGCTACTTTACCAAATTCATTGATTAGCTCTAGAGGTTTTCTGGTAGCATCTTTAGGATTCTCTATGTATAGTATCATGTCATCTGCAAACAGTGACAGCTTTACTACTTCTTTTCTGATTTGGATTCCTTTTATTTATTTTTCTTCTCTGATTGCTGTGGCTAAAACTTCCAAAACTATGTTGAATAACAGAAAAGACAAACTGTCAACTTAGAATTTTATACCCAGATAAAATTTCTTTTCAAGACCAGATTAAATACAGACTTATTCATAACATAGAAAAGCTGAAGGATTCATAGACCTGTACTACAAAAAAAAAAAAAAAAAATTAAAAGAAGTTCCTTTGGGCAGAAGAAAAGTAATACCAGATGGAAATCTGGATCTACCAAAAGAATGAAGAGCACTGGAAATATTTTTTTTTCAATTTTTAAAACGTATTTAGGGATTTCCCTGGTGGCGCAGTGGTTAAGAATCCGCCTGCCAATGCAGGGGACAAGGGTTCGAGCCCTGGTCTGGGAAGATCCCTCATGCCGCAGAGCAACTAAGCCCATGCACTACAACTACTGAGCCTGCACTCTAGAGCCCATGAGCCACAACTACTGAGCCTGCATGCTGCAACTACGGAAGCCCACGAGCCTAGAGCCCATGCTCCTCAACAAGAGAAGCCACCACAGGCAGAAGCCCGCACACTGCAACGAAGAGTAGTCTCAGCTAGCCACAACCAGAGAAAGCCTGCGTGCACCAACGGAGACCCAACGCAGCCAAAAATAAAGTAAATAAATTTAATTTTTTTAAAAAACGTGTTTGAAAGAAAATTGACTAAGGCAAAAGCAATGACAATGTATTGTAGGGTTTATAACATACACAGAAATAAAATGTATGAAAACAATAGCAAATTAGAAATAGAGAATTCTTTGACCTGAATAAAGACAGCTATGCAAAACCTATAGCTAACACTGTATTTTTTTAAACATCTTTATTGGAGTATAATTGCTTTACAATGGTGTGCTAACATTGAACTTAACAATCAAAGACTGGCATCAAGAACAAGGCAAAGATGTCCTTTCTCACCCCTTGTATTCAACACTGTACTGGAACTTCTAGCAAGGGCAATAAAGCAAGATAAAGAAACAAAAGGCCCACTACTGGGCATATACCCAGAGAAAACCATAATTCAAAAAGACACATGCACCCCAATGTTCATTGTAGCACTATTTACAATAGCCAGGTCATGGAAGCAACCTAAATGTCCATCAACAGATGAATGGATAAAGAAGATTTGTTACATACATACAATGGAATATTACTCAGCCATAAAAAGGAACGAAATTGGGTCATTTGTTGAGATGTGGATGAATCTAGAGACTGTCATACAGAGTGAAGTAAGTCAGAAAGAGAAAAACAAATATCGTATATTAACACATATATGTGGAACCTAGAAAAATGGTACAGATGAACCTGTTTGCAGGGCAGAAATAGAGACACAGATGCAGAGAACAAATGTATGGACACCAAGGAAGGGAAGTGGCAGGGGGGTGGTGGGATGAATTGGGAGATTGGGATTGACATGTATACACTGATGTGTATAAAATGGATAACTAATAAGAACCTGCTGTATAAAAAAATAAATTAAATAAAATTCCAAAACAAATCTGTGTGGGGAGAAAAAAAAGAAACAGAAGGAATCCTAATTAGAAAGGAAGAAATAATTATGCTGAGTGAAAGAAGTTAGAAAAAGAGAGGACATTCCACTTATATCAAACTCCAGGAAATGTAAACATCTATAATAACAGAAAGCAGATCGATGACTGGCTGGAAATATATTTATGTGGGGAGGGGAGGGAGGGGTAGATTACAGGGAAACACATGGAATGTCTTGAGGATGAATGTATGTTCATTATCTTTAAGCAGTGGTGGTTTCAAAAGTCCTCAAATTGTATATTTTAAATATGTGCATATATTGTCTGTCAATAATATCTCAGTAAATCTGAAAAAAAAATAATGACATTCATAATAATGAGATACAGAGGCAAGGATGTGTCTAGGAGATAATGACAAAAGACAAGTGGAGAAATGACTAAGATCAGAGCTAGAGAGGTGACTTTGGGAGGGAAGAGAATAAATGAAGATGAGGTATCCTTCTGAGGTTGAATGGACAACTGAGTAACTTGGTGTATGGTGTAACTATCAACAGCATTAAGGAAGACAGAAGGAGCATCTGGTTTAAAGGCAAGGTAATGATTTGAGCCCTAAACATGTCCTATGGGGGATCGAATTACAAACTGAAGAAACAGTTGCATATATAGTACTTGGTTGCAGGAAAGAGGTCTTGGTTAGAGATATAGATTTGGGAATCATAAGCATATACAGTAGAAAATTGAGGCCATGGGAGTGGGTGAGAATGCCCAAGGAGAGTCCTTAGGTTAAGAAAGAAGTGACAAAGTGGAGCCTTGGGGAATACCAATATTAAGGGAGGAACAACAGGATTTGTTCTCTGAGAGTCTCAGTCCTCTTTGTATTATCTTATACTCTAGTGTGAATTTATTAATCAGGTCAGATGAAAATAAACCAGCATCTTCAGCTACGAGAGATGCATTTCTCTCCAGGAACTAAGATGTTTGCTTACGATTTCAACTCAATCTTAGGTCAAATCTAAAACTGTTTCTTCAGGTTTGCAAGTGCCATACAAAATACATCCCTAACTCTTCTCAGGGTACACATCGTACCTATATTTTTCTATGCTTGGTAAGAGACAGTAGAGAACTGGGATACGCAGGAATGAAAGAAAGACGAGAGTCTTAGAAGACAATCTTCCTTTTCCTGGCAAGTATATTTCTAATTCCCATCTCAGGTACTGAAATAAGATTTCAACAAATATGAAAAAAAATATTATGCTTCATTCTCCTTAAGATAAAGAAAAAGAAATTTCCACTCTAAATTCCTCTGTGATTACCAGGAAAAAAATAAAAGGGATTGAATTGAAAGTTGCTCTTTATTGACCAAGCAGATAGAGATTATCTCCCTTCACATAAAATACAAGCTTTGGACTACTACCACTTCCTTCCCCTTCCCATCCCAAGCTCAGCTGTTGTACGTGCTTAGGGAAGACAACACTGTTCACATAACCACCACCTCTAATGACAAAAATTCATGTTTTGATTTCCAAGAAAAGATTTCGAAGAGCCAAAGCCTCTTTATTCTTTGCTCAGTTCAATTAATACAAACCACTCAGCCCTGTACACATCAAAAATGAAATGTCCATAGCAGCACTATTTACAACTGCCAAGATATGGCAGCATATGGAAGCAACCTAAGTGTCCACCAACAGATGAATGGATAAAGATGTGGTACACACACACACACACACACACACACACACACACACACACACACAAAGGAATACTACTCAGTCATAAAAAAAAGAACAAAATTTTGCCATTTGCCACAATGTAGATGGACTTGGAGGGCATTATGCTAAGTGAAATAAGTCAGAGAAAGACAAATACTGTATGATAGCACTTATATGTGGAATCTAAAAAATACAACTAGTGAATATAACAAAAAAAGAGGCAGACTTACAGATATAGAGAACAACCTCATGGTTACAAATGGTGGGGGTGGGAGCAAATAAGGGTGAGGGAGTAGAAGGTATAAACTGCTGGGCATAAGAGAGGCTACAAGGATGTATTGTATGACATGTGGAATAATAGCCAATATTTTGTAATAACTGTAATTGGAGTATAAC
Organism: Physeter macrocephalus; assembly: GCF_002837175.3. Lineage (NCBI taxonomy): Eukaryota > Metazoa > Chordata > Mammalia > Artiodactyla > Physeteridae > Physeter > Physeter macrocephalus. The sequence goes on along the minus strand of NC_041221.1, from coordinate 70,761,005 downwards.
CTTTAAAAATTGTAAAAAAAAAATTTTTTTTTAAGTAAATTAGGACACAGAGCCACACGCACAAGAAGAATGAGATGTGAAGATGAAGGCAGAGATCAGGGAACACCAAGGATTGCCAGCAAACTACCAGAAGCTAGGAGAGAGCCCTGGAACAGATCCTTCTCACAGCCCTCAGAGGAAACCAACACTGCTGACACCTTGATCTCAGACTCCCAGTTTCCAGGACTGTGAGACAATAAACTTCTGTTATTTAAGCCAAGAAACAAACAAACAAAAACAATTGGAACACAACATAAGGAGCTACAGCAGAAGCATCCTTTCTTGAATATCCTTACAAGCTAGGGAGCATTTAGGCAGTAATTTTACTTTGAATGAGAAAAAAGATTGTAAGCAGAGAAGGCTACCTCTTGCTCTCTGACATTTAACTTGGTCCTCTTTCTTTTTTTCTACCTTCCATATGCAGGCCAAATTCAAACTCATTAAACTCTCAATTCATCAGACTCCTGTGTAGATTTAAATATGGAGTCAGGTATTGGATAACACTTGAAGTTTTGTTTTTGTGTTTGTATTCTTGATTCACACCCTGGACTGCAAATTATCCTTTATCAGGTCAACTCAGAAATCTAAGTGTTTCTAGAGCGGATACAAGCAGAGTTGACAAGAAGAAAGCTTCAGATAAATAAAATAGAAAAAAAAAAAATCCAAATTTCACTGCATGGATATATAGATCGGACTCCCACTAGGACTTCCTTCCATCGGAAGATAAGCTAGTGGTTCTCAAGGAATTCCTCCTGTGTTTGCTGTGGCTGGTCTTACAGTAACTGTTGACCGTCACAGTTTTCAGGTCACAGACAGAAGACATGGCATGGTAAAATCATCATCCTCAGAAAAGGATATGTTACTTGCTAACACAAGCAAATACCAATAGCATTTACTTTGTTTTTAATCATCTGAGATACACTGTATCTGAGAAAAACAACTTAACTGATTATCTTGGTAACAAAAGTAGATGAAAAGAGCAGAACAAGGGCAATTAAAGCCCCGGGTCCAACCCTGAGTGCAGAAGGAATAAGTGAGTTAACCTCAAATCTCTTAAAGATCTGTTGGTCAAGCTCTTAACTTAATATGTTCATCAGACCTTTCATTCAAGCAGGCTTTTTTGAGTTTTGAAAGTTTTAATAGCTTTTCTTTCATTGTCTCTAGCATCAAGTTTTCTTTCTTATGTGTCATCTTTCCTTACTTCTAGCCTTCTATCTACTTCAAAAGAACTAAAAGTACTTGGATCTCCTACACAATAATCCTCAAAGGGATTCTGCACACAGTTTAGTTAAAAATACAATATGAAGGGGGAGAAATGTAATTGCTGAATAACTACTATTTAATATATGTTTATAAAATATTATTTGTATATTTACATATATATATATAATTCAACATGTAATCCAAAAGAATGGAAATACTCTAAAGACACAGCCCCTTGAGGAAATAAATGATAATAACCCATAAAGAGTAAATAGAACATTCCTGGTATACTCCAAAGTGGCCAGAAGAACTTAATTACAAACTTCATAGTTACATTATGAAGATTTTACACCAAGGCTAGAAACAAGAGCATCTTAATCATGTTTCTCTCAGATTACCAATGGTCTCCTCTCTCGTGGAAACATTTTTCACCATTTCTGAATATCGTGTACATAAACTTTTTCAAATGCCCTGTAAAGCTCACAAGTCACACGATGGGGAATGGTAAAGATGTCATATTTAAATCTTTCCTGAGAAAAGGTAATAGGAGTAGCCACATCCAGAATGGTCAGCAGTCATCACAATACCATTCAAAGTGTACATCCAGCAAAACACACTCTACCTGGTTCCATGAGCAAGGCAGGTAACTTTTAACATAATAACATATAGGATTCTCCATAAGGCCTTATTTGCCCTAGAATAACTAACCTCCTACCAACTTAGAGTTCTGCTTACCTCTGATCAAGCCTAAGATTTGAGTCATTAGAAACAAGAATAGATTAAACAACAAAGACTATGATATTGTTTCCAGAAGGCTTCTTTTGCAGTACAGATGCCACTTAGGAGCAGAGATGGGTCTTATCCTGTAAACCAAGATCAAAATTCTGAGGCTGCTTTAGGCCACAAGTAACAAAAAAACACAGATACAACTGCCTTAATCAATTGGAAAATTTATGGTCTCACATATAAAGAAGTACAAACATAGGGGAGATCTAGACACATATTGTGATATAATAAGAAATATATTTAGTCTTTGTCCCTAGTTCCTGACACAGAGCCCCTAAAACTCTGAGAATTTCCTGATTGATAGGAGTATCTGTTGCTGTTCATAAGAAGCCCCTTTCTGTCACACTGGAGTTAATGAGGTGACTGATAGTGGGGCCCCTAGATAAGCTCATGATGGGGCTGGTCACCAGAAAGACCAAGTGGCTAGAGGGTTGGAAGTTTCAGCCCTAGCCACCAACCTCCAGAACAGGATGTGGGGCTGGACACCAAGCTCTATAAGAATTCTTGAATGATGAGATTTGATGAACTTCTGAGTTGGTGAATACAGCAAGGGGCTGGAAGGGTGGTATGCCCAGAAGGGGAAGGAAGCTCTGTGAACCTCTCCTCCCATACCTTGACCTATGTTTCTCTTCTACTTGTCTGTTCCTGAACTGTACCCTTTATAACCAACCCATCAAAGTAAGTAAATCACTTCCCAGAGTTCTGTTAGCCATTTTAGCAGATTATTGAGCCTGAGGAGAGGGTTGTGGGAACCCCGATTTATAGCCATTTGGTCAAAGGCTGGCCCTTGCCACCTAAAGTAGAGGCAGTCCTGTGGTACTGAGCCTTTAACCTGTGGGGGGCATCTGTGCTAAACCCCAGTAGTTTGTGTCAGAATTGAGCTGAATTGTAAGACGCCCAGCTGGCATCTGGGGCTTTGGAGAATTCTTTGGTTTCAGGAAAGACCCCCCACACGTTTGGTATCAGCAGTGTTGTGAGTAGAAACAGATCATGATACACACCAAGCTAGATTCTACGTCAGGGCTTGGCAGCTGCAGCCCAAAGGCCAAATCTGGTCTATGGCATTTTTGTTGCTGTTGCTGTTAAATAAAGCTGTATTGGAATATAGCTTTGGGCATTCACGTATATACTGTCAATAGCTGTTTTTGTTCTGCAACAGTAGAGGTGAGTACTTGTGGCAAAGATCATATGGCCATAAATCCTAAAATATTTATCATCTGGCCCTTTACATAAAAAAGAGTTTCTGCCCCTGCTCTACCTTTGTCTTCCTATAACTCTCTAGGCTCTGCTCTCTTCCATGTATTGACTCCATGCTCAGACACTGACTCTTTGACCTGGGGGTCAAAAGGTAGATATTCCAGGTATCATATCCAAGTCTGACAATATTCTCAGGCAGAAAGAAAGCCATAGTTTTCTTATATCTTTATTATGAACAAGGAAGCTTTTCCTGGAAGTCCATAGAATACTATTATTCATGTGGTATTGCCCTAAAACATATCACAAGCCAATATCTGAATCAATCACTGGCAAGCAGACTAGAACTGCCACCATTGGATTAGACCAATCAGAATCCACTCTCTGGGACTAGGGATGGGTCAGCGTATGACTATAGAGAAGAGGGTGACTGTCTAAACTAAATCAGGACTCATTTAGGACAGAGGATGGCAAGGAGAATGACTGTTGGCTACTACCAAGGGGATGAGTAATAGGCAAAGTAAAGGAACTGAGCTTGATCTGGGTATCCACAGGGGAAAATACTAATAAGAAAGATATAGGGGCACATGAAGAAGATTCCAGAGAGGAACTAGTGAGGGAACACATGCCACCCGTTTTGAGTTTTCTACAACTAGTCCTGCCAATATCCAAAGCAATAAATGCCTTATTGTTCGATGTCTCTACTATTAAAAAAAAAAAAAAGTAAGTTATATATTTTGTTGAAGAAGGAAAGAAGAAAAAAACCAAGAATGCAGTTCTTCTGAGGAAAACTCTCTGGAGTAAGTCTGATAATTTGTGCTTAATAACTACGTGACACATATTTAATGCAGTCATCAATGCAGATCCAAATGACTTCTGAAGACTATTGTTAGAAAAGGATTCATAAGGTATGCTCCCCAACCACCACTAATCAATAAATGTTACATACAATACATTAAAACATGAAATTATAATAGCACAAACAATTAAGATATGTAGCTCATGCTTTCACTTCCACAGGAAGACTTTTCATCATTTTAGTATGGGAAAATAGTTTTTAAACATTTCCTGCGTATAGCTCCTCTCTGATACATGAGAGTACATGGCAAGTGGTTTAACTCAGCGGTCCCCAACCATTTTGGCACCAGGGACCGGTTTCATGGAAGACAATTTTTCCACGGACCAGGAGTGGGGTGGGGGGTTGGTTTCCGGATGAGTCAAACGCATTACATTTATTGTGCATTTCTTTCTATTATTATTACATTGTAATAGACAATGAAATAATTATACAACTCACCATAATGCTGACAGGAGGCGGAGCTCAGGTTGTAATGCGAGTGATGGGGAGCAGCTATAAATACAGATGAAGCTTCACTCGCTCGCCCACCACTTACCTCCTGCTGTGCGGCCCGGTTCCTAACAGGCCACGGACCGGTACTGGTCCCTGGCCCAGGGATTGGGGACTCCTGGTTTAAGTAAAGGCAAGTAGGGGCAGACTGCAGTATATTCTTTCAGCTGAACAATTTTATGGGTTCTGGCTTTCAATAACATGTACATTTCATACGACCCATTGAACACTCAAACATACATTGTTATATCTTATAAATGGTTTCTCTAAATTACAAGTTTCATTACAAAATGTATCGCCTCACCACCCCTTGCCCAGGATAGCTATTTTACTTCTTCCTGATAAACCTTGCCAATAATAGGTGCTCAGCATAAAGCACTCTACTTTTTCAGCAATCCACAGTTTTTAAAATATTTGCATTCAAAAATTTCACTTGTAAACTTGAACTTGAAAGTCGAGTCAACTTTTTCCCCTTAAAAGAAACGTGAAAAATAGTAGTTAGGTATCTAGAGTAGTCCATGAAAGATTATTTAACAAATAATGCAGCTAATACCGTTTACGTTTACAATGAAAAGCAGTAGAAAACCACACTAATAGAAGGCTGCAATGACTGCTTTAGAAGATCATGATTTCAAATCATAAAGAGTGCCCTTGAAAAGTAAAAGTATTCAGTAGTCATCATGGCAGGGAGTACCTCCACAATTAAAAGCATTACAACTAGAAAGCATTGACCCCAGCCCCAAATGCCACCCCATTTCACAGTCACTAGCGTCCCAAAACTTCTTTATCTGGTTTTTTGTGTGTCAGCACATGGTAAAAAATTACACCAACACACCAGCAGTTTTCTAAAAAACAGTGATACAGTGATACCAGTTTAAATAAACAATATTTTCATTTTGTTTGACTCATTTGCCACCAAAAAAAAAAAAAAACTTCACAGGCCGGTTGCACTGGAGAAAGGGAAAAATGGCATGGTGGGGAATGGAGCAAGATTCAGAACAACATACAATTCACCAATCAATGAGGACAATATTTTTCAAAGTATTGGTACACCACTTAAAATATTCAAATATAAACACTCGAGTTTACACTGGTCTTATTTCTAAAATCTTTTGTTAGAAGGAATTTCTCTAAAACTTAGGATCCAGCCCCATAACCATCCAAATAATTTTTCTCTTCTCTTTGCATAGATACCTATTACAGTTACAGAAATGGTTTTAATAGTCCATCCCGTGCCTCTGTTTAGCAACTCAAACCTAATTCTTAGAGTAAAATTCCAGTCATCATGCTTGCTGGCTCCCTACAGCTTGTTTTATAATTAGCATAATTAGTCAAAGGTAGCTAAGTGGGGAAATCATATCATTTGTTTCCCAGGAACTAACCTGGGATGCCTCACCAATGTTTTTCATTAATGGAGAGAGCAGAGATTGTGCAAATGATAAGCAATGCTTCTTTTGCAGGCCTATCTTTACCAAGTTATTCTTTCAACTGTATAAAAATATTTAATATTTATTAAGTGCCAAATGTGCTGCATATACACTACATGTGATGAGAATCTGGCAATTCCAAAGTTATTTGGAAAATAACTAAAATGAGGATAAAATAATATCTACAATGTAATTATTATATTAAGTGAGATAAATCTTAAAAGAGGAAGGTGACAAACACAAGTACAAATAAATGGAAAGATATTCAGTGTTAATGGACAGGAGTTAGTATTGTTAAAATTGCCACACTACCCAAAGCCATCAATGCAGTCTCTATTAAAATTCCATTGACATTTTTTGCAGAAATACAAAAAACAATCCTAAAATTTGTATGGACCACAAAAGACCCCAAGTAGTCAAAGCAATCTTGAAAAAGAAGAACAAAACTGGAGGCATCACATTTCCTGGTCTCAAACTGTATTATGAAGATATAGTATGGCATTGGCATAAAAACAGACACATAGATCAATGGAACAGAATTGAGAGCCCAGAAATAAACCCATGCATATATGATCAACTAATATTTGACAAGGGAGCCAAGAATACTCAATGGGGAAAAAAAGATAGTCTCTTCAATAAATGGTGCTGAGAAAATGGATATTCAACATGCAAAAGAATGAAATTAAACTACTATCTTATACCATTCACAAAAATAATCTCAAAATGGATTATGGACCTACACATAAGACCTGAAACCATAAAGCTCCTAGAAGAAAACATACAGGGAAAGCTCCTAGACATTGGTATTGACAATGATTTTTTTGGTTATGATACCAAAAGCACAAGCAGCAAAACCAAAAATCAACAAATGGGATGAAGAAAACCAGAAAGTTCTGCTCAGCAAATGAAACAATCAACAAAATGAAAAAGCAACTTAGGGAATGGTAGTAAATATCTGAAAACCATATAGCTGATAAGGTGTTAATATCCAAAATATATAAAGAACTCATACAACTCAATAGGAAAAAAATAATAATCTGATTTAAAAATGGACAAAGGATGTTTTTCCAAAGAAGACATATAGATGGTCAACAAGTACATGGAAAGGTACTCAACATCACTAATGATCAGGGAAAGGCACAAAACCATAATGATGTATCACCTCACAGCTGTAAGAATGGCCATCCTCAAAAATACAAGACAAATGACTATTGTCATTATTTGCCATTAAATAAAATTATCTTTTAAATATTCACAAATGCTGGTGAGAATGTGGAGGAAAGGGAAACCTAATGCACTGTTGGTGGGAATGTAAATTTGTACAGCCACTATGGAAAACAGTATGTAGGTTCCTCAGTTAAAAATAGGACTATCATAAAACAGCAAACCCACTTCTGGGTATATAACCAATGGAAATTAAATCATTATCTCAAAAAGATATCTGCTCTCCAGTGTTCACTGCAGCATTATTCACAACAGCCAAGGCAAACTTAAGTATCCATAGACAGAAGAATGGATAAAGAAAATGTGAGAGATATATATCTCACTTTTATGTTTGTATATATACAATACATATTATTCAGCCATAAAAAAAGGAAATCCTACATTTGTATCAACACGAATGGACCTTGAAGACATTATGCTAAGTAAAATAAGTCAAACAGAGGAAAACAAATACTGCACGATCTCATTTAAATGTGGAATGTTAAAACATTAAACTCATAGAAACAAAGTAGATTGAGAGTTACCAAGGACTGAGGGGGCGCGGAATACGGGGAGATGTTAGTCATAGGGTACAGACTTTCAGTTATAAGATGAATAAATCCCAGGGATTTATTTAATGTATAGCATGGTGACTATAGTTAACAATACTGTATTGTATACCTCAAAGCTGCTGTGAGGGAAGATCTTAAGTGTTCTAACTATAACAACCACCAAAGAAAAAATAATAATTACGTGATGTGAAGGATGTGTTAACTAACCTTATTGTGGTAAACATTTCACAATATATATAATTACCAAATCATCACATTGTACACCTTAAATGTACACGTTATATGTCAATTATATCTCAAGTAAGCTGGGGGGAAACTTTAACAACAACAATAAAAAAAGAAAACGAACTTATTCCGAACAAAGAAGAAGCACAACATGAGGCCAGAGAAGTGGGCAGGGGTCAGATCACACACTTCCCTGTGCACCAGTCATGCTGAAGAGTTGGTGTTTTATTCTAAGTTTAACGAAAAGTCATTGCAAGCTTCAAATAAGGGAGTAAAATGCAATTTAAAGTGTAAAACGTCAATCTGGATGCAGTATGGAAAAAGGATTTTAAGAGGACAAAAGTATGAAAGTTGAAGAGCTATTAGGAAGATGAAGAAAAATTAGGAAGCTCAACGCAGGAAGCTGTGAAAGTACTTGCAGGAGAAACGTGACTTTGAGTTGATACAGGATAGGGAAGGCAAAGATGGAGAGTTAGAGATTCAAAACATGCTGGAAAAAGGAGTCATCAAGATGTGTGGGTAGTGAAACAGACGCAGAAGTCAAAGATGACTTCTAGTTTCTAGCTCATACTAGTGGGTTGATAGAAGCACCATACACTGAGAGGAGAAAAACTGAGGAAGAGCACATTTGGGGAAAAGACTGTTTGAGATGTCAATGGTATATCAAAGTGAATTGTAGAATATCCTTTCGCATATGTGGTTCTGGTCTTCATGTGAGTTTGAGATTGACATTTTGGCTTTGTCTGTATATAGCTGGAATTGAAACCCACAGATGAAGATGCCTAGAAGAAGAGGGTAGAGTAAGACCAGGAAAGAGCCCCGGACAATTACTGGCTGGTAAGGGAAAGAGACATCTTCAAAGGAACCTGAGAAAGAGCCATCAGAGGAGAAGAAAAAATTCAAAAGAACATGGTGTCATGAAAACCAAGAGAGAAAATTTTTCAAAGAGAGGGAATAGTTAACCACTAAGAGGTCATATAAGATGAGTAAAATATGAGTCCATTGGATTTAGCAATTTGGGAAGTCATTGGTAATATTAATGAAAATTATTTCTGGGGAGGGACTGAGGTAAAATCCAGGCATCGGTGGCTCAGGCAGAAAATGATTCTACCACATGATTCCTCTGATTTTGAATGTAAATTCATGCCACTACGATGGCCTGGATTGCTTAAGGATTTACTCAGTTACATGATTCAAAGGCCCGTGTGTGATATCCATTATAAAGACATAGGAATTCACCTTCTTGGAGCAAGCTGAAAAATTCACAAATTCTGCAGAGAAGAAGCAACTAAAAATTTCCACAGAGTGCAAAAGTAAATAATGAATGATTTTTGAAAACATGTCCTGTAGCCTTCTCAGGGCTCCTTTCACAATGGGCGATACGTGCATGTAAGAGTTCGATGGAGGAAAGGAGTCAGCTAAAAAATAAGACAGCATTGACTTCCCTGTCAAGTGCAGCAGTGCTAGAAAACACTGGATCTAAATTAGTGTAAGAAAGATACAGGGTTTCTTGTTTGCTGGTTTGGGGGGTGGTGATGATGGGTTTTGATGTTTTGTTATTATTCTCATTATTTGCTGTTAAATAAAACGATGTTTGAAACTAAGTCCATCTATAACTGTGGCATAGAAAAATGCACTGTTTTCATTTCAAAGCAAAAGTGTCAAATTTCTAGGCAAACATTTTAAAAGAGACATGTGCTATATTCCCAAATTCTTCACACTGAAAAGAGAAAAGTTAAATAAATTGTGATTCTTTCCTCAGAGTAAATCATTTGAATTCTACCATGACTAAGAACCACGATTGGTTAACTTCAGGCATTCCTGCTCTGGTTTCTTTAAAAGACCATTTGGCAGACTGAATTATTTCTTCTTGAGTTTAAATATTTGCTTAAAATAGATATTTCAAAAAAAATAGATATTTCATAAGTCTATTCTCTTTAGAGCTGAATGTACAACTGTAAATTAAAAATCTTTAAGCAACTAGGAAGATAAAAGATTCTCTTACTCGATTTAAATAAATCTTTTTCAAATAAAAATGTGTACTAGCAGCCCAAATTATACATTTTTTCACATTGTGCAGTACATGTAGAACCTACTTATACTACCATTATCCGGGAAATTTAGAGCTGAAATTTAGAAGTTGAGAAAAAACTTAGAGTCCCTCTTAGTCAACTAATAATCACAGAAGATGAACATATCTGCATAACATTTTTAAATGAAATCTGCACAATATTGAATTTCATATTTCTAACCAGACACATATGACAAATATCAGAAATGACCTTTTGTCATTTTGGAAAAAAAACAGAATTTGAATGTTGCATTGTGGAAATTTCTCTTCTGGGAATACAAGAGTTCTAAGGTATAGTCCCATCTATAATGTACATATTAACCAGATGTGAAAAGAGAATAGATAAGTGAGTGGGGGCAAAAGGGAAGATCAGTCAAGCAATCTTTGCTACAATCCAGGCATGAGGGGAGTAGGGTTAAGTTCTGGGGTACTGGTGGTGGGAAATAACAAATGAGAAGAAGGGAAGGATGTAGAGTGAAAGAGCCAATGGGATAGTCCCAGGTGACTGCTACATATGTTAGGGATGGGAGGGAAAGGAAGACATAAAGTCAGACTGACGTTTTCAGCTGCAGTGAGAATAGGGGTGCATTGAAAGAAATACGGAAACCTAGAGTAGGACTTAAGAGAAAGTAGAGCTTTCTCTTAAGCAGAGCTCAGTTTTAGAGGTACTGACTGAAGTAAGGGTAGGACCACCACATTATCAGGAAGAGAGAGAAATGGGACTGGAGCTCAGGAGAGAAGTCAGGCTCAGAGAAGCAGATTTGTAAGTCATCTACGTAAACGTGATGGTCGCATCAGAAATAGGTGAGCAGTGTGAGGGCAGGAATGAAGAGGAAGGAGAGCAAAGATGTCCTCCCGATGCTCCTGAGGAAACCCTAATTTAATGGGCAGCAAACGGAAGTCAGTTGGATATATGTACCCCTTGTCAAAGGAGTATAGTTTCACTTATTCTTTTCAATACAGATTAAAATATTTAAATCTCATAACTCTATATTAAAAAGTAGCTACAAGCAGATTCTACTAGTAGAACTTTAAAAATAAAGGAGAAAAAATGAAAATAAATGAGACAAATTTTATTTAATTGCAAAATAAAATATGAAAGTAATATCAGTAAATAAAAAAGTAAATTTTATAAAAACTTAAAGTTTTGAAATAAGTGGGGAAAACAGGATCGTTTTTAAAGAGTTCTCACTGTCTTTTGATTTCTATTATCCAGAATACAATTTGTTGAATCTGAATATGAGACTCTCTATGCTGACCATTTTCTCTTTCTAGAAATATTAGTTTGCCCATTTAAGAAAACATTTAAGAGATTCTAAAATTAATTCCATATTTTAAAAGGCTTACTAAGCAGTATGGCCTGGGTGTGTGTGTGTGCATGTGTGTGTGGTGTGTGTGTGTGTGTGTGTGTGTGTGTGTGTGTGTAAAGTACTTTAACCCCTTGAGACTGTTAGGTCAGCCACAGGAAAGACTGAGAATCATTCATAGGGTAATTTCCCATGTAGCTCACAGTGGGAGAAGCAGTAAGGGTAAAAGCCACAGCCCTCCTCCCACTGTTTTCCCTAACCTAAACTAGGTTTACTTTATCCTCAAGACTATCTATAATTAAAAGAACTAAAATTGAATAAATATATCATTTTCCTTTTGCAAAGTGAAGGCAGAAAATTCACCAGTTGTTAGCAGCCACAGGAAAGACTGAGAATCATTCATAGGGTAATTTCCCATGTAGCTCACAGTGGGAGAAGCAGTAAGGGTAAAAGCCACAGCCCTCCTCCCACTGTTTTCCCTAACCTAAACTAGGTTTACTTTATCCTCAAGACTATCTATAATTAAAAGAACTAAAATTGAATAAATATATCATTTTCCTTTTGCAAAGTGAAGGCAGAAAATTCACCAGTTGTTAGCATTTCTTCTTCTGATTTCAAAAATCAAAAAATGTGATGCAGCAATACAAAGGTAGAATGTTTACTAAAATGAGGTAGAAAAGAAGTAGAATGAATAAACATAAATACAGCTGGCAACCTTGGATTACTTCTTCAAGGAGGTAGGATATATGCTCACAATGCCAGATAGAGTTGATAGGCTATTATTTCTCTCCCACCATCTATCTAATTGCAAAATGTTCAAGTGCCCCATCCAAACAGATGTGCCAGGGCCTTCTGGAGCAGGCAAGTCCAATGAGCTGGGAGAAAGGAAACTCAAACTGTTTGGAAGGAACAAGTGCAGACTTTAAAAAAAGAAAAAGAATTCTTTCTAGGTGGTTGAAATTTTCAGCATTTGCTGGCCGAGCCGGGGCACACTCCATCCCACTCTCTAGCGCTGTCCAGTTCTGGCTGCCTGCCACTGCTGGGAGTTAGAGATATGTAACCTCAGGAGGTAGTCTGTCATCTCCCCCTTGTTGGTCATTCATTCCAGCTAACTCACATTCACATGGTATTAATATATGGGGAAACAGAGCTGATGGTGAGTATTTCAGAACACCCAAAATACACTGTGGGTGTCGTTTATCTCAACACAGAGCAAAAGCTGTATCTCTAACAACTCACGTGGTGAGCCTATCAGTGTGCAAATGTCATCCCTCAAAGTAGTCCTCTCCGGGACCCCATTTAAAATTTCAATCCTGATTGCTCTACTCTATCTGTGCTCTCCCCTTCTCCCCTTCTTTCTCTCTCTCTCCCTCTATCTATCTACCTATCTACACAACACACGTATGTATGTATTTACTAGCTTCTGTGTGGGTGTCACCTCAACTAGAATGTGAGTTCTTTCTGTGAGTACAGGTATTTCTGTCCATGTTGTTTACTGCTATACCCCCAAAACCTACAACCGTGCCTGTCATATAGAGGCACTAGTAGATATTTGTTAAATGAATGTATTATTTTAGATAACTAGATGTGTATATTTAGTTGATGGCCATAAATGAATATTCTATGAGCTGAAAGAAACCACGGTCTTCTTTTTTCTTACCAATTAACTGATTGTTAGTTTGAAGATACATGCTTTCTTGCTAAATAAAAAATTGTCAAACACTTATACAATTATGTCAAGATTCAAAATGTGTAATAAAACTGTAGGTATTCAAAATGTGTAATAAAACTGTAGGTATTTGGGGGAGGGTTTTGGACAAAGTGATTATAGAAATAAGTTCAGTAGTCATCTGATTCTAAGTTCCCTGCAGAAGAATAACAGGCATAACTTACATCTTCCAAATATACCCAATGTAGACATAAAGCCTCTCAATCAGTGCTTTACAAATTGCTAACTTTAATAAACACAGCCGGTGACAGACTATGCTCAGTAAGAAGCAGAGAGTCACCCACCTTTAGATGTAGATCTCATCTGAGATAGTGGTGATGACAGTGCTAGGAACTACAAAATTCACACCCATAATTGGCAGCTACTAGCATTTTCCCCCCCTTCCCAACAATCTATTTCTATGAAGTTGCTCCTATTGGTAATAATTAAATGAAGCAATCTCTGAAAGGGACTTACAGCCATATCTCACACCTAGTAATTGCTCTAAAACTGTTAGATGTTACTTAGATTATCATTTTAAAGATGAAGAAATTCAGTCAAACAGTCATCCCCCAAATCACAGAGATGGTAAGTGATAGAACTGGGATCTGAATCTAGAAATAAATTCTATCCTCAGAACTGAGCCCTTAGTCTGGACAATTCTGTCTCCCCCTGGCTCTGTGCCTCCATCCCTAATCTCATTCCTTTATGTTCCAAAACCCTGCACCTGTATATAACTTAAAAGGCTAAGTCTGAATAATATAATCAGTAAATACTGTTGATCAAAATTACTTACTCAAAGAAAATTCAAATACTTCTGAATTCACTGATTTTGTAAGGTGAGCATTAATTTGCAAATGCTCATATATTGACACTTTTCATACTCACTGTCACTGGTCACAGACCTGACTGGATTGTTGAATGAAACTGTCACCAATTCAACTGGAAATGAGAAAAATCCATCTCTTCCATATTAGACAACCAGCTATGTTTTAATTGCATAAGGTAAAGCGAGCAGTCTCAACCTAATACCATGAACACAACTCTGAAAAACTTTAAACCCAATTTCCATCACAGAAGTTCTTTCTTCTTATTGGATGTTACACAAATTACATTTTGTCTTCTACTGGGAAAAATAATGGGTTTCTAAATGAAATAATGTCATGTGCAAACAAAATACATGTTGTAAAATCACATGAGAATGATAATATTTATAAAAAGCTACCTATTTCAATTAGACAAGGGACAATTAGACAAGTCCATCCTCCAAATAAGTCGTAACATGAGTAAACCATGCTGGCAGTGCAGCATCTTAAGATGCAGGCTGTCTGGCCCACTGTCTGCCTAATCTGCTTTGCGAACAGCAGGAATTTGAGTTAAGCAGTATTTCTGTCCTTTTCTATTTCCCTTACGGAATCTTTAAATAATAGCACAAAGATATAATAAATAATTCATTTATTTATACATTTCCTACCAAGTATTTTTCTCCCTAATCTACTTTAATGAACAGCTCTTCTAGAGAAAAGAAAGCTGACCATCTGGCAGACACAACCCAAATACTTATTTTAGTCAGAGTAATTGAATATGAGGATGTGAGGAGGAGAATGAGATTTTGCTGAACAGAGCTGATCCTAGTCAGCAATTCCTAGCTAATCAGTAGCTAATCCCACTTTGGCTGCATGAAACCTGAAGCTAGGAAAAACTCTAAGCTTCTTTCAAGCACCCAAGAGTCACCTTCTAGAAATAACAACTTCAGCTAAGAGGCAATCTATGCTCTTTCGCACCTTCCACCCCTTCTGGGTACGTAAGTTTAGTCCAAGTTTGGCTTCCCACCCTGTGATCCCAGCCCACTTTGCAATGCCCCTGTACTTATCCTGTACTTAACCTTCAAGCAGCCTATCTCCCACATTCCTACAAACAACACTACTTTCTAATAGGCACCAATGATTTTTAAGTCTTATTTCTACAACAAGAGCATACATTCTTTGAGAACATTGGCTGCATTTAATTCTTGTAAATGCTTTTAGAGCAAATGCGTGCTTGATTGACTTAAATATACAGTTGACCCTTGAACAACGTGGGAGTTAGGGATGTTGACCCTTTGCACATTTGAAAATCTACATATAACTTACAGTCAGCCCTCCGAATACGCAATTCTTCCGTATCCATGTTTCCAACCAACGTGGATCATGTAGTACTGCAGTATTTAC
The DNA here is from genome assembly GCF_002837175.3 of Physeter macrocephalus. Classification (NCBI taxonomy): domain Eukaryota; kingdom Metazoa; phylum Chordata; class Mammalia; order Artiodactyla; family Physeteridae; genus Physeter; species Physeter macrocephalus. Next base: position 70,745,712 of record NC_041221.1, on the reverse strand, counting down.
TACTGAAAAAAAAACTGTGTATAAGTGGACCCACGCAGTTCAAACCCACGTCGCTCAAAGGTCAACTGCAATTGTTTATATGGGGTACTTACTCTGAGCTAGCACTGTGCTGCAGAAATCAACTACCTGTTAAGCCATTTCTCTAGTCTGGGTTGAAAAAGTGTTTTAAATTTAATCTAGAATTGAGAACTTACTAGAATCTTCTCTCTCTCTCTTTTTTAATAGGAAGAACTGAAGCAGAACTAAAAAACAATGCTATTTCCTTCTTGTTTTTCATGATGAGGACCAAGTCCTGTTATCTATTTCCAGGCTTAAATCCTTGCTATTGAAAGTGTGTTCCATGGATTGGTCCATGGCACTGACATCACCTTGGACCTTCTAAAAACTGCAGCAACAGAAGCTCCACCCCAGACCTAGTGAATCAAAATGTGCAGTTTAACAAGATCCACAAGTGAATTATATGCACATTAAATCTTAAGCACTGATTTAGTTTATAACTTTTTCTTTATAACACTATATTTTGTCTTTTGTTTCATTTGATTGAATTTTTTAAAACTACTATGTACCTGATGTAACAAGTTAAACATAAAATTGTATGTGTAAAAAGTTAATAAATACTCCCATCCTAGCTACCTGTGATAATCAATGTTAAATGTTGACTGTGTATCCTACATCTTAGTCTACGTTCATATATACTCAAACAAAAAATACATGCGCACTTAAGAGATAAGTTCTTTTTGTGTGTTTTTTAAAATTTTTTGGCTGCATCGCACAGCACGCAGGATCTTAGTTCCCCGACAAGGGATCGAACCCGTGCCAGCAGAGTCTTAACCACTGGACCACCAGGGAAGTCCCAAGAGGTAAGTTCTGAGTGATGGAACAATCTTATTTCCAATTAGCTCCAGAACGTAGACATTAACACAAAGAGGCTGTTAACCCAAATCAACATCAGCTGCCTACATCTGCCTAAGCCATTTCTCAGATTCCCTAGGTGCTAATGGGCATTTTCACAGTAATCTATGCACAATTGCCAACCTCCAAGCAGTAAAACAAAGATTAATAAAGTGAACAAACAGACTAAATCCTCAGGTTATGAAGGCCTAGGCCTTTGTATATGATATACTTCATATGATGGCATGCACATCATGTCGACAGAAAAAAATGTTTATGTTATCAAGTCAGCACAGTGTGGTATTTTCTTTCTCCATTTACAGTTGGGCAGCAGTGACAGTGATGAAAATTATATGGCTTGATTCAGAGGACAAAAGACATTGGTAAGCACAATTTGCCCCTAAAGTCAAGTGGCAATGTTACAAAGCCAGAAAATGGCTCTGTTATATATTCACAAGTTTTTTCTATGAAAACAGCACAAATTACTTAGGCATTTATCAGGTAGACTATATAAGTAAAAAGGAATAACTATTGCCAGATATTGTGCATGAAATAAAGTTATAGATTATCCTAGGACAACCAGTAGCTGAAATCATCAAAATAAGATAAAGCTGAAGAAAAATGAAGAATAATGTTAACATTAATGAAAGGCAGGGTATGAATCAAATTATGAACTCACCAACTCTGCTCATAGATTACTTCCTTAGTGTAGGACAAGTCTAACTCTAGAGCCACTAACATACAGTTGTTACATTAGACACCCAAATTAGCTCATACAGTGTTTGTCCATGGCCTAAAAACTGGTTGTACCTTTTTTTTCTACAGATGGAAGTTTGATGGGTCCATCTAGGGCCCCACCAAGGGGTGGGTCAATGAAGGGTCAAAAGCCCTTCCTGATGGAGCAGCTCTCTCTGATGACACAACCCCTGGCATAGGGCACAGAGTCTATCATCAGCAGGGGAGTCAGTCTTTTTAACTTACCCTTGAGATCTCATTCCATAGCTTAGTTCTCCAAATATCCAAATCCTAATACTACAGGGTTTTCACCTTTGACCCAAGCCTTCTGGTCTGGTCTGCAGAAAAAAGTGGAACAAAAAAATCCTTAAGTTAATGAACAATGACTAGGTAAGCTCAAATGGTAATATAATACAAGACCATTAACCAAGTCCCAGAGCCCTGCAGTTAGTGGATACTCATCAGGGTCCAACCAGCCTGGATATCAAGAATCAAGAATCAAGAATCAGCTTTATTTCTCTCATGAAACCTTCCTTGTGTATAATAGAACTCTATTACAGGAGAAGATGGAGTAAAACATAAGGAGGTTTGAAACATATTTCAAAAAGGGTAGTATTTAAAAAAATTATTCCCCATGAGTTACGCTCCCAAGAACATCCAAAGGCCTGACTTAAAACAGGAAACACACACACACACACACAGCTAGAAATCAATACTACTGAACAAGAGCCAGCTATGTACCAGGCAACATGCTGAATGTTTTACTTCACGGAATCACTGAAACAACTCAGTATGTTAAAAATTATCACCATGTTACAGATAAGGAAATAGAGACTTAGAGAGATTAAATAGATTCCAAGGGTCACACAACTATAGTAGCCACAGAGATGCCTTTCGATTGCTGGTTCTTCTGCTGCCAGAGCCCATGGTCTTTCACACTTATCAATAGATAAATACATTAACATATGGGGGGAATAAAGCACTAGATTTGGAGTTACAATATGTAAGTCTAAAAGCTGACTCTGCCACCTGCTTCAGGCAAGTTACTTAATATCACTGAGCAGCAGGATCCTCATTTTAACATAGGCTGTTTTAAGAATTAAATAGGTTTACAAAGAAAATAGAGTGCCTGGTGTAGGGTAAAACTTTACAAATAATAAGTCCTTCAAAGTGATCTTCATCCTTGGCTATTTGGAAGCACTGTAGCTACTTATCCTTGACATATATCTTAAAGCTCTTGCTGCTTGTTAGACAATGAACAAACAAGGGCCATCAAGGTCTAAATGATCTTGTTGAAAGAAAGATGACATCATCCATACTTATATTGAAAAACAGAGTTGGAGAAAATGCCTGTAGTGTTTTACCATTCCCATTAATGTATGGCTTGAAACATGAATTGACAAAGCTTATTACCCTCCTAATATCAATCCAATTAATTCAAACAGAATTTGAAATTAACATATAGATTTCAATTCAGGGGCATTGTTACTTTTTAACTGGTGGTATACATCTAGGCTAATATTTATGAAACAGTACAAATCTTATTTAGCAAAAAGACTGCTTCTAAGCTGGGCGACGTGCAGGGCTCACTAAATCTCATCAACACAAAAGCCAAAAAAGGTTAATCCTGATTTAGCCGCCTAGACATTAAAAGCTGATCATCTGTTTCTGTCCTTTTGTTCTACCCCACCTGCACAAATCCCTCAAGGCTTTATCTAACTCTGCTCCAACGTGCTGGGTGTCAGGAGGGCCCCAAGCTGGTGACATAAAGGGAATTTACTGAGAATGTTCCGCCACCATCTCCTTCCTGCACACACGTGCCACTGCCAAAGGACTCACACATGGTGTTTAGAAACTCAGATGAGAAAATCACATCTGTCCCAGCTTTGTATCATGTAGGGTCTTACAAGAGTTTATATATTCTCTTTATTTTTGTTTAAAAACAAGAGCGAGAAAGAGAAAACAATCAGATTTTTGCAGTATCAGGCGTTATAGGTTGGGGCTGGTACATCTGCAAACTGAGAATGTCCAGGAGCTGTGGTGTTCTAGGTGCCAACCCAAAAAGGTCCGAAAGTAGACAAGATGAGAAAAACTAAGAGTCAAGAGAATTCTGCAGCTCAGTAGGTCTTTTGCTATCATCACACAAACAATCAAGAAAATAATAAGCAAGAAATAAACAGGAAATCATTGGGTCCAACACATGCTTTTTGCCAATAAAAAAAAAAAGTCCAAAAATGGGAAGGGAGGAACTCAAGTCTGTTTGATTAAATAAAAAACAAAAACAAAAATCAAAGTAGGCCTTCCTTTGACCCACTCTCCTCCTCTAATTATTATTATTATTATTATTT
>NC_041221.1:70738562-70741486 GCF_002837175.3 Physeter macrocephalus | reverse complement strand
CCTGCATCGGCAGGCGGACGCGCAACCACTGCGCCAGCAGGGAAGCCCATCCTCCTCTAATTATTATCTCCTTGCTCTCTGCCTCATATTGGCTTTGTTCAAATCTTGCTTCTGGCTGCAGGTTCATGACCAAGTTATTTAAATGACCTGTCCCTTATTTCCTCATCTGTAAAAAGAGGATACTAAGGCTCCATACCTCGTTGAACTGTTGTAAGGACTGACTGAATACCTGGAAAGAGTCCTAAACTTATGAGGATGCTACGAGACCATGGCAAGTCTGGGTTTGCATGCATCTGCAAGACAGGCATGACCGCCACACTTTGAGGATGTCCCTGAGTGACGTGGAGTCACTGAGAGGCAGAGTTCTCCAGCAGGCACTTCACATAAGGAGACGAGGTAGCATGTAGTCTTCTGAGGAGCATTTATAGACTTTAACTCAAGGTCTGGGACATAAAAATCTGAGTAGATGGAGCAGGTGGTGGTAGAAAATAAGGAGAAACAAAAGGGCCTTTGTGATGTGTCCACTCCCTGGGCAAGAAACTTAAGGTTGGGAGAACTGACAAAAGTTGTTGGGAGGGAAGGAGGAAGATGAAGGCCAGAAGGTAGCCCTCACCCAGTGTAAGTGACCAGGAACTCGGAGAGAAGGTAAGGATCACTACTGTGTTAGGTCAGGGCTTCTGAGAAGCAGAAACCAAGACATGATTAGATGGGTAGGGATTTACTGGAGGAAATGCCTGGGAAGGGAGCCAGAGAAGGGCAGGGAGAACCTAGAGACTGTGATGCAGGTCTGAGTTCTGTGAAGGAGAGGGGGAAGGAAGGAGGTTGCGCAGGAAGAGTCCCAAACTGCAGTGCAGTTCCACCAAAGTCTTGGCCAGCCCAGTGGGATGTCCTCAAGCCAGTCGTCCATCAGAGACAAGGAAGGACCTACTTTAGTCCCCCTCTGTGCCCAGTCATTGGCCAAGAGAAGCCTGTGGGAAGTGAGGCTCCAGTGGGAAATGGTGGTGGATCCAGGACAGTAGCTGGGGCCATAGGCCAATTATGCTCCTGCAGGAGAAGATCTGAGCGTGCACTTCATGGCTACCACACACTACTTGTGCTGCACGTTTTTTCTGTAAGCAGAGTTAGGAGCAGTTCCTCCACGGCTCCTGGTTGGCCTCTCTTACTGAAGGTGGTTAGTGGGTCTTAGGACCACTGCTTCTTATACTTTCCCTACTCCAGTGTCCATTCCAAATTCTCTCACGCCCTGCTATCACCTCAGCAGATCTTGGTGGCTTATCTGGTAGTAGGACCCACACTTTCATTCCTTCTGGGAAATCACACCTTTCTGCACCTGAGGTTGCTACACATATTCATTCTCAGCTCCATAGTGGTAGGGAGTGCCGGCAGTTGCCAAAGTGGATCAGAAAGTTTCCACACACATTCCTCCACACACCACTGTGCAAACGCAGCCCTATTGCCCCTGCTAGTCAGGATGAGTTACCCCTGACAGGATGGTAACTTTTCTTCTTGCCTGCTGGGCTCTGGACATGAGTTGTCCAAAGTGCTTTGGCAGTAGGGGTAACTTGGACTTCAATAGGACCACTGTGTCCTCTTCAACCCTGTGAGCACAGAATTTCAGGGAGAGGAAAATCTCGAGTAGGTCACTGGGAGTGAAGGTAAATGGAGCCACTCCTGATTCTACCCCTTATTTCCCAGACTAGTAGATTTTTCCTGTGGGGAACACTGTCATAGAGACGTCTCTGATGTAATGCATATACTGCATCTCGAAGGATGGCACTCCATCCTTTCATAAACTTGCCTCTAAGCTAGTGTTTCAGGCTTGCCTTCAGATGGTCATTACAGGGCTTTCCGAGGTCAGTTCCTTCTGGATGGTGGGCAGTGCAGTATGTGGTAAGATCGGTGGATCCATGGTCATGTCCCACTCCCACTCTTCCTGTGCTGCAAAGTCGGATCCCTGGTTGGATGCATGTCTGTGGATCAGGCATTCTGTGAGTCCCTGGATAGTGGTAGTGGCTGAGATTCTGCAGACACAAAAGGCCAGCACATACCCAGAGGAGGTATCTATCTCTGTGAGGATGAACCACACTCAACCTTCCGGGACAGGCCCAGTGTAGCCATTTTACCACCAAGTGGGCAGTTGGACTCCTCAAGGAATATGCTATTATCAGGGGCTCAGATCTGGCTCTCTTGCAGACAGGTAGGGCATTGCGAGGCAGCGGGGAATACATCTGAGCGGCGCACAGTTCATGGCCACCACTTTATCTACATTGCCCAAGGTACTGGGCAACCTTGAGCAAATCACATGGCCTCTCTACACCTTAGTTTCCTTTTATGAATAGTAAGGGAGGTTGGACTAAATGTTCCCTGAAATTTCTTCTATGACCGACACTATGAAATACTATGATATGAAGGTAAGATATTAATGAACTGGGATGGGGATGTCCCTCTAATCCCTAAATCCATGCACAGTAAGTCCTTCCTTGAATTGCTTGAATTACTATTTTTTTTAAACATCTTTATTGGAGTATAATTGCTTTACAATGGTGTGTTAGTTTCTGCTTTATAACAAAGTGAATCAGTTATACATATACATATGTTCCCATATCTCTCCCCTCTTGCATCTCCCTCCCTTCCACCCTCCCTATCCCACCCCTCTAGGTGGTCACAAACCACGTTGCTGATCTCCCTGTGCTAGGCGGCTGCTTCCCACTAGCTATCTATTTTATGTTTGGTAGTGTATATATGTCCATACCACTCTCTCACTTTGTCACAGCTTACCCTTCCCCCTCCCCGTATCCTCAAGTCCATGCTCTAGTAGGTCTGTGCCTTTATTCCCGTCTTACCCCTAGGTTCTTCATGACCTTTTTTTTTTTTTCTTAGATTCCATATATATGTGTTAGCATATGGTATTTGTTTTTCTCTTT
>NC_041221.1:70694314-70737953 GCF_002837175.3 Physeter macrocephalus | reverse complement strand
AGGTTCCTTAAAAAACTACAAATAGAACTACCATATGACCCAGCAATCCCACTACTGGGCATATACCCTGAGAAAACCATAATTCAAAAAGAGACATGTACCAAAATGTTCATTGCAGCTCTATTTACAATAGCCAGGACATGGAAGCAACCTAAGTGTCCATCAACAGTTGAATTACTATTTTCTGTAGAGAAATATATTGGCAGAAATTCACAACAATTTGGATTGTAAAATATTTGAGGTTTGTTACTTTCAAGTACACTAGGCTAATGCTTAGTAAAGACCTTACTTTAATGAAAAAAAAAAATTACGTGGTTTTTATTTTCATTTCACTAATTCGCACATGAGTGGATTGTTAAAAACAAAAAAAAAGCAAAAAAAAAAAAAAAACCACAACCCTGTCTCCTCCTCGTTCCTCAAATTCACTACTCAAGCAGGTCTGTAATCACCACCAGCAGGGCCCTTCACTTAAACCGCTTAGGATTAGGGTATCACCAGGGTGACAGCAGTAACCACAGCAGGAAAAATCCAGATGTTTCATTATCAAGACTGAGGTTTTAGGGCTTCTGTTTTCCTGTCTATTTTGTCCCTGCTTCTTCTCTTCCTGAGAAGTTCCTGGTTACTCTCGTCCAGGCTGACCTTATACAAGTTACTTAACTTCTCTGTGAGCTTAGTCAGTTTCTTCACCCATAAAATGGAGATCATTCCATCTACCTCACAATGCAGTTGTGAAGATTCAATGAGATAATGTACATAAAGTGGTTAGCCAAGATCTGGAGTGTGGTTGCATACATGATCATTTTCATTATTATGACTTGATAATGTACTTGTCCCAGTCTGCTCTCACCCCACACTCCCCTTGCCAATTGATAACCTCTGCACTATTTGGTAGGGTTTGGGTCTCCCCTCAGCTTTCTCAGTTCTCAGAAGGAAGTTAATTTAAATTTCCACTGTTCCCCTGTCCCAGACACTGTCGTTTCACATGTGTCTCAGCCTTAATAATTTTACAACACCCAGGACCCTGTGTCACCTTGAAACTTCCAAAATGTGGGAGCTTAAAAGGAGTCTGATTTCAAATATTTTAAATTGTTTCCCCTTCCTACACTCAGAAACACAGTCATCTTTTTGTTCATAATAACTGGCACAGTCTGAGAAGGAAGATTTCATGTACTCAACAAAGATAAGCTAGAGCTCAGACTTGGTCCAAAGCACCAAGGTCTGATTTGGGAGCAAGGTGCAACACGTGCTCAAAGCAAATAATTTGATGAAATGTGTTGTCCCCCAAACAAAGTTGCCACAAAATAAGTCCGTCATTTTCCCTCTCCCAATTTAAAAGCACTCATTTTTCAATGGAAAGAGGCCACAAGTTTTGGATGATTCTGTTTACTAATGTCTAGTTGCAGGTGATGGTTTTCAAACTTTCCCCCCATTTTCTTTTATTTGTGAGGCTGTCGGGTTTAATCATCCCAAAGTCACAGACAAGGGAGCAGGCTCAGAGAAGACATGCCATTTGCCAGGGATCACAGAGATGATGGAATAGCTCTAGATCCTTTCTTACTTAGACTATATTGGAGTCAGCAAACTCTTACTGAAAAGAAGAAATTTTTCAGGCTTTGTAGGCCACATTTGGCTTATGTCGCATATTCTTCTTTGTTATATTTTTACAACCCTTTAAGAATGTAAAAATCTTAGTTCACATGCTATATTAAAACAGGTGGTGGACTGATTTGGCCTACAGGCCATAGTTTGTCAACCTCTGTACTAGAACAATTTTATTGACGTATTATTTGCTTTTTATTTTACACCTTGTCCCATGAACCAGATAAAATTTTAAATGCCTTCAGGTTTTACACCAGTTTTTGTTTTTGTTTGGGGGAGACAGTAGTGTGCATTTGTTTGCTCAACAGCAATTGTAGGACTTTTGATTCTTTTTTCATAGTTAATTCTCTTCCCAAAGGTTTTAAAATTAAATTTAGAATTTATAGGTCTTAAACTAAGTGATTTTTCTGCCAAAAAGAGCTAAATAATTTGACTATATTTCTATGAAGAGTAAAAAAATGTCAGTCTAAACCCTTTGATTTAAAAATATCTTATGTAGTCTAAACTTGCAAGGATTTTGCATGGTGTCTTTTATTTCTAAAAATTCCTGGATATAAAAGGAGGAGAAAATGGGACTTCTGAGCTTCTTGGGCTAAACTTTACTACTTGTCAGCACTTTGAACTTAACCAGAGCATTTCAGAGTCTCTGAAAAATCCATCAACCCATATGAATAGCACACAAAGAAGTCAAAATGAATATAAGGAATAAGTTCTTTCATCAACATTCACTTGTCTATTTAGTCTTCATAACTTTTTTAGGGGTTAAAGATCATTTGCCATGTTGACTCAGAAAAAGCAACCAGGAAATCAATACCATGTTAATAAATATAAGGGTCACCCCGGGTGAAAATAAGTCATTCTTCAAATGTTATTGGCCTTAATCTGTTATGGGAATTGCTCTTCTTATGACCTAGAGTTATAGGAAATGTGGAGTTTCAGTAAGCCAGATGCTAAGGTGACCTTCTTCATAATCTATTCCATATGCTAATTGTTTCCCAAACCCCCTCATCTCTACAACCAGGTGGGTCAAAATCTTTTTGGCATAATGTTGACAAAAAACATATCCCATATGTTATGCATTACGAGATTGGCATCTACACAATAGAGACAGGGTCCATCCTTCTCCAACTTTCCCCAACCTTCCTTCAGGGAATTAGGGATTGGCTACAGCCAGAAGCTGGATACTGCATGTGCTCTATCAATTCCTGTGGGAGCATTTCTAAACCAAGCCCCAGTCGGTCTCTGCCTGCTCTGTATAACCACATGTTTCTTCTTCATGGGCCTCAGGGTCACCTTCCATCCTCTTTTGCATCTACGTACAATTCGTTAGTATTTTCCTCATTTCCCTTTAAATAAAATAATTACACTATGGGGCTTTTTCTGTGATGTTTTAAACTTGAATCTATCATATAATTCCATCCAATGACAATAACTAGATCCTATTTAAAAGAAATATATAACCCATCCATAATTCATATTTAAAAGAAAATGTATAATCCATACAGCATTTATCATCTATCGTTTTCCCCACTGGTGAATCCTTCTTCAGTTGCTAGTTTTGGTCTCAGTTATAATAGTCTCCTCTTCAGCAATTTCACTGTCCAGGCAAAATCAAAAACGAATACCATAGAAATCAGTGGTTCTCAAACTTTTATGTGCCAGAGAGTCAGAAGAACTAGTTAAAAATACAGATCACCAAGTCTCACCCACAGAGATTCTGATTCAATATGTCTGAGATGGAGCCTGGAAATCTAAATTTTAGCAAGCTCCCCAAGTGACTCTGATATAAATGGTTCATTGGACAGGTACATAGTTTAACAGGTTAGGACTCTTTGGGAAATGTTCTGAAAATCATCGGGTAAAAGTTGGCCTGAGTTTGCTTAATGATGCCACAAGAGAAAAGTAATATACTAATAATTCATAAAATTACAGGTCTTATAGGTCAGTATATCCGTCAGGGTTCTCCAGAGAAACAGACCATTCATATTTCATATATATGTGTGTGTGTGTGTGTGTGTGTGTGTACTCTTACCTATTTATATATATAAAGACATTTAATTTAAGGAATTGCCTCATGAGGTTGTGGAAGCTTGCTGTTTCCAAAATCTGTTGGGGGATTCTAGCAGGATGGAGACTCAAGAAAGAGTTGCAGTTCAAGTCCAAAACAGTCTGCAATAGAACCAGGAAGAGCTGATGTTACAGATGAAGTCTAAAGGCAGTCTGCTAGAGAACTCACTCTTGCTCAGGAAAGGTCATCCTTTTGTTCTATTCAACCCTTCAGCTGATTTGATGAGGCCCATCCACATTAGGGAGGGCAATCTGGTTTACTCAAAGTCCACTGATTTAAATGCAAATCTCATCCATAAACATTCTCAGAGAAACATCCAGAATAATGTTTGGCCAAATATCTGGGCACTGAGGTCCAGCCAAGTTAATACAAAATTAAACCTCACAGGGAATCCAGTACAAGGGGTTGAGATTTGGGAGTCATGGGTTATAATCCTATAACACTCTGATTATAAGATTCATCCATTTTCCAGCTTTAGTGCCATCTCTAGGATATAACTTCTAACATAAAAGTCCCACCTTTAATAGGCAAACATACCTATTGACTGTAATGGTTTGGGGGCTGATCATACTCCTCCTTCCCTCACCTGCTCTCTCTCACCAGGAGAGTGATAGCACAGATTTCTAAATAATTCTTTGTGTCTAAGAATACTGTCGGTGACTTTGGGAACGTCTTCATTTAGGAATCAAAGGCCTCAACTTCTTTAGTATCAGGCTCCCACCAATTGCATAACCTGATTATAAAAATAAAGATAGGCTTTGGAAACGGGTGTGAGGTTTTCTCTTTACTTTAAATGTGTAGGTTGTAAGCTGAGGATTCAGGAGGCAGTTTTACTTTCTCTGATATTTCACCATTTATTCATTCAATCACTTAACCTTTGTTAAGCTACTACCCTGATCTAGGGTTTTGATGTGCTGGGCATGTTAATGTAAGTACGACAGTCTCTAACCTCAAGTAGGTCAAAATACAATGAGAAACAAACATACATACAGCAAAAATAATCATAACCATTTACGAAGGGTCTACTATATGATAGGAATCATGCTGTATATATTTTTTTAGACCTCACAAACTTGCTGAAGTGTAGTTAATCCCACTTTGAGAAAACTGAGTCTGAGTGGTTAAATAACTTGTCTAATCTCATAGCCAGTTTCTAAGAGACTGAGCTATAAATCCATTACTGCATATTTCTGACTCCACAATCCACAACCTCACTATGCTGCAGAATTATCACACAACAGAAGCCCAATAATTGTCAATAATTGTCAAGCCATAGTCACCATGGCATGAAGAAAGAAACACAAGAATGACTGATTTGGAGAACATGACACTCAAACTGGCCCAAGTGAGCAAAATTTTGCCACACTGAAATGATAAGAAAGGGTAGTCTAAATAAACGCATTACCACACACACACCAAAACAGCATGGTAAAACAAAAGTGCCTATATTTAAGTATCAAGGGGTAGCCTGTTATAGAAGAATGTAGGGATGTAAAGAATAAAAATTCAGAGAAGAGGCTCAGGATGTATAAAGTCTTAAATACTAACTTTTCCTTGCAGGTATGGGGTGTTTTAAATTCAGAGTTTGCCATCACCATGTGGATGGCTATCCTGTCATAACATCATAATATAAACAGCAGGAATTCAACTGTAGTTAGTATTCAACTGAGCTATTAACCTTTTTTTCCATTCAAACAGTATTTACAAGGGAATAGAAAGCTCTTAATTTTAAAAAATATAATAACATTAAAATCAACCTTTTCGTTAGTAACATGGTACTTCTAATTTTAAAAACATCAGGCTATCATAAAATATTTAAAATAATACCTGTTTCAATGTAGGAAAATCTATCAAAAACAAGAGAAATTTACATTCACAAATTAAAGTGGTATTTTTTCTCTTAGGGTTCTAATAATGAAAGCAGTTTTATTGTGTAGGTATTTTTTTATTGTAAGCTAAAAATAAGTTGGTTGAACAAGGGCAAATCCTTTCTTATTAGCCCTTCAGTCCTCACGCTCAGAGGACTCCTCATCTCCTCTGTCATCTTTGCCCTAGACAATATTGCTGACAATTCCATCACAAACACCAACAAGAAGTAGAAAGGCCAAAGGCCAGCTATTCAAACCAAGCCCTTCAACTTATTCTGTAGAGCTTTGATTTACTTTTGGGGTGCTAATTACAAATTCCAAACATATTCCAAACAACGGTTCACATCACTCAATCTGTGCTCTGTAATTAAGTGACATTATATTTGATTTCAGTTTAATAACTGGCATTATGGAAACTCAGGCTTTAAGAGAAATGCCTGTATAACACATTATAAAATATTTCTAAAGCAAGGTTTAAAATAACTATCTCTATTCAATTCAAAAGCTTACTTGCTTCTCTTTAATCTTTAAGTCTTTAAGGTGAGAAACCATTAGTTCTTTTCCATCATTTACTTAATTGAGACTCAAAACACCCAGACTTCTGGAGGTTAGAGTTCTACAGAACTCATTTATAGGTACACCCTTTGTCTCAACTTCCTTCATAACTATGATTTTAAAATTCTACCAGATGATTGTTATATGTTTCCTTAATTGATTATCAGAGGAAGCATAGGCCATTGATATTTCCTTTCAAAAGATATTTTCATAAATTAATACTCTAATTTCTCAAGTCAATGCCAATCAAACTGGGTTCCAAGGACCTCCAAGGGAATATTGAGGAATTTTCTTTTGCTTTTAAAACGAACCTATATGGCCTAAACAGATACACTGTTTTTTAAAGGTGCTATCTAGCAAAATAAATGTCCTTGGTGTTTTGGAGGGCAATAAAGTGGGAAATGCATGCTCTGTACAGATATTCCAAGTTTTCCTGGTATTTACATGTACATTCTAACAATGAAACTTCTGCAAGGATAGAAGGAGGAGGATATCCAAATGCCAACACAAACAACTCTTATCAAAGCCCACACAGTTTTAGGAAGCATTGCCTACAAAAGAAGTTACTCCACACGAGAGCATTAACAGTCTGAAAACTCTTACAAGAAAATTATATTACAAGTCACAAACCAGAATGACAAGCTCCAAGATATGGTCCACGTTCTTCATTTGCCCAGGAATTTTGCTGTATCAAACACTGATACACATAATTTAGCCATTACCTAGGGTTGAGAGGTGCATTTATTCTGTTTAGCATGGCATCAGACATCATCAGGTATTAGTGAGTAAACTGTATGTATGTGCCGCCACAGATATATATATGGATCTACAGGTTTAGAAACCAGGTGTGACACAAAACAAGTATATAGAGCTCTATTTGGGTATGCAAATTGAATCAATAAAAGTTATTCACTCAACTGGAATTTTTTTTTCATAGAATGTTACAGGAGCTTGCCACTCTATGAGGTTCTTTCCTGAAAGAATTTAATTCTGTCCAAATCTTGGTTCTGTGTGTTTCCTCTTCTCTCCAGCATAGAGCAAACTTACCACAGAATCATCACAAACTTTTGTGGGCCTCTCAAATTTTTGTGTGCGTGTGATTTTGTTCACGTGTTCATTTTCTTTCTTCCAAAATGCTAAGAGATTCAGTTTGCTCTCTTGAAAGCCTGAATAAATTCTTGGATTAAGTCAGTCAGATCAAATTGCCAGTTCCAAGTGTTGGCTACAGCACCAGAAGAAACACATTTGTGCTTGTGGAAAGTGTCCTGGGGGTTACTGGTCAGACCCACTTTGGGTGTTGGCTTGGTTCCTCCCATAGCACCTTGAGAAAGGGCCATACTTCTTAGGGGAAAAAAATCCTCTTCAAAACCATCTATTCTTGAAAAAGTTAGGAATTTCACTTACATTCTGCAAATGACTGATTGGTTTACCTGTACTAAGGGTACTAAGGGTACAAAGCATAAAGCTAAAGCATTTGTCCATCCAAATCTTCCTTGAGCATCTGTGCTAAGTGATGAGGATAAACAGATGAAATGGATATCTCTTCTCTCCTCTAACTGCTAAAATCTACTGGAAGAGACAGATGCATAAACAGATAATTAGACTATGTGCTATAAGGATATGTGAATACAGTAATGCGAAACCCAAAGGAGGGGAGGATTTGTGTGTGTCTGTGTGTGTGTGTGTGTGTGTGTGTGTGTGTGTGTGTGGTTATTTTTCCCCATCACTGGCATCTCTTTCACGAAGCCTCATGAGTCGGCAGCCAAACAAAGAAGTTCTGAATATGCATCTGGAAGCATCACACAGGGCTGAGGGCTTCATTGTACTGGGATTGAATAAGGTGCCGATTATATAAGTGTCATTACCTGCCTGTGTTGAGCTCTGACTATTTCTAGCACATTGCTAAGAACGAAGGCTTCTCAGTGGCAGTGTCAAGGAAACTGTTGGAGGTTGCCAGTCATTTTAGAGAAATGCCACAGAACACTGCGTGCCAGATGGCTACTGATGAAAGTGATGAAGGTTCATGCTTGGAAATGAAGTCCAACTCCATATTTGGTCCTTCCTTCCTTCTGCCTTTTTTGAATACATAAGAGAGCACAAACTCGGTCTTATTCTACCCTTGCCACACAAAATCCCCATTATCCTTTCTTCTTTTAATAAGGTCCTGGAGAGATGGAGTCAAGTTAAATCCACTTTATTCCCAAAGCCTCAGAGGCCCCAGAATCCTGTCTCTCCCTCAGCCAGGCCTTTTCTCTTTTACCTCTTCTTATTCATGACTGCCAGAAACGACTGTCAATGGAACCCACTCAGGGTCGGCCTGCCAGGGACTAAAGTGCCTGTGAGGTGGGTTTTTTCCCATCTCAGCACCTCATGGAAGGGGAAAAAAAGAAATGCCCCACTGGAAATGTTTTCTAATGATTCTGCTTTGGGGAAGAACTTCACCTTGTCTCCACTGAGGACATTCTCCACAACCAGAGCCCTGGCCACCTTGTCTTTCTCTGACCAGTGCATAACATTAGGAATAACTGTTTCTTCCTGACTTCTAATGTCTCACATGGAAGGGCCTCCACCAGAATAACAATCCTAGTCTAAGTCCCCAACTTTTTTCATTCTACCCCAGGAAAGTGAAGTGGTAAAGGGAAAAATAAACTGAGCCTGCTTCTCCCCAGATCTTCCAAGTTGGGGGCCAAGTCACCACTGTTCCTCCATGCTGGGGCTTAGGTGGGTGAGTCTGCTTGGTTGGGGCTCAGTATCAGTAGGCTGTCTTGCCTAGAGTCATACAACCACTGTCCAAACTAAAGTTTTATCATAGTAAAGGTGACATTTTGGTTCTTTATCTGTTTTTAGGTCCTCTAGGAGACCTTCTGCAGGTGAGAAACAGTGATATGAATTCTAAGAAGACAGACTTCACTCTGAGTAGATTTTTAATGGACAAAAGCATTATGTTGCTTTCTGTTCCTTGGCTTGGAGGTAGAGGAGGGCTCACTAGGAGAAAGGGAAATGGCAACAGATTTCTCAGTCCATCTTGAGGGCTATAAGAAAGCCCTGAGATAGGGCAGAACAAGTTAGGAAATCTACTTTTTGATGGCTTTAACTTGATTCTTGTCCTTTAGGGTAGGTAAAAAAAACATTCTGACATTCACATATTCTGGGCACATAACTGCCTTAGGTCTCTCCCTTCCTCCTACCTACCATGTTCTCATAGCTACATCTACAAAAATCCCTCCTAAAACTTTCTAAGAAGTGTTCTCTAGTCTCTCTCTTCTAATTTTCCACTGTGCTTGCTCTAATCACATTTGAATGAATGAAGGGTAATGGTTTTTTAAAAATGGAATATCCCTTGCTTGTCCATCTGTATAAGAGAGATGGAACCTTCCCTGATCTTCTTTAGGGTTACTTTTCCTCTGCCACATTGAAATGTCTTGGGGACAACAGAAGCTCAAACGCTCTTCATCCAATAGCTTAATAAAAAGTGTGAAGATCAAAGCAGCTCAGAGATCATCAACTTGATTTTCATCGCACTGGACTTTGCTTTGCATTGCCTTGGACTTATGCTGACTTTGGGGTCAGCATAAGGTCTGTAACACTTAGGCTTGAAGTCTTTTCATTTGGGCCAGAGAGCCGGACCGCCCAGCCTGAGACCAGGTCTCCACCAACACGGGATGGTGAGGCAGAGGGCAGTGTTCCAGGCAACCTGGAAGAACAGAGACTGAGCTTGGCTAGAAAAGACCTGAGAAAAGCAATTTTGATGCCTGGATAATCGCCCCCGTTGCTTGCAAAGCATGCCAGTGGAAACCTGTCCCAGGGGTTCCAAGCTTAGAAAGTAAAGTGATTGAAGCTCAATCCAGAATGGGGGTTAGTGAGGCAATTAAGCAGGGGAGCAAGTGGAGCCTTTGCCTGGAGCAACTTCTGTTCCATCAATTGAGAGAATTTACTTGCCCTCAAAGGAAGGTTATTTCAGTACCTGGCACCAGAATTCTCAACATATGAGCTATGCAGTCTCCTTTGATCTGCACTTACTAGTTCCTGGATTATCAGGCAGTAACCAAGGGAATAAACATGTTCTCCAGCTGCACTTGGCCTATGGGCTGTGATCAGCTCTGAAGGCTGCAGCTCTCACATGGTTAGCCTACTTTGTATATAGATTTACTCCTCAGGGTTCTTTTCCAAACACCCAGTTGAACAGAATTCAGTCACCTCTAAGGTCAGCTTACATCTATACCTATGCTGTAGGTTACCTTTAGCTTATCACCTTTTCATTTCCTAGCCCTACAATGATGATGACTCCAGTGATACGATGCCATCCACAGAGATTCAGGTACTACTATTTTTTTTTTTTTTTGAGAGAGAGGAACTTGTGTTCACTCAATCCTGCATTCAAATCTCAGTTCTGTGACTCAGAAAAGCAAACACTGACTTCTCAATTTCCTTACCTTAAAAAAAAAAATAGCAAGATATAATCTCGTAGATTTGTTATGAGGACCAAATGAAACATTTTATGCCAAGGACCAAAACAGTGACTGGCACACAGTAATTATAAAATAAGTGATCACTCCCTTCCTTAATCCTCTTCCCCAAGCAGGCCCTAGAGAGCTGTTCTAGACCAGCAGTTCCATTCCCGTGGTGTGCTCGTGAGAGCCAATGTTAAATTTTTAGGAGTTTGGTGAGCCAGTTGATATCATGCCAAGAGCCTGAAACTGGCCATGGTGGGAATAGTCACATCAGAGAGATCAGCAGACACTTTAATCAGGCCTTCCACCCACCGACCCAGAGATCTGATTTATCAGCACATCACCAGTGGTTCTCCAGGTGCCGGCCCTGCAACACCAGCAAGGAGGTCACCTGGAACCTCTTAAAAATGCAAATTAACCAATCACATCCCAGCCCTGATGAATCACAAATTCTGGGGGCGGGACTCAGAAATCCGTATATAATTCTCTTAGTGAGAGTTGTGCCTGGCATGTTCAGTGACTAGCAGGGAAATAAATCAGTGTGGCTGGAGGAAGTGAGCCGGAGGGAGAGTAACAAGAGGATATGGGGGGTGGTGGGAAGCAAGTTGCAGGGAGCATTACAGACCACCATAAGCCTGTTGACATGTGTTGCAAGGGATAAGGAAACCACTGGAGGGGTTTGAGTAGAAGAACATAATGTCCTTAAATCTCATTTAGGAGGATTCCTCTGACTGCTGTGTTAGGAATAAATGGTGGGGAAAAGGGTGGTAAGAGAAGACAGTGGCTTGAACCAGGGGGACAGAGATACATGAGGTAAGAAGTGGTTGGCTTCCAGATATATTTTGGAGATAGAGCCAAAAGCA
Source organism: Physeter macrocephalus (assembly GCF_002837175.3). Classification (NCBI taxonomy): domain Eukaryota; kingdom Metazoa; phylum Chordata; class Mammalia; order Artiodactyla; family Physeteridae; genus Physeter; species Physeter macrocephalus. Next base: position 70,726,549 of record NC_041221.1, on the reverse strand, counting down.
TTTGTTGTTGATGGTTTAGATGTAGAGAGTGAGAGAGAGGAGCCAAGGATGACTCAAAAGTTCTTTAGCCTGATCAACTGGAAAGATGGATTTTCACTAAGATACAGAAAAGTTGGGCTGATGGAAGATAGAAGGCTGAGTTTAGGAAGTCTATTAGACATCAAGAGTAAGTGTCAAGGAGATCATTAGCAATAAATCTGGAGTTTGGGGTAGAGGCTGGGCTGAGGATTTAACTTTGGAAGTCATCCCTTCCAGGTGCTATTTGATGAGTTGGGATAATATAGTGAATGCACTTAGAGAAGAGTAGGACCTGGCCGTGGAAGGTGTAGAGGTCTGGAAGAGGCAAAGGACACAGGGAAGGGGCCATCAAGGAATATTAGTGCTACACAAGTTATGGAAGCACTCAGAGAGTTGAAATAATACATTGCAAGTAGCTATACAACTTTACCTGGTGTAACACAGTCTTCATCCATGGCCTCCTAACTTAAGACATTGGACTCTGAAGGCAGTGTGAGCTACACGTGAAGGGTGACCCTACTAAGCCAGTCTGCTCTTTCTTCACCCTCTACCATTGGTGGGGCTGGCTTCTCCCTAGGGAGGAGAAGTCATTACCACAAGCTAATCACAGATGGCAATAGGCTCAGCAAGACCAGTCTGAAACTACATCTGTGTTTGTGAATGTTTTTGCTTTATCAAAAGGAACATGTAATTATCTTAAAAATATAATTTTCCATCTTTAACATAAGCTGGAACAGTCAAACCTCCTTAAGCCCAGAGCACTTTTACAAGGACAGTTTATTCAATTACCTTTTTAAGCTTTTAAAAGTCTCTGACTCATTTGAGCAAGTGGGGGAAAAAGACAAAACATCAGTATCTTGCTGGGAAAATATTGTGGTTATTGGCACTGAAACAAAAATAACGCTATGATAAGGGCATTGTGTTCCCCAAATCAAGTGTTCACCTCATCTTTTTCTTAAGAAATCTTCCTGCGCTAGGGACTTCAGGAACCGTGAATGTTTACAACCTACATGATGTACCCTTGGAAAAGTTCATCTCTCGGAACATTAGTTCCCTTCTGGGTAAAATGGGGATAGTAGTACCTATACGATAATATATGCATGGGAAGCAACCAACACAATGCCTGATACTCAGTAACTCCCTTTCCATTGGCCTTAAAACAAACATGACACATGTAGCTGGAACAATCATTCCATATTGAAAGAACTGCTGCTGCTGTCTGTCTATCCCATGCCTACCTCAGAGTCCCTCTCCAATCTCTACAGCAATACAAGATGTACTTGGGATCGTTTTGCCAAAGATGGGCAGTCTGACTTTGTTGTTTATTTGTACAGAATATCAGGACACAGCCTCATCAAAACAACTGTGAACAAAATGTGAAATGGCTTTTTAAAAAATTACAGTGATGTGCAAAACAGATATCACTGACCTACTTCGACCACGGCCTTCACCTTAACTGAAGCCCATCTTCAAGAGAGAGGTTAGGGATGTCTATTTCCTACATTATTTGGGTCTTTCTGAACTAAAAATTTAGTGCTTATTTTTGTAACCTACTCAAAACATATGGGTCAAAAGGCATCTTGCTATGGACACATGCTAATATCATTACACATTTATCCAAACCTATAAGATGTATAACACCAAGAGTGAACGCTAATGTAAACCGTGGATTTGGGTGATAAACGATGTGTCGGTGTTCATCAACTGTAACAAATGTACCACTCTGGTGGGGGAGGCTGATGATGGGTGAGCCTATGCATGTGTGGGGTATATGGGGGACCTCTGTAGCTTCCTCTTAATTTTGTTGAGAACCCAAAACTGCTTGAAAAAATAAAATCTATTTTAAAAATTTTAAAGCAAAACTAAATTATATTTAATAAACAAATTTTTTAAAAGTCATCCTGAAGTAGCACATACCCACCTTTGTGGTCAATAGGGAGGCTCAGTGATATCCAAGGAAATAGTTCTCAAATACTGAGTCGAGTCTATGTAAACAGTCTTGCTCAAGGTAGAAAGCCATGGGATGGCCTCCTCAGGGCTGAGGGTCTGAGTAAGGGCTGGCTGAGCCTCCCGACCACAGGTAGGACTTGGTATGTGAATCACTTTAAATGCCGTTTCTCAAAGTAGTTATTTCTCCCATATATTAGACTTCCCCAAGGGAAACCTTTCATCTTACTTCATTCTGGATCCTTCTAGAAACTTTGTTAAAAATGAAAAACTATCATAGCAAGCAACAAGAAATAGGGCAATTACAGTCATTATCTTCTGGGAGAATGTAATCAAGGCAAACTGGATTCTACCAGCACTAAAGAAAATTCAGACAAGTTGTTTCTCAACCCCTCTCTTTCTTGAACCTCTCTGACTTAATTTCTGTGACTAGTGTTCTCCTAGAGTCCCTCCCGCTTTTCTGACAGGCAAGTGAGTCCCCGGTGAGGTCCTCTGTCTCCACCTACCTCTGAAATGTGGAGACACCTCCACTTTTCCCATGCTTCACATTCTTACTCTCATGTTCCCCCTCCCAGACACAGTCACCTGGGTTTCTCTCGGGTTGCTGGGGTTTCAGGAAATGGTGCTGGACCCAAGAAAGGGGAAGGCCTGTTGTGGAAATTTGTATTGATAGTAAAGGGTAGAAGGCTTGAATGGGGGAGCGTTGCCTGAACTATAAGTGCAGAGAAAATTAAGAGCTAATTCTTTTTGTTGCACTGATTTCAGTTCCTATTTATATGCTGAGGAATTCTCCAAATCTGTATCTCTAGCATAATACCTCTCACAAGCTTCATAGCCTTATATCTCTACCTGGATATCTCACAGGGAACTCAAACTAAATATGTCTAAAATCACAATATTCATCTTCTACCTTCAAACCTATTTCTCATTCCATTTTCTAGACTTTTTGTGGGACCACCATGCGTCTAGTTATCCAAGTCAGAAACCTATTCCCAATCTCTCTCACTCCCATTCCCCAAATCCAATCAGAAATCTTATAAATTCACATTCCAAATGTTTTGTGGATCCATCACACATCTCCACTGTTAAGTCAAAGCCTCAAGGAGTTCTAGAAGCTGCCCTGATCTGGCCCCAGGCTAGCCCTAGTGATTAAATCCAGAATACATAGGTGTCTTGTAAAGAGAGCTCAAGAGACTCATCACCCTTCTAGTCACATACATTTTTCTCCTTCCAGTAATTAGTTTTTACTCCTATAGTAAAGTCCTGGGCATTTTTAATTTTCTTTGGTATTTTATATTCTTCTAACCCTCCCAGTTTCTCTTTTGGCATGTAATCAACTCTTAAGAATTCCAGAATTCAGGTCTTTGCTAGGCCAATAACATCATCATCTGTTAGCTGCAGCCTCATGACTATCATAAGTTGCAATGTAGAGGTTCCCAATGCCAAGAGCAGACACAGCCTTGGGCTCTCTGAGCCCTGGGAGGACACCATCACAGACGACATATGCATAAAACTAGGGCAAATGCTGGAAAAAGTTATTAGGCATTTTCTAATTCTACAAAGACTCTAGGAGTCCAATTCCTACTTGAGAAATAAAAAGATAAACAATTTGGAGATAAGCAGAGGTTGGGAGAAAGGAAGGACACAGCCCAGGGACATCTTCATCCCAATCAACAGAAAGAAAATCAGGAAAGGACTGTCAATTGTCATGAAGTTAAGGTATCATTTCATGGTATTGTCCCTCTGGCTAGGCAGTAGGGACAGATAGACAGAGCTGCAAATAAGAAGACCATGACTGTTGTTTCAGCAAGTCTACAGTACAGAGGGAGCTGAAAACAAGGAAACAAGCACTTACAAAGCAGTGTTATTAGAACTGTAATGAGTGTGATGAGGATAGTCTCTTACTAGCTACATGAAGAAATTTAGACTTTGTCATGTTTTGTGTCTTAGCAATATCACTGTGTGGAGAGAATAGATTACAGTGGGAGAAAACTACAGGAAAGGTTATTTATTAAGAAGCTTACTGTAATAATTTAGATGAGAAATTATGGTGGTTTAGACAAGAAGACTAGCAATGGGATATAAATAAGTGATTGTGTTAAAAAAATATTTAGGAGTTAGAATCAATAAGACTTGATGATTACACGTGAAGGTAGAGGATACAGAATGAAGAACGACTCCAGGTGTCTGACACTGGCAATTTGCTGGGTGGGAACAGCATTCACTATTATCAGAAACGAGAGAGAAGAAGCAGGTTTGGGGAATGGGAACAGAGAAAAAGCATAAGCTGGGTTCCTGATACGTTAAATTCCACATTTTTGCGGTGTATTCAAGAGGAAGTACGCAGTAGGCAATTAAGTATGGAGGTTAGAAAAGTGATCTGGACAGGAGGTAAAACTTAGAGTCAAGAGCATATAATAGTGAATGGAAGTAGATGGTATCTGCCATGGAGAGGGTGGGAGCTAAGACTCTGAGACTCTTGAACAGGACACAGGAACTGGTCCTTGTAGAGGAGACTAGAAGATGCCTACAGAGGGAAGGAGGAGCACTGCTGTGGCCTGGCAAGCAGGACCTCCTCAGAAGGAGGGAGTTTACGACAATGCGCTGCTAAGTGAAGATGTTCAAAACACGTTACATGAAAAGAGCACATTGAAGAACAATATGTGTGGCATGACCTCCTTGTATTTTTTTCATATTGAATCTGAATTGAATATTCCTGGAAGGACATACAAGAGACTGTCAAAAAAGGTCCTTAAGAAAGTAAGGCTGGAGAGTCATAGAAAAGAAAAGGGGACTGTAAATTAACACTTACTGTACCTCCAGTATTGATGGAATATTTTCCCTTGAGAGTGTATTATATTTTATATATTTTCAGTTAATTTAAAAAATGAGAGTGATCAACAGTATCAATGGTGCAGAGAAATAAAGTAAAATCAAAATGTAAAATATTCATTAGCTTTGCAACAAGGAGGTCATTCGTGAGCTGATGGAAGGCTTTTCAGGGGAGTGATGAGGCTGCATTTGTGGATGGTTGTTTTGAAATGGGAGATAAATAGAAGAAAATCTGTATAGATAACTCATTCTGGAAGATTGGTTATAAAGAGAAAGGAAAAGGTAGGGCAATTACAGGAGGGGGCATAAAGTTCAAGAAGGAGATTCGTTTAATATATTGAGTTTAGAATACTTTGACATCTTGATAGGACTCATCTCATTATTAAGGGGGGTGGGGACTTGAGATAGTCATCTCAGAGGGCTAGGAAGGAATTAACCTTGCACAGGAAGAGAGATACCCCTCTCACTGCTACAAAAAGAAAAAGTGAGAAGGAAAGAGTAAAGGCAATGCAGGTTGCTAGCAGTAACACTCACCAGTATCTTAGGCTTTTGAAATTTCCCTCAGTGCAATAAAAATGTAATCAAATTCCATGCTGCAGGCCTATAGCAGAGTAATTTAGAGTTTGAATATTGATATCTATGATAAAAACCTATTACCTCTTTAATATCTTCACCATGCAAAGCAAGCACATGTTAATAAAAGATCTTATGTACAATTAGTGGTTCTGAAGGATTATCATTATTTATATCTGAATAAGTTGTATGAATTATAAGTTGTCTAATCATTATTTACATCCAAGAAGTCATGCAATGAACATGGGAACATTAATTTATTTTATGAGTAATGCTGTGAGTTTCTTGAGGGCAGAGTTTATGTCTTGTCTTTATGTCCTTGTATTTAGCCAGGGCCCAGCACAGAGTCACTGCCCAATTAATGTTTAATGAATAAATAAATGTAATTCGGGAAAAAAAGTTGTTGCTTTATTCTGACTGATATCACCAACAAAAAATTTTAATGTATATATGTACCTATATAAAAGTGCCAATAGATTTTATTCTTTACAGCCTAAAAAGGTGCTTTTTTTTTTTTTTTTTTTTTTTTAGCAATCGCAAGGGTGCTCTCAGGAACGGAGAGGAGAGAAAGTGTTACAAAAGCTCTTAACAGTGCAGGCTCGCCTGTGTCTATTTACTCTATATTGCTCGCTGCAGCTTTGGTCATGACTTCAAAATGATAGCACGAGGGCTTCCCTGGCTTCCCTGGTGGCGCAGTGGTTGGGAGTCCGCCTGCCGATGCGGGGGTCGCGGGTTCGTGCCCCGGTCCGGGAAGATCCCACGTGCGCGGAGCGGCTAGGCCCGTGGGCCATGGCCGCTGGGCCTGCGCGTCCGGAGCCTGTGCTCCGCAGCGGGAGAGGCCGCAGCAGTGAGAGGCCCGCGTACCGCAAAAACAAAACAAAACAAAAATGATAGCACGAGTTAATGCATTTTCACACCTCAAAGAAAGGTTACACTCTTCATGCCAGCCTGCTGTGCACAATTATAAGAGAGAAACCACAGGGAGTAACCAGCTGCTAACAAGCATCCTCCAGAACATCCGAGGATTTTCACCAACACATCCACTCACCCAAACTGCCCGGCACAAATTCAATCAGACCTTTCATTTAGAAATTACAATTCCAATGGCAGACTCTTCTGAAGGACCAGATTGTTCCAAGGGATTGCAGGGAGTGGAGCTTTGCATTATTTTTTTCTCCTCCTTGGCTACAATTAGAATTCATTACCATCTGAGGGCTATTTACCAGGCTGTACAAAAGGAGTTAAACGTTGAGCTAACAGATTGGAAATATGTCCTCGTAACATGATTTGCTCTCCCCACTTGCACTCATAATGGAAGCCTAGAAAAAGGGCCAAGAATGTAAAACACATCACATCTACTTAGCCACATCCCTAGGTGAGTCTGCTCCAACAGGGTTAAGGCAGACTGACCAGAAAGCCATTAGCAATCTGCACTCTGATTTTACTCAATAGGAAGCCCTTTTCAGAGGTACTAAATTTATTTTTTTAAAGTAAATTGAAAGGCTGCCTTTCTACACAGGGCTCTCCCGTACCAACTGTAGAGACTGCTCATCACACACTAAGATGAGCGATGCTTGACTGAGGCCTCCCTTCTGAAATACCTTGATTCTTTCTACTCTCATTCTCACTGCATAAGCTAGAACTTTGACAAGCTAACCTCCAGCAAGTTTCTTCCTTCTGCCAGGCTCAAAAGATTTGAGAGGCAAAAAAAAAAAAAAAAGAGGGAGAGAGAAGGAAGAGAGTGGGACAATGATGCAAAATTAAAGGACAAGCAGAACAAGATGGAGGTCTCCATGTGGGTGTATTGTGACATCTTTCTCCTGAGCAGCTTAAGGCGAAATCACACAAACTCAGCCGAAGACTCCAGAGTATATTCACGGCATAAGCATTCATCACCTTATAAAAGCAAAGAAGCAACCATCTGATAATCTGTCCCAACCTTTAAGCCTCAACTCCTTCAGCTGCTAAATGGGAATAATGCATATATCTCAGGGAAGTCGTGAGGATTAAAGAGATTACATAGCAATGTGCTTAGCACAGATTGACTACTGCAAAAGCATTCAATCCATTATGACCATAATTATGATTAAGCAGAGTAAGAATCTTACCTTTGGATGACAAGATAAACTGCCAAATTATCCCTGTTTCCTTGTTTCTTTCTGAGGTTGTATCTTGTTCCTTTGTTTGGAACATATTCCTGTTTCCTCATTTTGCTTGACCCTCTGTGTCGGTTTCTATATATTAGATGAAACAATCCGCTGTCCCAGTATTGAAGGAGAGCTTGTATAGGAAGTGAAACTTATTGTTCAGTCCTGCCCTAGCTGTTGGTTGTCTCTCAAACCTTTGTGAGTGTCCAAGCAGCCTATTTCTTTTTCTTTTTCTTTTTTTTTTTTTGCGGTACTCAGGCCTCTCACTGTTGTGGCCTCTCCCGTTGCGGAGCACAGGCTCCGGACGCGCAGGCTCAGTGACCATGGCTCACGGGCCCAGCCGCTCCGCGGCATGTGGGCTCTTCCCGGACAGGGGCTCGAACCCGTGTCCCCTGCGTTGGCAGGCGGATTCTTCACCACTGTGCCACCAGGGAAGTCCTACAATGAATATTTGTTAACTGTCTACCATGTGCCAAGGATTGGGTTAAACACTGGGGAAAAAATAGTGAACAAAACAGAATTCCAAACAAACTTCCTATTTCCTCCCTTGTGGAATGTGTATTCTCTTGGTAAAGACAAGTGTTAAGCAGACGATTTTTAAAATGCGAGTTACGGGGCTTCCCTGGTGGCGCAGTGGTTGCGCGTCCGCCTGCCGATGCAGGGGAACCCGGCTCGCGCCCCGGTCTGGGAGGATCCCACATGCCGCGGAGCGGCTGGGCCCGTGAGCCGTGGCCGCTGAGCCTGCGCGTCCGGAGCCTGTGCTCCGCCACGGGAGAGGCCGCGGCAGCGGAGCACAGGCTCCGGACGCGCAGGCTCAGTGACCATGGCTCACGGGCCCAGCCGCTCCGCGGCATGTGGGATCTTCCCGGACAGGGGCACGAACCCGTGTCCCCTGCATCGGCAGGCAGACTCCCAACCACTGCACCACCAGGGAAGCCCCAGCCTATTTCATTTTTAATCTCTCCCAGTTGCTGACCGTGTGCCAAGACCTGTCGCTGTCCCAAGGCAGGGAGGGGGATCTCAGCACCTAGATTCAGGCTGATTGGAAGCCAGACCCTCAGGAAGCAAGGTTTAAAATATGCAAATATATACCATCCTGTGAGAATGCATGCATAAGTCCCTCTGGCCAGATGATCTGGAGGTGTCCCCAGGGTGAAAGGCACAAAACTCAGGGCTCCAGACAAGTGTATGAGCTCCTTTCTCGGTGATACCGGTGAGCTGGAGCCAGGCAGAGGGAGGGCGCTAGGATGGCATCCCCTGCCTGCACTTCCGAGAGCCCCTCTGTGGGCCCCTAGGGGTGTGCCAGCCCAGAAGCCTGCCTTCCAGCCGAAGCTCCACAACAAGCAATAGGCCTCTTTCTTGGAAAGACTGTGGGCGTCTCAGTCTGCCATCTGTGCAGTGCCCTTGGGGTGGTATGTTACAATCCCCGGGAACGTAAGTCCCCTGCCTCCAGAGTCAGATCATCACGGGGCATCCCCTGGGCAGCAGCTGCAGAAACCGGGCGCGAACGCTCCCCCGTGGGAGCCGCGGCTCTGTGGAGCGTGGCAGTTGGAGAATGTGAAGATGGTGCCCACCAAGTGTGTTAAAAAAAAAAAAGTCTAGAATTTTTTTTTAAAATGGAGCCTACCGGGGCGTCTCTGGTGGAACAGTAGTTAAAGAGTCCGCCTGCCGATGCAGGGGACGCAGGTTCGTGCCCCGATCCGGGAAGATCCCACATACCGCGGAGCGTCTGGGCCGTGAGCCATGGCCGCTGGGCCTGCGCGTCCGGAGCCTGTGCTCCGCAACGGGAGAGGCCGCATCAGTGAGAGGCCCGCGTACCGCAAAGAAAAAAAAAATGGAGCCTACCGCTTTAGCGAGCATGAAAATGGCGTCCACCCGAGACTTTAAGATCAGCAGGTGAAGCTCTTTGACAGAAAGTCCCGGTGATTTTCAAACAGCCGCTTCTGCACATGCCCTTGGCCGGTGAGGCTGAGGACCAGCCCTTCCCCAGTTCATTACAACACTTTGGGTCCCGAGGACACAAGCCCTGTTGCTCTTCAAAGCCAGGTGTTTTGGGGGCTTTCTCCCAGGTGAGGTCTTAAAAGCTGGGGCACCTGATGTGGGGTCCGAGCCCTTAACTCCTTAGGGAGGAGTTCCAGGTTGTGAGTTCCCTCCCAATGTGGGTTGCCATGCCAGGTGTGGGGTTTATGGAAAGACTGTGTCTCAGCCTCTTCTTCCTTTTTCTTCCCGGTGGATGTGAAGGGGTTGCTCAGCTAGTTTTCAGCTCTTTTTCAGAGGAAATGGTTCCATATGTAGCTGTAGATCCCATGTGTCCACGGGAGAAGGTGACTGCAGGATCCTCCTATGTCACCATCTGGAACCACCTTCTGCCAGATTATATTGACCTATGAAGTACAAGGCCACTCACCACATCAACCTTCATTTTAGGAAAAATAAAAGTCCTTGGGCACTGATTCACAGCAGTTACCAAAGGGATCTTGTTGTTATTAAACATGGCAAATGACTGAATTACCCTCAAGTGCACAGAGTGGAAGCATAGCTGTAAAATGAGTGTGGGCATCCTCCGCCCCCTTTACGGGCTTCACCCCCAGACCACAGGGGAAGGTCTGTGCCCTGGGTGAGGCCACCCAGTGTAGCAGAAGCCACCCTGTGAGTGCCTCACCTCTATCCCCTCAGCACTAGCCAACCCAATGGCTTCCACCTGCATGCACCTATGGCTCTTTGCTGGGTGGTTTTCTTTGGCCCACTGAGCTGGAAGGGGCAGCGGGCAGAGTACCAGGGAGTTAATATCCCCTGGAGCCAACCTCTACCGATAACTGGTGGAAGCTGGCGGATCACTAGCTCCTCGGGTGGGATAACCTGAGACATTTCTGCACTGTCTCCAGAACTCCCCAGCAGACTGAGTCCCGGTTGCACACAGCAGCAACCTGTTCAGTGAGGTCGGTTTCCTTCCCTTCTCTCACTTCTCCACTTTCCTACCGGTGTTTCCTGGACCACCTCCCATTTCCTTTTCTTCAAGTTCTCCTTCTAGAAACAGCCAACCTAACACACCCCAAAGAGTCCTTCCTTTAGGCTCCCTGCTGCTCCTAATCACAGAGTTCCCATGCCCACACCCCCATTCTATCACGGGCATTATAGCAACTGCCATTTCTGTTTGTGGATTTCTAATTTAGGGACATCCAATACAGCTCCCCAGACAGCTTTTACGCTGTGGGAAACTACACCAGCCAACGTCTCTCGAGAGCTCAACTTGTACCAACCATCATAAGAATCAATTCTCGTTTACTATCTCTAACCATCACAATAAAGACGGTATTATTATCCCCGCTTAATAGATGTGGAAATCCAAGTTCAGGGAAGTTAACTCACTTGCCAAAGTCTCACAGTAAGTGAGATGGAGAGCTGGGTTGGAACGCATGTCGGTTTAGCACCAATGACCATGACGTTTAATTCCTTTTGCTCCCTGTAAGACCTGCTGAGGGGCAGTTCTGGAGTCTGTATATTTATAGGGCATGATTGGGTGACTAACATATTTGGACTTACTGGTACAGTTTAACACTTTTTCCTTCTTCTTTCCCATTAGCAACTTACAGTCTAGTCTGCTTTACCGTAATCCTCAATCATTTTTCAACATGTAATTCAACAGCATGAGTGATCTTGGTCCCCTCGCATCATTCTCCACTTTCTCCATTTGAGAATAGAACCCTTTAGCTTTAACTGAACACTTGGCTACCATCTAGAGACTTCCTCCCCCAGTGTGTCTTGCAGCTGTGATGCCAAAAGATGTAGCCAAAAGGATGTGAGTGAAAGTGCTGAGGACAATTTCCAGGACCTACCAGGTAGCGCTGTACTGCCACATCTTCCTTCTGCCTCCATTTGGGAGTGAATGCAGACGTGAGGGTAGCGGAGGGTCGACACCGACCAGGAGCACCAGGGCACCACCCCTACAAGGTGGCAGGACAAGCTAGAAGGAGCCTAGGTCCCTCTGATCACTGACCAGCACATACTGTCATGGGAGAGACAAACTCTTCCTAGTTTGAGCCACTGTTATTTGTTCTGCTTTGAAGCAGCCAAACCCCAATCCTAACTACTACAAAGAGAGAAAAGAGAAGCAAAAACGGAGAAGAAAGTCAGCAGGAAAATGGTGTAGGGCTGTGGGGATAGGCGTTGAGGGAGGGAAGACCAGGAAGGAGAGCAAGGCTCAGAGGGGGCTGAGCTATATTTTATTTGTTTGCTTGTTTTACCATTTTCCAAAACATAAAGGAGGAAGGGAAAATCAAAGCCAGAGAAGAAAGGAAAAGCAACGACATTCTCTTTCATCCTGCCTCTCAGAGACTGCGGGTGGCAGGAAAACAGAGGGGGAGAGGAGTCCCCAGCTGTTAGCAGGGCCCGTCCGAAGTTCAAACTCAACCCTCTGCTGAGGGGCAGAAGATGTCATCCACTCCGAAGCACAGGGGGTTCTCGGGATTAACTAGGTGTCCACAGGGGCCTTTGCACGGGCAGAGACCTCAAGACACCCTGGGTCTCCCACCCTGTAATGGAGCAAACCTTCTCCCGTGAAGGGGTAGGGGGTACAGGTCAGTCACCAGGTTTTTACTTAACTCACAAGTATGCTAATCATGCAATGCAAATGTGTGCAAATTTCCAGTCATCTTCTAAGAGGACACATGCTTTGAAACATTTATTTCCAGAGTCCACCCAATAGGACACTGTCAGTTATTGACACAAAAGCAAACCCAGCTACTCTGAATTAAGGGACACTTTAAAAATCACATGCTAATTATTCTCCCATGCAAGCCTTGTCGCAGCCGGCAGTTTTGTGAGTGAACCTCACTGCCTCCCTTTTGGGACTCGGCCAAGCCCCCATCCCACATGGGGCCCCCACACAGCGTTGCTCAGAGCGGCTGCCAGGCCTCAGCAGCTCAACCACACTTCGCCAGGGCAGTGGTTTTGATGTGGCACTTTATAAGCAACACGCAGATCAACTGGAGAAGCAAACTTGCCGTGGTCACTAAACAACAATAAGTGAGAAAAAATGCAACAACAGCAGACAATTTGAACCAGGCTATATCAAAAGTCAAAAGCCAGCAACCCTGGACGAATATGAATTAGAATGTGCAATCCAGGTTTCCCATCTCTTTAACTGTCACGAGTCAGTCTTGCCTTTAACACCCAGTAGCCTGAGAACCCATTCTGCAGAACTTCAAGAAGCCCAGTTTGGGGGAAATTTTCCTTCCTCAACTATTTCTGAACCTTTCTGGAGATACCTGCACATCACACAAGTTCGTCCTTATTGTCACCCACCACCTCAATCTGCCTCCTGGTTCTCAGAGACTCAACTTATCACTTGCATGGATCATTACTCACCAGCTCACAACTAGCTGTCCGGGCTGTTGTCTTTTTCTCTGAACAACTACTCCCTGAGCTGAGTGTTAATGCCCTCAGGAATGGCTGAGGCCAGGATATAATATCTAACAATAGACAGGCTAGGGGATACTCAAGGGAATAACCATGCAGAAAGAAAATCTTAAACAGGCTAGTGGACATCACCCATACAAGGATCCACAGACCAGGCATTGCTTACGTGGTGGCCAGCTTGAGCCTCAGTGCTCCCAAGCCTGCCAAGATGTTATGGGAGAAGGGAAGGAGATTATACTTTACTCTGACTAGACTTCAAGTAGTTCAGCACCACTGGCATCTCCACTGGAACATATCTTCCTCTTTGCCCTTGGTCACTGGTTGACCTAGAAAGGTCAACATCCCTCAGAGATGCAATTCTGGCTCAAGAAAGCTGGCTTCCATATCATCAGGCAGGGCTTCTTGATTCCTCAGTGTCCTGAACCTGATTTGGGCTTTATCTTGCATGAACCAAGTTACGGACGTGAGGAATCTACTTAAGCCTCTAACTAAACAGGAACTGCCAATAGCTTAGAAAGAGCAGCTATCACTCCTGCCCCTCACTTTATTCTGATTGAGGTTTCAAAAATATTGGGGTTCCATAAGGGTTGGATTAAACCATTGGAGAGCACTGAGAACATTCTAGTGCCCCCAGCCAGTATGAAATACAAATTGAAACCTACACCATAATATAAGTATAACGAAATCCCATCACATTCTCATCAGGATGATTCTGGTACTTTTTCAAAACATTTTTTTAAATTCAAATACTTCCTCGAGATGCTCTCATTCTCTTTGGAATATTTCCCTGCTGGTGCCCCAAGGCCATTCAGCCTCCTGGGAAGCGCAGCACTGGGTCCAGTGTCAGAACCCCCAATTACACGTGTAGAGCTTAGTCTCAGAGCCCCGCTAATGTCATAAGAGCCCCTGCCGAGAAATCCACCAACCTTCTATAGTAAAAAAAAAAGGGTGTTTCCTCTCCATTGTCTTTCTACTGGAGTGTTCCTGAGAACAATGGGCTTTTGTACTCAGCAGATAAGGTTGAGCTGTCCTCTAGATTATTTAGACTCAAAGGTATCCCCTCCCTTTCTTTTTGTCCTCTCTTTCCACTGGGGCTTAAACCTGAAGGTCAAAGGAAACCTCCTATGACTCATTTATTCACCAATGTTTGTTGAGTACCTGTAGAGGGCTGAATAGTGTCCCTCAAAAATTCATGTCTACACAGAACCTCAGAATGTATTTGTAAAGAGGGTCATTGCAAATGTAATTAGTGAGGATGCAGTCATATTGGAGTACGAGAGACCCTAAATCCAATGACTGATGCCCTTATAAGACGGGGAGAGGACCCAGAGAGATCCAGCTGGGGAAGAAGGCCACATGATGATAGAACTAGGCTTTGGAATGATGCAGCTACGAGCCAAGGAACTAACTCCAAGGACTGCCAGCAACCACCAGAGGCCAGAAGACAGGCAGGGAACAAGTTGTGCCTTACTTAGAGCCTCCAGAAGGAACCAACACTGCTAACATCTTGATTTCCAACTTCTGGCCTCCTGAACTGGGAGAGAGTAAGTTTCTGCTATTTGAAACCACCCAGGTTGTGGTAACTTACAGCAGCCACAGGAAACATATAGCTCCTAATGGTTTCCCATCACAGTACCAAGAGTATAGCAATGAGCAAGACAAGTAAGATCCCTGTTCTCACCGGGGGGAAAATCCTAGTGGAGAAGACAAATAGGAAGTAACCAAATAAATAACTAGGGTTCTTTCAGAATGGATCAATTTCATGAAAAACATGAAAATTTTTTGATCAATTTCATGAAAAAACAAACAAAAGTTTCATGATCAATTTCATGAAAAAACAAACCAGAGTTATGTGATAGAGCAGGACCAGGGTGGAAGGTGGGGCAATATTGCCTTTTAGAGCGGGCTACCTCTGGGACACCCACCCAGGGCGGACTCACTCTCCAGTCCAGCCAGGACACTCCAGGGAGTGTGCTCCCTTCCACTTCTGCAAGCTCCTCTCACCCCGACCACAGAGATCTGGCCTCTCCTCTCCTCTCTTCTGAACCCAACGCCTCGGAGTTCCATCAGCAGTTCTGCTTCTGACATAGCCTTCTGTTTTCATTGCACAGAAATTTTTCTTCCTTCACATGCTCCCGAGCTTGAACATGTACAGAACTGACAAGAATTGTTTTTGTTCCCCGCATCCAGCCTGTACATAATGGATGTCAGTATATTTCCTCACCATACTGAGAGCAGATCCAATTTGACTTAATTACTGCTGGAGCTCCGTAAACAGCCACGAGTTACTGCCGAGCCCTGTGGTTTATGAAGAGAACACCACAAATGACAGGAAGCTGCAGGGAGAAAAATAGTCTGAGCTGACTTTGGCGTGTTCATTTCCGAGTACAGATACTTCCATTCATCAGTGGGGACATTTATGAAATCTGGGCTAAGATGATATTCTAGAAAGGAGCAAGAGACCCAAAGTGTTGTAATTATGAGGCCATCTCTGAGCAGAAGCCCTGTGACTAGAATGCAAGCTGCTCCACGGGAACCAGAATCAGTCAGACACGGAGAACCTACCCACCTGAGGGTAATTTCAGTGTTACCCGCCGCCCCCCCCCATCCCCACCAAAGCGACCCTGGCATTCGGGAATCAACAAAGACCCAAAAGGAAACTCATTTAACCAGAACTTGACTTCTTAAGATTTCCACCCCACAAGAAGCTGCACCACCATCTGACAGACTGAAAAGTACACAATGGGCACAGAGGGGAAGATCCGGAGAAAGGAAAGCAGATGCCTCCATTCTCCCCAGTGACACATGGGAGCCCTGAGCTGAGGTCTCACGGCTCACAGAGAGGAGCAGACAGAGGCGGTACTCAGAGAGGGCCGTGCTCAAGCATGCAAGTAGGTATCCTATTAAAATGCAGGTTCTGGTTCCGTAGGTCTGGAACAAGGGCCTAGAATTCTGCAACCAGAACAAGCTCCCGGTGATTCCAATAGGCTGTCTAGAACCTAGGGAAGCAGCTGCAGCGTGAGGATGGACTGGGGATGGAGTCCTCTTAGGCTGTTGTGAGGCCCCAGGAGTCCAGGTAACAAGCAATGCTGCTCTGCTTCTCATCCAAATTTAGGCAAAGACAAACTCTGCTACATAATAGATGTAGTTTATCATCAACAAAAATCATTTATTAATTTAATTGCATATAGTAATTCCATGTGTTGAATTAAGACAATTTCAAGACATAGTTTTTTTTTTTTTTTGCGGTACGCAGGCCTCTCACTGATGTGGCCTCTCCCGTTGCGGAGCGCAGGCTCCGGACGCGCAGGCTCAGCGGCCATGGCTCACGGGCCCAGCCGCTCCGCGGCATGTGGGATCTTCCCGGACCGGGGCACGAACCCGTGTCCCCTGCATCGGCAGGAGGACTCTCAACCACTGTGCCACCAGGGAAGCCCCAATACGTAGTTTTTAAAAGATGATAAATCAGCGTCTTTCAAATCCATCTGCATGTTACAGTCATCTGGGGAGCCAATCATCTGGTTAAAAATACCAGTACCCAGGCCCCAATCCAAGGCAACTGAATCAGGATCTCTTGCCCTAGTGTGTATACAGGCAGATGGGGGGAGGGAAGGGAACAGGTAAAGAGGCCTGAAGGGAGAAAAGAGAAGAATCCAAGACAAGAGGGACTGGAGAGAAAGATTAAATCCACACATTTCTTACTTCTATTCCCACTTCTTTCAATTTCACTTCTCTCTCCCCAGCAGTCTTCTAATCAAAGGATGTTCCATGGATGTATCAGCATCACCTGGGAGCTTATTAGAAACAGAATCCTAGGCCCCTCCCCAAACCTACTGAATCAGAATCTGTATTTTAAGAAGATCCCCAGGTAATTAGTGGGCATGGTAAGTCTGAAAGCACGGCTCTACGTAGACTTGAGCCCAAGCTTCTGTGCAGACGTATGCTACAATGCTACGAACGTACAAAGGCAATCAATAAGCTGCTCGGGCATTGCAAATGGGGATCAGCTGCTGCTTGTACCCCGCCAGGCGACTGTAGGAGACGGTGCCTGCGAACGCGTAATTGATTTACAACATCATCTGGCTGTAACCCAGCAAAAGCCAAGTTGTCTCTTTCTCTGTATTGATATAATTACTGACATGAGGGGAAGCAGGTTCTTTCTTCAGATCAAGTAACCTTGTTATTTATCAGCCTGTGCTAGCTTCGCTTCTGATTAGCAATTTATTCTGGGTGGTTATTGACTGGCCCCACTTGGGTCTCCTTATTCATTCTGTTCCCACCAGCAACAATGATTTAGCTCTCAGGGTGATGGCAACATAGATGCAGTTATATATATTTGCATTTTCTGTACATTTTCCTATTTTCTTGCCAGCTTTAATAGAGAGAATATTATTTAAGGACCATGATTGCTTTTTTAACTCCTCACAATACCTAGCAAAGCAGCACTTACTGAAAAATGTAATGGATGCTGCTGGGTGGTGCCAGGAACCATTCTTAACACTGTTGTTCTCAATTCTCCATCTCATGAGTCAGAAAAGAAACTGTTCTAAAGCCACCTTGGAACACCTGCGCTTTGACAAAACTCACCGCCTGCTTCTGTTCACCGACTCTGTGCTGTCAGTCATAAAAAGCAGATGCTGTCTGTCACCAGCTTAGAGGCTGCTTCCCAAGAGTTCATTTCAAAGTCATTTATTGGAACTTCGAGTGTATCATTCCCAAACAATTCCTTCAGTTCCCACTGTTGCCAAGCTGGACTTCAAGAGTGGGAAGCCTTACTCTGACAATACTACTAATCAACAGCAACAATGTTAAATTAAGTCCAAATGGGTTTTTTTTGCGGTACTCGGGCCTCTCACTGTGTGGCCTCTCCCCCGTTGCGGAGCACAGGCTCCGGACGCGCAGGCTCAGCGGCCATGGCTCACGGGCCCAGCCGCTCCGTGGCATGTGGGATCTTCCCGGACCGGGGCACGAACCCGTGTCCCCTGCATCGGCAGGTGGACTCTCAACTGCGCCACCAGGGAAGCCCCCAAATGGGTTTTTATTCAACTTGATGTTTGGTGCTTAAGGAATAGTTTGCATCAGAAGACAATTAGGAGGTAGGAACAGATGATAGTACAGATTCTGTATATTTCTAAGAGCTTTAAAGATGGATAGCATTAATTCTTCATAATAGTTTATTAAAACTTCTGATTTTCCTTTTTATTACAAAACATGTAGGTGTGCCTTCATTTTTACATTTATTTTTTTATTTTTTTTTTTTTTTACATTTACATTTCCACATGTATCACCATTCTGTGGCTCACAGGTGAACTCAGAAGGGGGAGAAAAAAGAAAGGAAAAAAATAAAAGAGAGAAAGAAAAATGAAAGTGATCACAAGTTTAGTGAGCTTAGCATACTAGAAGGAATTTAAAAGGCTCAGTATACGAATGACTGCATAAAGTGGATATAATTGAATCACTGAATTTTAGAACTGGAAGGGGCCACAGTCAGAATTACCACATTTTTCCTTAGGGCAGTGTTTTATAAAATGGGGAATTTGGGGGTGATTTTCCACGTGGGGGGACATCGGGCAATGTCTGGAGACATTTTTGGTTTTCATACCTGGTGGAGACGTCCTACTGGCATCTAGTGGGTAAGGACCAGGGATGGTGTTTACCATCCTACAATGCACAAGGCAGCCCCTCATGACAGAAACTCAAAATGTGGCCCCAAATGTTGATAGTACTGAGATTGAGAAACTGCCTGGGAGGAAAGGAGCAACAGGTAAGATGGCCACGGGCTGGTTGACTAGAGAGAAGCATCTCAGGTTGTTCTACAGCAAGGTAATGAGGTGGAGAACTGGAATGGCTGGTCTGACAACCCAAGGCTTAATGCAATTGAGAAGATGATACTGTCCATCAAATACTAAGAGTAAGACAAAGCAGAAAAAGAGCCAGCTGTTGGGAGAGTTATGAGTAGGGAAAAGCAAGGTGCAAAGAACGGATCAAGGAGGACAGTTCCAGATTGAGCACCCCTGATATTGTGGAAGTAGACAGGATAGCTTAAAAGAGTTGCCTTGGGCAAGTCAAAAAAGTCCCTCCTGTGGAGTCTGACACCTGGGCTGAGCCTCAGGGTTGGTAGAAGCAGAGAGACTGGGCCAGCTTCTGTACAACAGTTCACTACTATGAACATGAGATGTCTGTAAGGAAGATCCCTGAAACTTGGAGGGCATCAGTATATAAAATGGTCTCTGACCTCCAGGAACTAACAATCTCATTAAGATAAAATTTACATATATACGCTGATGGCTCCCCAATTTTTATCTCGAGCCCGACCTCCTCCCTTGGACTCCAAAATCATGTATCAAATGCCAATTCACCTTCTCGCCTTAAATATCCAATAGACATCTCAAATTAGCATGTCTGAAAATAAACTGTTAATAATCCCCCAAACCTGTACCTCTTACAGTTTTCCCCATCTCAGTTGCTCAAATAAAAACATTGGCATCATTCTTTATTCCCTCTTTCTCACACCAAATATACAATTAGTCAGCAAATTCTCTCAATGCTACCTTCAAAATATATCCAGATTGAAAACATTTTGTTAAGTGAAAGAAGCCATAACAAAGGACTACATATTGTTTGATTCCATTTATATGAAATGTTCAGAACGGGCAAATCTATAGAGATAGAACATGACTGGGGTTGCTTAGGGCTGAGGGGAGATTGAGGAATGATGGCTAAGGGGTGCAGGATTTCTTTCGGGAATGATGAAAATGTTCTAAAATTGATTGTGGTGATGGCTGCACAAATCTGTGACTATACTAAAAGCCACTGAGTTGTACACTTTAAATGGGTGAACTGCATGGTATATCTCAATAAACTGGTTATTAAGCAGTATACATATACACACATATATAATTATATCTCTCTAGAATCCATCCTCTTCTCACCATCTGCATCATGACCTCACTGGCCCGAGTCCCCATTGCCCCTCACCTGATTACTGCAGCATCTTCCTGACCTGACTGGCCGTTGGCTTCTCTTCCTGCTCTACCTGCACCCTCTGCATAAGCACCATAGGGACCCTTTGAAAGCATAAGTCAGATCTTATCATTCTTCTTAAACCCTTCTGGGAGCTCCCATCTCACTAAAGAGAAAGCCAAAGCAGGCCCCACATGAAATGGCCCCTCTGGCACCCCAGCCTCCTCTTCCCTGACTCCCTCTCACTCACTGCTGTAACCACTAGCTTCCTCCCTGCTTCTCGAACACACCAGGCCTGCTCCCTCAGGGACTTTGAACTTGCTGTTTCCTATGCCTCTTCTCTCAGATCCAAATGCCTTGTTCCCTCACCTCTAACAATCTTTGCTCAAATATCACCTTTGCTGTAAGGGCTTTTTGATCATCCTATTTAAACCACAAATCCCCATCCCCTGCTCCAACACTTTGTAACCCTGTGTCCCATTTTATTTTTCTCTGTAACACTTTTCACTATCTAACAGAGCGTGTATTTCACTTATTTCTTTTTATAGTCTGAGTTCCCCACAATGGAAGCTTCGTGAGAGCAATAATTTTTGTCTGTGTGTTCACTGCTTTACCCTTAGCACCTAGAACACAGCCTAACATAGTAGATGCTTAATATAGTTTTGTTGAATGAAAGAATGAAACAAAGAATAGTGCAAGACAGAATATAGCTAAGTGTTAAACTATATAAAATTGAAAATATATGCTATAGAAGTTTTATGATGAAATCATTTCATGTCTCTGTTTTAAAACCTTGATGCCTTTTACGCTCTTTTAGGTCTGTTCTATTATTTTCAAAAGCAATGATTAGTAAACACAGAAGAGGACTATATGGTCTTTAGAGAAGCACAACTGTAAAAAAAATTCAGTAAGAATAATATACCTTTAATAATTTACAGTGTTAGGAGGGGCCAAAAAGGAGGACAAGTTCCTTCCAAACTGGACATCATTCTCTGGTTAACCTGTCTTCTGTGGATTTTGGCTTCACCCCAACAATGAAAAGGCAGTCCTTTTATAGGTACTTTAAAAAAAAACAGAGAGATTATAAGAAAGAGGAGAGCTGAGGTGCCACGCATGGTTGGAAAAGAAAAGTGACCATTGAGAGCCAATAAGTCTCTTTGATTAGACTCTAACTACAGGGTTCTGGCACCTCCTAGGGTTACTGGAAATCCTAGAGCTTCTCATCTTTCCCCCAAAGGGCTTTTGAATCAGATAAGTGATTGCAGATGAATTACAGAAAATATTCTAATAAACCTAGGAGAAAATCATGATTTGATTAAAGAATCAATAATGATTAGTGGATAACCATCTATTTGTACTTATTCGTAAGCATTTCTCTCAGCCCTGCTCTAATATATATCTTATTTAAATACACTTTAAAACAGAATGTACTTAGCACATTGAGTGTAAAACCATGCTGAGTTCTGTTGACTGTGCGTTGGGTTGATCCTAGAGTTGGGGGCATGCAGACCCCTAGTCCAGGAGCCACTATTTATACCTGGCAGCCTCATGTTACAACTGCAAAGTACCCAGAGGAAAAGGGCAATGACCTGTGGAAACCCACAGCTACAAAGGAGTAACAATATCATATTTCTGAAGACGGGATTTGTGGAATCAAGGAAAACTTCATGGAAAAAATAGAATTTCAGATAATAGAGCGTTGGATAGGTGAAGAAGAGTGAGAGTGAGATTTTGGTTGATAAAGGGGATTCTAGGTAGATGAAAGCAAAGACAAGCCCTCTATGATGACAGCAGAGAAGCCCCTCCACTCATGCCTCCCAAGGAATTTAAACTGTGTGTCCCAGGACTTCCCTGGTGGCGCAGTGATTAAGAATCCACCTGCCAATGCAGGGGTCACAGGTTCAAGCCCTGGTCTGGGAAGATCCCACATGCTGTGCTGTGCATCACAACTACTGAGCCTGCACTCTAGAGACCGCGAGCCACAACTACTGAGCCCACGCACCTAGAGCCTGTGCTCCGCAACAAGAGAAGCCACCGCAATGAGAAGCCTGTGTACCACAATGAAGAGTAGTCCCTGCTCGCTGCAACTAGAGGAAGCCCACACGCAGCAATGAAGACCCAACACAGCCAAAAATAAAATAAATAAAAATAAATAATAAAATAAATAAATTTTAACAAACTGTGTCCCAAGGGAAGTCCCCAGAGGCATAGTGCTAGACGTTGTCTGGAGGTCATAGTATTCCAGAGTGCTGGAGTTGGAGAGCAGATTATGGCCAAGAGCCCTGAAATTTTCTCATATGCAACTTTGTGCATAAACAGGTCTGGTTCAAATAGTTTCAGAGCCTAGGGCAAGAGTATAAATGGAGGCCCACATGCCATATATCTGAATTATCACTCACAGAAGTAAACTATTATTTAAGTAGTTCTATTATTAGAACTATTAGTTCTATTAGAATTAATATTAGTTCTATTAGTTCTATTAGTTCTAATATTAGTTCTATTAGAACTAATAGTTCTATTATTATAACTATTAGTTCTATTAATAGTTAAACTATTATTTAAGTAGTATTTAAGTAGTTTAGTAGGAGACTATTCTAGTCTCCTACTTAACAGATACTCCTTTTCAACAACCTGGATGGCCAGATTCCAAAGCAGAATACTCAGAATTTGTACCAGAACATGACATCAGAGGATGGCATCTAGAGGAGAACCAACCCCAGCCTCTGACTTGAGGACTGCCCCCTTGTCTTCCCAAACCCAGCTCTATCCTGCACCTCTATCCACACATATGTGGACACCCAGGTTACATATCCAGACTCCATCCACAGCAGTCATTTGACCATCCTTCAGACCTAGAAGTTTCCACATCAGTGGCCCAGGATGCCTTCTGGAGACAGACCTGGAGAAGAGGACTATGGAGGGCCATTTGAGCAGAAAAGTCCAGGGTCCTGGGTACCAGGGGCATGATCTTAAAGGAGTAGTGCAGGTTCTGGTGGGGGTGGGGGCGGTGGATATGGGGAAAACCTGCTTGGGAAAATGTCAGAGAGGATCTAAAGCATGTGGTCCTATTGTCTGTGTGATGCAGAAAAAACTGCCTCAGAAAATTTCTCACGTCTCCAAATGTTCCCAAGGAAACAGG
The DNA here is from genome assembly GCF_002837175.3 of Physeter macrocephalus. Lineage (NCBI taxonomy): Eukaryota > Metazoa > Chordata > Mammalia > Artiodactyla > Physeteridae > Physeter > Physeter macrocephalus. The sequence goes on along the minus strand of NC_041221.1, from coordinate 70,703,512 downwards.
TGGGAAAATGAAAATTTATACTTCTCCCAAACAAACAGCACTAGACTTTTTACTGCTTCAGAAGATTTTCATTACACTGACATCTCAAAAAATCATTCAGGAGAGAGGGGACAGATCGTTATTACAGAAGAATTCCAACAACTATAAGTAGATATGCCCCCTCCAGAAACTGGAGCTTCAACCCCTCCCGCCTTGAGCATGGGCTGGACTTAGCGACTTGCATCCGAAGAATAGAGTTTAGAGTGTAGAAAAGGAAAAGTAAAAACTTTACAGTGGAACAACCTGGCTAACGTTACCTTAGCCAAACGATCAGGGTTAACCTCATCAGTGAAAGGTCATGTTGATAACCTGTACCCCCAATAACATGCATGTTGATGATGCTTGTTCTCTGTGGTTTTCTTTCCAAAATCCCATAACCCCAGTCTAACCAATGAGAAAAACATCAGACATGTCCAAAATGAGAGACACTGGTAAAATACCTGGCCAGATCTCTTCAAAAGACTGTCAAGGTCCTACAAACCAAAGAGAGACTGAGAAGCTCCACAGACTAATGATTAAGGAGACACGAAAACTGAATGCAGTGTGGTGCCCTGGATTGGATCCTGGCACAGAACAAGGACATTAATGTGGAAACTTGTGAAATACAAATAAAATCTGGAGTTTACTTAATAGCACTATAACAACGTTGGTTTGTTAATTCTGACAAATGTACTATGGTAATGTAAGATGTTAACATTAGGAAAAACTGGGTGAGGAGTGTATGGAAACTCTCTGTATTATCTTGGCAACTTCTCTGTAAACCTAACATTATTCCCAAATAAAAAGTTATTCAAAAACATGTTCATCCACAGCATCAAAGAATCACAGAATATCCAACATTCTGTCTCACTGTGGCCCACATTCACTTGATGGGGCAATAGGATGGCATTTCCTAGGTCTGGAATGTTGATGTGGAGCCCTTTCTCATGAGATCTGAAAGATGCCAATTCTCACGGTCAAAGTCAGTCTGATCCCAGAGGGGCACATAAGTGACAGCTCCTCGGAACATCAAGATGTGTCTGTAAGCATTCCAAAGAAAATAAATAAGGTTTGGAAGAAGAAGAAAAAGGGAAATTACTTGTGGCATGGTTACAATTTGGAACAGCATAAAATAGGAAATGAATGACATATATAAAACTCTGGTAATAAACTTAAGGAGGAATCCTAAAACCGACCACAGAGACAATAACGCTCTGGGATAGAACTTCAAGCTGTAAAACCTCCCTCTAGCAAGCACACAGTAGGCAGTCCACAGATTTAACTCAAACGGAAATGAATTGTAAACATATGCCTTCACTTGCACCTACTGGTTATGGAGGGGACATTGGGAATTTGCATTAAACTCAATAGATCAACTACCTTTAAGAAAAGCATTTGGTTTTCCATGGGCAAACAGCACAGGACCTAGATCTTGCCAGGTCCCATTCACTCAAACGTCCAGAAGAAAACGTGTTGTTTCATATACATAAATGTGTAGGATTTTATAGTGAAAAAAACAGAACATCAAGTATTTTCCGTATTTTCTCATCAAAAATAATAATTTCTTTCCTAATTTAGTTATCCTTCAATCAGCCCCACCAGGTTTTAGGGGAGCAAAATCATGTAACTGTACCATAACTGTTCCAACTAAAAAGAGAATGTCAGGAAATTCATCAGTACCTCTTTCAAAAGACACATTTTGCTCTCTCATTGGGATTCTTATTGTTGAGATGTTGTTTTCAAAGTGATTAATTAATTATACAAAACTCTAGGCCTTACAAAATTTAGTAGCAACATCATTTACATTATTTACATTAGAAACATCATTTGCATTTATATAGATTTAGTTACTTTTGAATAGATTTTTCAACATCCATCTATGACTTAATTGTTAAGCCTTCCTTTGTCAGATCACCACAGCAGGAGAAAGAGATTTATGTGTATTGAGCACAGACTGTGTGCTGTGAATTACATGTGATATTTCATTCATTCCTCTCCCATCTCTGTGAAGCAGGTATTATACTTCTTTTATACACAAGGTAATCATGTGTGTGAGGGCTTAAGTCCTAGGTAAGGCCACACTCCTGGAAGTGCTAGAAAATGGATGTGAAGTTAGCATTGTTTCCTATCAAAGTGAAAGACGTTGCCATACGCCCACACTGACCCTAGAAATACTTTGGAAGACAGAAGAGATAGAGTTGGGATCAAGATCTGCTGTAGGCAAATTCTGAAGTAAAGCAAGTTTCTCTTTGGCCATGCTCTGATTGCTTGTTTTCCTTTCTTCCTTTCCTCCACTCATCCGAACTTTCCTGTCTTGGAAATCATCCTTGCAGGTTTACAATCACTTCCGTTGCAATGAACAGAAATTCCAACTCAAAAAGGCTTGAATAGTAGAGGAAAAATTTTAGATCAATTACTAGAAAATCCAGAAACAGGGCAGGTTTCAAACCGTCTCTATCCTCGGCTCTCACAGTGGGGCTGGGACCTATTTGGTCTCTCACTTCCTTTATCCACACCTCAGAATTACCTCCATTCATAGAGTGGCCTTCCCCAATATAGCTCCCAAGGAGAACTGCTTTCTCATTTGCATCCAAAGAGAGACATGTTAGAAACTGAGGTAAGAGAGTGGCATGGCAACACAGAGTAATACAGGAAGGCCCAAATTCTGCCTTGGCTTTAGTAAGCACTGCCCCTCATCCTCCTCACCACCGCCCCCGTCCCTCACCTCCAGCTTTGTGGTTTCCTGTGGGATGTGTATACACAGGACAAAGGGAACTGGGAAATAAAACCCCACCTTACCACTTGCCAGGTACACATAACCCACAAAGCAGAGTTCCCTGGTAAATTTGACAAGAGTCCTTGATGAAGGCTTAAGACTTCAGGACGGCCTTTCTTTTCCAGTCACCAAGTTCAATGTAAGGAGAACTCCCCAATACTTAAATGTTTCTTTGCTAAGAGGAGAAAGATCCTACCTAGCTGAGAGCATGGTGACGGAAGAGGAAGAGAAAACAAATCCAGGGCCAATTTCTTGTTCTAAACATTATTCAGATGGAGGAAGCAGCACACAGCCATGCCCATGTGTGGGACTTCTCCCACTAGAAAATGTGGCTCCATCAGTGTGTCCTGAAATCTGACCAAGTCATTTCAGTATTACTTCCTCTTAGAAAGGGAAATACATTATTATTAGGGATTGCCTCCAAGGCTCAGAAGATATTTCTTCCTATAAGGAACTTTCTAGCTTCTTAGGTGGGATGAGTGATGTTTTTCATGATACAGCTAGGACAGGAAAAGTAATCCAAGGACTAGCTGGGCACATTGCTTTGCATCACCATCCTGGGAAAATGTGACCTTAAGCAGCAGTCAACTTTACTTGACTTTTCCAAAGTGAAGTGACAAACTCCATATGGATTTGTGTACAGAAATTTGTTGAAAAATGTCTGCAAGATAAGACATTGGTCTTATCTTGGTCTTCACACCCAAGTTTTTCAGCACTTAGAGACTATCACCTATTGGGTAACTCTAAGCAAATCACTTTCCTTCCCTCTGCTTTAGTTTCCTCATTTGCACATTGGGAGAAGGCGGGGGTTGGCTAAACCCTCAGATTTCTTCCAGAAGTCTCAAATATTGAAAAAAAAAAAAGGTATTTATATATAAATGTGGATTCTAGTGTTGTTTGCTCAGAAGTAACACTTATTTGTACACTATCTTGTTTTACAATAGATGTAAGGCTGTTATCAATTTTTAAGCTCAGCAGAGAAGACACTGTGCCTTAAAAATGTATACAGCGCCTCATGTTCAGAAGATCCCAGGTAAACTTTCAGTAACTGTACCAATGAGGGTGAAGTCACTCTCACTCAAGGGTCCAGTAAAGAAATAAGATCTCGGTCACCAACTCAGGTATGTAAACTATTCCTATACTGGTGTGAAATAATAGGCCCAAACAATAAAAGTAGGTTACAAAAATTAATGTATTTGAGTCTACAGAAACATTCTAATAATGTTATGCCCAGCTTAGCTTTCAGCTTACCATGTAGGCGAAAATGTTCCTTCTTACTAATTTTCTCTTTCCTCAAAGAGGATATTATTCTACTACTCCTCAGCAAAAGCTAAGTATTGAATATGTCCTTGATTCTAGTGCTTTTTTCTCCATTTTTAGTATTTTTTAAAATAAGCCATGTGGTGTAAGTGAAACAAGAATGAGATCAAAAGAACCAAGTTCAGGGTTCAATTCTTCTTCATAAGTGTGTGACCTAAGCAAGTGACTTCTCTAATATAAAATAAAGAGAATGATTACATTTACCTTACAGGATTATTGTGAAAATCGTTTTTACTTATTTATACCTTATGCTCTTTCAGAAAAGAGTTAAGACAGTCTCCATGAATATATTGATATAAGAATATAAGATGGCCCCCAAAATGGGACTAAGACAAGAAAAAACAAGACTTGAGATATAAAATGGAATTGGGAATAAAATTTAAATAGTTCATTATGTAAAGACCTAAATATTTGCTACAGGTAAGCCGTAAATTGGACAGCTGTGGACAGTAAGTGACATCATGGACAGAAGAGGGCCGAGGAAGGTCTCAAGTGCTACATGATTGTTACGTGTTTTTGTGGGAAAAGCCCAGGCTTTGATATCATGCCAGTCTCAGTGTGACCACTGGCTCTGTGTGCTTCTTTTACAGCCTTTTAGGACCTCATTCTCATCTATACAATGAGGAGAATAAATCATACTTTGCAGGGTTGTGGAGCTATGAAGTGCCTTGTGTGTGGTGGCAGCCAGCGTATGTCAGCTCCCTGCACCTTCTCCCCCCACCCAACTTCAACCTCTCCTTTCCACTTACTCCAGGTAGTAATCAGTCCTGTGAGACATTTTTTGTAGTTCACTAACCCTCTGTTTACCATCATTTTATTTATAATAATTATTAACAGCAATACAATACCAATATCTGCCTCAGAGGGTTGCATACATCCATATTTGATAGAAAACTGTTTCCTCTCAAGGTGTCGACAACAATAACAAAACAGCAAAGTACCTTTAAGAACTTGCCCTGCAACACACAGAGCCATTAATGTCACATGCAATATAGCAGATGATTTCTTGACAGAAGGTTAATTAGTTCTCTCCCATAGGATGGCATCACCATAATTAAACCAATAACAACAAGGAAAAAATACACCCCTGGGCAACTGAAGACATTCTGACAGTAATGAGAAATGGCAATGGGCATTGAGTACTAAGGCTATTTTCTAGTTGCTGTTGTTTAATCATCATTGGCACAAAAAGCCAGTCGTCCCATGCAAGATAATGTCTGTTCCTGAGAGAGCCCTGTTTAAAAAAGAAGGCAAGTATTTCTGCTTTATATTTGCTTTATAGAATCTCTTGGTAAATGTAAGCAGGAAGCTCCAAATGGGGGTAAAACCCTGTACCTGTGGTTACGTGGTGCCATGTATCATTTCCTCTGGTAATGATATGATTTATAGCATCTGCTCTGTGACCTAATTATAGCCAAATTCATGCATATTCTTGATGCGGAGGGGAGGAGTGGAGGCTACCTGCATAGGCAGGTTTCCCTAAAAGAGGGTCCTAAATAAGACCCCTGCAGAGACTGCTGTTCTGAGGGCTCACTGACACCCGCTGGCAGGGGTAGAGGGCGCATTTTCCTCTCCTCCATTCAGCCGTGCTGGACGTCCACAGTTTCCCTGTGACACCCTTCTCAAACCCTGGAGAGAGTCCAGGGAAGTGGTATTCAGCAGTTTGGATGCACTGGGATGCCCTTCACAAAGGTTTGAGGGGTTCCAAATTCAAAAGAAGAAAAGCAGTACCTTGTGTTCACACATATCCCTACACCCCACTGCCTAAAGGTGTTGGGTATGTTGGGGATAATGCAGCCTCCCACCCCTGTACATTCATGACTTCAGCGGGCTGAGAGGTGACCATCAGTGTCCAGTCTGACCTTGATTCAAACACACACCACCTTCAAGGCTCAGCTGAGCACCTGGGGGGCTCATGACTCAAAGCAACCAGGAAAAATAGAACCAAACAAAGATGACTGCTAAGAATACGTAAAAACTGCTCCAAAAGCCTTCAGTCTGAATCCCAGAGCACTGTCTGTCTTCTAAGCCTTGTCTCTTGGCATGATATTGGAAGATCACGGGCATTAACAGTTCCCAGGACCTTTACTGTGATCTGCCAAGAGAAACTCCAGTGCAGAATATGCAGGATCATATGAACAGCAGTACTTCTCAATTTAAAATTTGGCTCCATGGGAATTTGGATACCCTGGTTTTCTATCCAGAAGCACTTCTGCATCCTCTCTGTCCGTTTTCTGGGCTCAGCCTTGTCTTCAGGGTAGCCCATAAACCAATGTTTGCCAACCAAATAAAGGAGTCTGCTCCAAGGAAGCAGGTATGCAGGTGTTTATTATTTCCTCAAAGATCTAGTACATTAGCAGACATAATCAATGTGCACTGTAATCAGGTATCCTCGGAATATATTTTCAGTGTCACTGAGAAGTCATAAGTTGATGCTACTTACTCCCAGATGGTTCCTAACACACGACAGTCAAAAAAGTTCGCCTGCTTGGAAATAATTTATAAGAATCTTTATTGAGATGTGATTCAAGGCAAGGTGTCACAATACTTCTAAAAAGATGCAGAGTTCTGCAGAAATTGAAACAACTTTAGCTAATTTTGGATAATTTATGAGAAATTACAGTCCATATATCAAGACACATGAATTATTAAATTAAAACCCAATGAGGGACCAGAGACCTTCAAGACTGTGGAGGGGTAAGACATGGAGATCACTTTCCTCCCGACAAATACATCAGAAATACATCTGCATGTGGAACAGCTCCTACAGAACACCTACTGAATGCTGGCAAAGACCTCAGACTTCCCAAAAGGCAAAAAACTCCCCACGTACCAGGGTAGGGCAAAAGAAAAAAAAAAACAAACAAATAGAGACAAAAGAATAGGGATGGGACCTGCACCTCTGGGAGGGAGCCGTGAAGGAGGAAAAGTTTCCACACATTAGGAAGCCCCTTCACTGGTGAAGACCTGTGGGGTGGGTGTGGGGGAAGCATCGGAGCCACAGAGGAGAGCACAGCAACAGGGGTGTGGAGGGCAAAGGGGAGAGATTCCCAAGCAGAAGATCAGTGCCGACCAGTGCTCACCAGCCCGAGAGGCTTGTCTGCTCACCCGCCGGGATGGGTGGGGGCTGGGAGCTGAGGCTCCGCCTTCGGAGGTCGGATCCCAGGGAGAGGACTGGGGTTGGCTTCGTGAACACAGCCTGAAGGGGGCTAGTGCGCCACAGCTGGCTGGGAGGGAGCCTGGGAAAAAGTCTGGACCTGCCGAAGAGGCAAGACACCATTGTTTCGGGGTGCGCGAGGAGAGGGGATTCAGAGCACTGCCTAAACGAGCTCCAGAGATGGGCACGAGCCGCGGCTATCAGCGCAGACCCCAGAGATGGGCATGAGACGCTAAGGCCGCTGCTGCCACCACCAAGAAGCCTGTGTGCGAGCACAGGTCACTCTCTACACCTCCCCTCCCAGAAGCCTGTGCAGCCGGCCACTGCCAGGGTCCCGTGATCCAGGGACAACCTCCCTGGGAGAACACACGGAGCGCCTCAGGCTGTTGCAACGTCACACTGGCCTCCGCCACCGCAGGCTCGCCCTGCATTCCGTACCCCTCCCTCCCCCTGGCCCGAGTGAGCCAGAGCCCCCTAATCAGCTGCTCCTTTAACCACGTCCTGTCTGAGCAAAGAACAGACACCCTCAGGCGACCTACACGCAGAGGAGTGGCCAATCCAAAGCTGAACCCCAAGAGCTGTGCGAACAAAGAAGAGAAAGGGAAATTTCTCCCAGCAGCCTCAGGAGCAGTGGATAAAATCTCCACAATCAACTTGATGTATCTGTGGAATACGTGAATAGACAATGAATCATCCCAAAAATGAGGCAGTGGACTTTGGGAGCAACTGTAGACTTGGGGCTTGATCTTTGCAACTGACTGGTTTCTGGTTTTGTTTATCTTAGTTTAGGATTTAGAGTTTATTATCATTGGTAGATTTGTTTATTGATGTGGTTGCTCTCTTCCTTTCTTTTTTTATATATAGATAAATATTATTTTTCCTTTTTCTCTTTTTGTGAGTGTGTATGTGTATGCTTGTGTGATTTTGTCTATATAGCTTTGCTTTTACCATTTGTCCTAGGGTTCTGTCTGTCCGTTTTTTGTTTTTTGTTTTTTTAGTATAGTTTCTAGCACTTGTTATCATTGGTTAATTCGTTTTTTGGTTTGGTTGCTCTCTTCTTTCTTCGTTCTTTTTTTTTTAATTAGTTAAAAATTTTTTTATTTTTTATTTTAATAAGCTTTTTTCTTTTTCTTTTATTTTTTTCTTTCTTTCTTTCTCCCTTTTATTCTGAGCTGTGTGGCTGACAGGGTCTAGGTGCTCCACCTAGGTGTCAGGCCTGTGCCTCTGAAGTGGGAGACCCCGAGTTCAGGACATTGGTCCACCAGAGACCTCCTGGCTCCACAAAATATCAAACAGCAAAAGCTCTACCAGAGATCTCATCTCCATACTAAGACCCAGCTCCACTCAACAACCAGCAAGCTACAGTGCTGGACACCCTATGCCAAACAACTAGCAAGACAGGAACACAACCACACCCATTATCAGAGAGGCGGCCTAAAATCATAATAAGGTCACAGACACCCCAAAACACACCACAAAATGCGGTCCTGCCCACCAGAAAGACAACATCCAACCTCATCCACCACAACACACGCACTAGTCCCCTCCACCAGGAAGCCTACACAACCCACTGAACCAACCTTAGCCACTGGAGGCAGACACCAAAAACAATGGGAACTATGAACCTGCAGCCTGAGAAAAGGAGACCCCAAAAACAGTAAGTTAAGCAAAATGAGAAGACAGAGAAACACACAGCAGATGAAGGAGCAAAGCAAAAACCCACCAGACCAAACAAATGAACAAGAAATAGGCAGTCCACCTGAAAAAGAATTCAGAATAATGATAGTAAAGATGATCCAAAATCTTGGAAATAGAATGGAGAAAATACAAGAAACGTTTAACAAGGACCTAGAAGAACTAAAGAGCAAACAAACAATGATGAACAACACAATAAATGAAATTAAAAATTCTCTAGAAGGAATCAATA
>NC_041221.1:70685977-70688068 GCF_002837175.3 Physeter macrocephalus | reverse complement strand
CACCAGCCCGAGAGGCTTGTCTGCTCACCCGCCGGGATGGGTGGGGGCTGGGAGCTGAGGCTCCGCCTTCGGAGGTCGGATCCCAGGGAGAGGACTGGGGTTGGCTTCGTGAACACAGCCTGAAGGGGGCTAGTGCGCCACAGCTGGCTGGGAGGGAGCCTGGGAAAAAGTCTGGACCTGCCGAAGAGGCAAGACACCATTGTTTCGGGGTGCGCGAGGAGAGGGGATTCAGAGCACTGCCTAAACGAGCTCCAGAGATGGGCACGAGCCGCGGCTATCAGCGCAGACCCCAGAGATGGGCATGAGACGCTAAGGCCGCTGCTGCCACCACCAAGAAGCCTGTGTGCGAGCACAGGTCACTCTCTACACCTCCCCTCCCAGAAGCCTGTGCAGCCGGCCACTGCCAGGGTCCCGTGATCCAGGGACAACCTCCCTGGGAGAACACACGGAGCGCCTCAGGCTGTTGCAACGTCACACTGGCCTCCGCCACCGCAGGCTCGCCCTGCATTCCGTACCCCTCCCTCCCCCTGGCCCGAGTGAGCCAGAGCCCCCTAATCAGCTGCTCCTTTAACCACGTCCTGTCTGAGCAAAGAACAGACACCCTCAGGCGACCTACACGCAGAGGAGTGGCCAATCCAAAGCTGAACCCCAAGAGCTGTGCGAACAAAGAAGAGAAAGGGAAATTTCTCCCAGCAGCCTCAGGAGCAGTGGATAAAATCTCCACAATCAACTTGATGTATCTGTGGAATACGTGAATAGACAATGAATCATCCCAAAAATGAGGCAGTGGACTTTGGGAGCAACTGTAGACTTGGGGCTTGATCTTTGCAACTGACTGGTTTCTGGTTTTGTTTATCTTAGTTTAGGATTTAGAGTTTATTATCATTGGTAGATTTGTTTATTGATGTGGTTGCTCTCTTCCTTTCTTTTTTTATATATAGATAAATATTATTTTTCCTTTTTCTCTTTTTGTGAGTGTGTATGTGTATGCTTGTGTGATTTTGTCTATATAGCTTTGCTTTTACCATTTGTCCTAGGGTTCTGTCTGTCCGTTTTTTGTTTTTTGTTTTTTTAGTATAGTTTCTAGCACTTGTTATCATTGGTTAATTCGTTTTTTGGTTTGGTTGCTCTCTTCTTTCTTCGTTCTTTTTTTTTTAATTAGTTAAAAATTTTTTTATTTTTTATTTTAATAAGCTTTTTTCTTTTTCTTTTATTTTTTTCTTTCTTTCTTTCTCCCTTTTATTCTGAGCTGTGTGGCTGACAGGGTCTAGGTGCTCCACCTAGGTGTCAGGCCTGTGCCTCTGAAGTGGGAGACCCCGAGTTCAGGACATTGGTCCACCAGAGACCTCCTGGCTCCACAAAATATCAAACAGCAAAAGCTCTACCAGAGATCTCATCTCCATACTAAGACCCAGCTCCACTCAACAACCAGCAAGCTACAGTGCTGGACACCCTATGCCAAACAACTAGCAAGACAGGAACACAACCACACCCATTATCAGAGAGGCGGCCTAAAATCATAATAAGGTCACAGACACCCCAAAACACACCACAAAATGCGGTCCTGCCCACCAGAAAGACAACATCCAACCTCATCCACCACAACACACGCACTAGTCCCCTCCACCAGGAAGCCTACACAACCCACTGAACCAACCTTAGCCACTGGAGGCAGACACCAAAAACAATGGGAACTATGAACCTCAGAAGAAGAAGAGAAAAAGAAAGGGACTGAGAAAATATTTGAAGACATTATAGTTGAAAACTTCCCTAATATGGAAAAGGAAATAGGCAATCAGGTCCAGGAGGCACAGAGAGTCCCATACAGGATAAATCCAAAGAGAAACATGGCAAGACACATAATTATCAAAAATTAAACACAAAGAAAAAATATCAAAAGCAGCAAGGGAAAAATAACAAATAACATGCAAGGGAACCCCCATAAGGTTAACAGCTGATCTTCAGCAGAAACTCTGCAAGCCAGAAGGGAGTGGCAGGACATATTTAAAGTGATGAAAGGGAAAAACCTACAACCAAGATTATTCTACCCAGCAAGGATCTCATTCAGATTCGAAGAAGAAATTAAAATCT
>NC_041221.1:70683695-70685588 GCF_002837175.3 Physeter macrocephalus | reverse complement strand
GGGATGGAAAAAAATATTCCATGCAAATGGAAATCAGAAGAAAGCTGTAGTAGCAATTCTCATATCAGACAAAATACACTTTAAAATAAAGACAATTACAAGAGACAAGGAAGGACACTACATAATGATCAAGGGATCAATCCAAGAGGAAGATAGAACAATTGTAAATACTTATGCAAACAACATAGGAGCACCTCAATACATAACGCAAATGGTAAGAGCCATAAAAGGGGAAATCGACAGTAACACAATCATAGTAGGGGAATTTAACTCCCCACTTTCACCAATGGACAGATCATCCAAAATGAAAATAAATAAGGAAAAACAAGCTTTAAATGATACATTAAATAAGATGGAATTAATTGATATTTATAGGACATTCCATCCAAAAACAACAGAATACACTTTCTTCTCAAGTGCTCATGGAACATTACCCAGGATAGATCATATCTGGGTCACAAATCAAGCCTTGGTAATTTAAGAAAATTGAAATTGTATCAAGTATCTTTTCCGACCACAATGCTATGAGACTAGATATCAATTACAGGAAAAAATCTGTAAAAAATACAAACACATGGAGGCTAAACAATACACTACTAAATAACCAAGAGATCACTGAAGAAATCAAAGAGGAAATCAAAAAATACCTAGAAACTAATGACAATGAAAACACTATGACCAAAACCTATGGGATGCAGCAAAAGCAGTTTTTTTTTATAATTTTTAATTGACATAGAAATCACATAACATTATGTTAGTTTCAGTTATACAACATAATGCTTATATATTTGTACATATTGGGACATGATCATGATAATAAGTCTAGTAGTATATCCATCACCACATATATTTACAATTTTTTTCTTATGATGAGAACTTTTAAGATGTATTTTCTTATCAACATTCAAATATATAATCAGTATTAACCTTAGTCACCATGCTGTACATTACATCCTCATGACACTCATTTTAGAACTGGAAGTTTGTAAATTTTTACTACCTTCACCCATTTTGCACACACCAACCCACCTCTGGCAACCACAAAACTTTTCTCTGCATCTCTGAACTCGTTTTTTGTATTTAAGATTCCACAAATAAATGAGATCGTATGGTACTTTTCTTTGTCTGATTTACTTCACTTAGCCTAATGCCCTCAAGGTCCATTCATGGTGCTGCGAATGGCAAGATTTTCTTCTTTTTTTGTGGCTGGATATATGTACATATCACATTTTCTTTATCCATTCATCCATCAATGAAGACTTACGTCGGTCGGCTATTGTAAATAATTCTGCAATGAACATTGGCTCACACAAATGTTTTCAAGTTAGTGTTTTCACTTCCTTCAGATAAATACCCAAAAGTGAAAGTGCTAAATCATACAGCAGTTCTAGTTTTAATTTTTGAGGAACCTCATTACTGTTTTCCATAGGAGCTGCACCAACTTACCTTCCTCCTAACTGCACACAATCTTTCACTTCTCTCCACGTTCTCACCAACTCTTGTTATTTCTTGTCTTTTTTTTTTTTTTTAAGATTTTTTGAGGTGGACCATTTTTTAGAGTCTTTGGAATTTGTTACAATATTGCTTCTGTTTTATGTTTTGGTTTTTTGGCCATGAGGCATGTGGGATCTTAGCTCCCCAACTAGGAATTGAATAGCAATACAATCCTACCTCAAGAAAGAAGAAAAATCTCAAATAAACAACCTAACCTTACACCTAAAGCAATTAGAGAAAGAAGAACAAAAAAACCCCAAAGTTAGCAGAAGGAAAGAAATCATAAAGATCAGATCAGAAATAAATGAAAAAGAAATGAAGGAAATGATAGCAAAGATCAATAAAACTAAAAGCTGGTTCTTTGAGAAGATAAACAAAATTGATAAACCATTAGCCAGA
>NC_041221.1:70668751-70683621 GCF_002837175.3 Physeter macrocephalus | reverse complement strand
AACTCTATGCCAATCAAATGGACAACCTGGAAGAAATGGACAAATTCTTAGAAAAGCACAACTTTCTGAAACTGAACCAGAAAGAAATAGAAAATATAAACAGACCAATCACAAGCAATAAAATTGAGACTGTGATTAAAAATCTTCCAACAGGGCTCCCTGGTGGCGCAGTGGTTGAGGGTCCGCCTGCCGATGCAGGGGACACGGGTTCGTGCCCTGGTCCGGAAGGATCCCACATGCCGCAGAGCGGCTACGCCCGTGAGCCATGGCTGCTGAGCCTGCGTGTGCGGAGCCTGTGCTCCGCAACGGGAGAGGCCACAGCAGTAAGAGGCCCACATACCAGAAAAAAAAAAAAAAAAATCTTCCAACAAACAAAAGCCCAGGACCAGATGGCTTCACAGGTGAATTCTATCAAACATTTAGAGAAGAGCTACCACCTGTAATTCTCAAACTTCTCCAAAATATAGCAGAGGAGGAAAACTCCCAAACTCATTCTATGAGGCCACCATCACCCTGATATCGAAATCAGACAAAGATGTCACAAAAAAAGAAAACTACAGGCCAATATTACTGATGAATATAGATGCAAAAATCCTCAACAAAATACTAGCAAACAGAATCCAGCAGCACATTAAAAGGATCATACACCATCATCAACTGGGGTTTATCCCAGGAATGCAAGGATTTTTCAATATACGCAAATCAAGCAATGTGATAAACCATATTAACAAACTGAAGGAGAAAAACCACATGATCATCTCCAAAGATGCAGAAAAAGCTTTTGACAAAATTCAACACCCATTCATGATAAAAACCCTCCAGAAAGTAGGCATAGAGGGAACTTACCTCAACATAATAAAGGCCATATATGACAAATCCACAACCAACATTGTTCTCAAAGGTCAAAAACTGAAACCATTTCCTCTAAGATCAGGAGCAAGACAAGGTTGTCCACTCCCACCACTATTATTCAACATAGTTTCGGAAGTTTTAGCCACAGCAATCACAGAAGAAAAAGAAATAAAATAAATCCAAATCGGAAAAGAAGAATTAAAGCTGTCACTGTTTGCAGATGACATGACACTATACATAGAGAATCCTAAAGATGCTACCAGAAAACTACTAGAGCTAATCAATGAATTTGGACCTAGGAATACACGTACCTAAGGAGGCGAAAGATTTCTACTCAGAAGGCTATAAAACACTTATGAAAGAAATCAAAGATGGCATAAACAAATGCAGAAATATACCATGTTCTTGGACTGGAAGAATCAATATTGTGATAATGTCTATACTACCCAAAGCAATCTACAGGTTAAATGCAATCCCTATCAAACTACCAATGGCATTTTTCACAGAATTAGAACAAAGAATCTTAAAAGTTGTATGGAGACAGAAAAGACCCCAAATAGCCAAAGCAATCTTGAGAAAGTAAAACGGAGCTGGAGGAATCAGGCTCCCGGACTTCAGACTATACTACAAAGCTACAGTAATCAAGACAGTATGGTACTGGCACAAAAACAGAAATATAGATCAATGGAACAGGATAGAAAGCCCAGAGATAAACCCATGCACATATGGTCACTTTATCTTTGATAAAGGAGGGAAGGATATACAGTGGAGAAAAGACAGCCTCTTCAATAAGTGGTGCTGGGAAAACTGGACAGCTACATGTAAAAGTAAGAAATTAGAACACTCCCTAACACCACACACAAAAATAAACTCAAAATGGATTAAAGACCTAAATGTAAGGCCAGACACTATCAAACTCTTAGAGGAAAACATAGGCAGAACACTCTATGACATAAATCACAGCAAGATCCTTTTTGACCCATCTCCTAGAGAAATGGAAATAAAAACAAAAATAAACAAATGAGACCGAATGAAACTTAAAAGCTTTTGCACAGCAAAGGAAACCATAAACAAGACCAAAAGACAACCCTCAGAATGGGAGAAAATATTTGCAAATGAAGCAACTGACAAAGGATTAAGCTCCAAAATTTACAAGCAGCTCATACAGCTCAATATTAAAAAAAAAAAAAACTAAAAATGGGCAGAAGACCTAAATAGACATTTCTCCAAAGAAGATATACAGATCGCCAACAAACACATGAAAGAATGCTCAACATCATTAATCATTAGAGAAATGCAAATCAAAACGACAATGAGATATCATCACACACCGGTCAGATCTGAAGCACCTAGGGGCAGAACAGGAGTAAAAATGCAGACGTAGAGAATGGACTTGAGGACCCGGGGAGGGGGAAGCATAAGCTGGGACGAAGTGAGAGAGTGGCATGGACACATATACGCTACCAAACGTAAAATAGATAGCTAGTGGGAAGCAGCCACATAGCACAGGGAGATCAGCTTGGTGCTTTGTGACCACCTAGAGGGGTGGGATAGGGAGGGTGGGAGGGAAACGCAAGAGGGAAGAGATATGGGGACATATGTATATGTATAGCTGATTCACTTTGTTATAAAGCAGAAATTAACACACCATTGTAAAGCAATTATACTCCAATAGAGATGTTAAAAAGTAAATAAGTAAAAACCCTGTAAGTTATGCGATAGAAATTAAGATACAGCCAGTGAGCACGAGGAGCTTATAACGTAGGTGAAAAAGTGAATGATTAAAAGAATAGCTTTAAGATGAAGGAGGATGTGAAAAACGTCATTGGATACCAATGAAAAATAGATGCTAATCTTGTCCAGGCATAGAAAAACAGGAAATCAAACCAAACCCGGAGACTATTATTCCATCTCCAAATAATGTGAAACTCCTTCTACATACACAAAAACATAAATTTTTTATCCTTCATTGATTAGGTCCTAATCGATACACATGTCAAATCAATTATTCATTTTGTGGCCTAATGTTATTACCTTCTCAAGTAGCCACAGCTGTAAATTCACCCAGATGATGAGGCCAGTTAAACAGATTACGAATGAGATGTTCTGGTGGCATCATAAACCCAGAAGGCAAACCAAGTCCTCAAGATGGAAAGCGTTTGATGTATTAGAATTTAATCTTGCTATCTTAAACAGATGGTGCTCCTGGGAGAAACGCCAAACACTCAAAATGGAAAGTTCATTGATTGAATCTAACCTCAAAGTTTAAAAATACATAACATCAAGACAAAACCCCTAGTTTGGGCCTAAACCAAAGAGCATTTAAAACTCAGTTTAGTACTCAGTAAATATTTATTGGTGACTGACTGAAAGAATACAATTGCTATTCATATCGTATGATATTTTAGCATTCAGCTTTTCCACAGCCAATTATTATTTACTCCCCAGAATAGCGGGGCACATATGAAGACATTAAGATGGAAGGGTATGGGGCTTCCCTGGTGGCGCAGTGGTTGAGAGTCCGCCTGCCGATGCAGGGGACGCGGGTTCGTGCCCCGGTCCAGGAAGATCCCACATGCCGCAGAGCGGCTGGGCCCGCGAGCCATGGCCACTGAGCCTGTGCGTCCAGAGCCTGTGCTCAGCAACGGGAAAGGCCACAACAGTGAGAGGCCCGCGTACTGCAAAAAAAAAAAAAAAAAAAAAAAAGATGTAAGGGTATGGATCCCAGTGCTCTCGACACATGTGTATTTCACATGCTGCTAAAAGCTGAATAATTGGAATGAATGTGTTTCAGTACACATGCTGAGCCCTCCCAACTTAAAACATCCATTTGTACTGACTTAAGCAAAATACTATCAAGGAAGTGTTAAATAATAAGTCTCCTTTCCTTTATTCTTCTACCTTCAGCATTCTCTCTTTTTACCTTGACAAAGGAATTCATTCATAACTAGGAATTTGATCAAGTGGTGTGGATGATTATAGACTTGCACAGATCCCTTTTCACTAAGTTGGGATATAAAAATTAGATCACTTATCTTTAAATGTTCTAATTAAATGACTTGTAGCTCCCTTACGTCTTCCCTTCCTGTGATAAGTCCGAGACCCCAAGAATGCTGGTTCAGCAGGGAATCAGCAGGCACTGACTGTTCCAGCTGTTTCCCAGAATGACCAGCTGCTCAACCCAGAAGTGCGGGGTTGGGGGGAGGGTTCTGAGATGCTTCTTCAGAAGACCTCTTTGAAGGCATCCCACATGACTGAGCAGGAAGCTGCGGTCTGCTCTGTAACATACCCCCTTGTATTTCCTCTCCCTCCCTCCCTGCCTCGCGTCTTTCCCCTCCACCCCACCCCCTGCCTTTTGCTTCCCTGGAATGATACCCTCTCCATAAAGCACAGCGAAGCACATAAGCTTTTCCCTCAAGCTATTTTCTAGTAAATCTGGGATAAGACTCTACCTCTGCTGATTAAACTGAAACATCTCAGGTTCCCAGCAAATGGAGAAAATCTGTGTCCATACATGTTACGTGCAGCTCTATTTACTCTACATCATTGTAGCCTGGGCTGCTAATGCTGCTGTCGTTAGAAGCAGTGTACTTTTAGTACACACACATACACTCTCTCTCTCTCTCTCTCTCTCTCTCTCTCTCTCACTTTATCTCCAAGAAAATATCACACCTCCACCCCAGGGCCAGGGTAGCTAGGACAAAAGGGGCTTCAATCCTTAACTATACTGTGTCCAGGAACCCATTCCCCTCCATCCCCAACCCCATGACGTCGATGCCTCCTTTGAGAGTAGACGAGAAAATATCTCCCTCTTCGCCTGGGCTGCTAATGCTGCTGGCGTTAGAAGCAGTGTACTTTTAACACACACACACACTCTCTCTCTCTCTCTCTCTCTCTCTCTCTCACTTTATCTCCAAGAAAATATCACACCTCCACCCCAGGGCCAGGGTAGCTAGGACAAAAGGGGCTTCAATCCTTAACTATACTGTGTCCAGGAACCCATTCCCCTCCATCCCCAACCCCATGACGTCGATGCCTCCTTTGAGAGTAGACGAGAAAATATCTCCCTCTTCTCATCTTGAGAGCCACCTTATTTCTTGCTTTAAAAGAATGGATTTTTTTTTTTCAGAGAAAATTTCAGCTTACTATAAGAGGTTATAAGAACATCATGATCATTCAGAAGGCTGTTTCAGTGAGACCCCTTGTGTGGCTCTCTATTCCCCTGTGGGTCGCAAAAGGACATCACAAGGCTGACCATGACAAGAAGAATCCATTCTCCCCTCATTATTGTTTAGCTAGGACAAGGCCTACAGGCAGACGTTTATTCAGCTACCTTCACTGTATAGTTTGAATGGCAAATAAAGGACTTTCTCACCAAAAGCAGTTAGTCCCTTCTTCCCTTCCTGACATTGTTGTTTTTAATTCCTGGCATTGAATTTCTTTCTTAATAACCCTCTGGATATATGTGAATCTCACCTGGATAAAACCATTAAGGGGTGAGGCAGAGAGGAGAATGGTTTGATATTAGCTAGTCAATATACTTGCATAGATTAACTGGCAGAAGGTCTGGTCCTAATGCAATTGGAATTCATTCAACAACTTGTAGCCAGTGTACAGACAGCCCTTACTACATGCCAGGCATTGTGTCAGGTGCTAAGGGAAAAGAGAAGCAAAACTCCCTATCTCCATCCCGAAGAGACACACTGGAAAATGGTTGGGACTTGTTTTGTTTCCTTTGTTATCATCAATTTTATTATAAAACTTCACGTTTTACAATAAATAAATACTGAAAAAAATCCACATCTTCGTCCATCACTCCGAGTGCATTTTGGAGAGTCATATAGACATATAAATGCTTTTTTACACAAAATCATTATTCACAGAATATTTTTCAATAAATATTATGTCACACATATCATATCCCTGCATAAACCTAAATGTTAACATTTCAACAATTGTATATAACAGTAATTTTTATTCTTCTTTCTGTTCCAATATACCTTATAAAGGTGACAACCTCCTACAGTGACAAGGACGTGTTAGAATAGTGGTCAAGGAGACCCCTCACTCCTATCCCCTATTCTGATCCTCATCAATATGTATATAACATTTCATGGTGATGAGGAACCAGCGTCTACTTAAACATTACTCTACTGATCATCATTTGAGTGACTGTTCTCTTTCGTATATATTAATTGGTACATTTCACTGCTGTGGACATTTTTTAATAAATCGTTCTTTCTTTCCTTTGGGGGTATATTCTTCAAAGTAAGTGTGTAACTTTTACTATACCATGCCAGGTCACTGCTCAGAAAGGCTAGAACAATAGAGAGCCACTAACAAACAATTAATGTGCATGTGTACCCTTAGCCCACTAGGCTGGATCAGTTACACTTATTTCTTCTAACTCAAGTTGTTGTCATTTTCATTTTCTCAGTTATTTTCAAAGCCATGTATTCTATTTTACGTGATGTTTCACTTACTCTATTTTCTTCTATGTAAACCGTCTGTTCAAATTCTTTGACGCTTAGAAGTGAATTTTTATGTGAAACGGGAGTTTCTAGAGAATTGGGGCAAAGTCGGGCTTATGGGCTTTGACTGCCAGGGGTAGAGTCCTAACCATGGGGCCCAGATCCTGAGAGGAAGGAGATGGCATCAGGGGAATTCTATGCCAGGCCAGCCCTACCTTCTACACAGAAAGCCACAGACCTCCACCCAAGAAAGGGAAGTTCCCCCAGGGTCTGTGCCAGTTCCCAAACCATAGATATAGCCAATCATTCTACAGGAGCTGAGATTTTCAAAGGCCTTTCCAACATGCCTCACAGCTCTCGACTTAATCTGACCACCCCCAATTTACAAAGAAAGGAGCTGAGTCACAGAGGGTTTGGCTGACTGACTTGGAGGGCTAGGAGGACCAGGCCCCATGAGTGGGAGAGCTGGAGGCAAAGAGGCAAAGCTCCTGAATTCTTGTCCTGGGATAGGGGAAAGAGGCTACTCTGCCTCTTTATTGTGTTCATCAAGGAACAGACAACCAATTGTGATTATCCCAATGCCCACAAAAGAGCAATTTGCTGCTTTGCCAAGAGTGGGACCTGAATAATCTGGCTTTGTGCTGAAAGTCTGCTGAGCCCAGCTCTCTGCCGCGAGCCAAGAACAGCCCCAGCTTGCTCCCCAGCTGTATCATCTGCAGGCCAAATCCCTGGGGTGATGGGAAGACCTCTTGTGCAGATACAGTTCGTTTGGGTATTAAAGAGGGAACCATTCCTTCCATTTTCTGGAAGAAGAAAATGAAAAATGCGTAACGCATAAAAGTCAAATTTTTTCTAAAGAGGTAAATTAATCCTAATTTCTGAGTTAGACATTCAGATTCATTGACTCTCCAGAGGTTTAAAGACAGTAGCAAAACACTGGGTCAATTTAATTGATTCCCCCCCGACCCCCCGCCGCCACGCCAAGTTGCTTAACCAGCTTTTTGCCCAACATCCGTGTAGGTTGTAGAACCACACTGCTGGTACCCAATGGACCAGATGTTTGGCAATGAATAAACATTTTCTGAAAAAGTCTGGGACTCCAAATACCAGTTTTTCAACGTTCTGACTTTTAGATTTCCTATCACTTGGAAGTGACAGAAGAAGCAGACTTGTCTACTTCTAAATTAGCCCTTTCAGACTTCCCTGGCGGCACAGTGGTTAAGAACCCGCCTGCCAATGTAGGGGACACGGGTTCGAGCCCTGATCCAGGAAGATCCCAAATGCCGTGGAGCAACTAATCCCGTGCACCACAACTACTGAGCCTGCACGCCACAACTCCTGAGCCCATGTGCCACAACTGCTGAAGCCCAGGCGCCCTAGAGCCTGTGCTCTGCAACAACGAGAAGCCCACGCACCGTAACTAGAGAAAGCTGGCATGCAGCAATGAAGACCAACAAAGCCAAAAAATAATAAATAAATAAATAAATAAGCTCTTTCCACCTCATTGCAAGGCAATTCAGATGCTCCTTAAAGAGCTAGTCTCTTCTCCCATATAAAACCACATGAGATTCTGTTGTCAGCGTTTTATTTCACTTTCTGGCTATTACTGAATAGGTATATCTATTTTTTTTTATTGTGGTAAAAGTCACATAAAATAAAACATACTATTTTAACCATGTTTAACTGTACAGTTCAGTGGCACTAAGTACATTCACATTGTTGTGCAACTCTCACCATCGTCCATCTCCTAAATTTTTCACCTTCCTAAACTGAAACTCTGTCCCCTTTAAACATTAACTCCCCATTCCCCCTCCCCATCCCCCCACCCCCTGGCCCCTGGCATCTACCAATGTACTTTCTGACTCTATGAATTTGACTATTCTAGGTACCTCATATAAGCTGAATAGATATATTTATTTTTTAGGGATGATGGATCATGAAAAAGAAAACCAAGGTTTTATAAAACCAATGTTCATGCACCCCCTTGGAAATTCACTACCAAGTGTATACAGTGGGAGTCTCAAGAATGGAGACATCTCTTTAAAAAGCCTTTCTTTCAAAGTGTTGTAATCATTCTAAGCAAATAAATAAAGCAGCACTCACTCCTGGATTCATTTGCAGCCGGAGACAGAGAACTGTCAATACAAAGGCTGCCAGTGCTCCTTCGGTCCTAGGCCAGCTCTTCCTGTCTCCTATTTGCTGCCCTGTTCCTCACAGGCAGACAGACTGCATTTGTTGCGGGCAAATCCCCAGACTTTACCTTAACAGTAATGCATTCCACGAGTTTCACTCTCCAGTTGTAAGGGAAATGCCTCTGTTTTGATTAGGCTCCCAACAAACCAGCTCTTGCGTGCAAACTCTGCCCAGAAGGGCAGGTACATGGGGGCAGCTTGCTTACTGGGAAACCAGGGGCTTCTCACATATGGCTTGGTCTTCTATGCCCTTTTGCTTCCACAGTCCCTAGCATAGGAGGCCATAATTCAACCAGTAGTAACTTAGGACCTCGTGTACGAGGCTGTTTTAGGCTCAGGGGGACACAGGAATGAACGAAAAAGACAAGGTCCTTGCCTCAGAGCAGTTTACTTTCTAGAAAGGGAAACAGAATAAACAATAATTTGTTTGAATATTAATAATAAATAGATGTGACCGTTGCAAGCACTGTTAGCATCTTGGTGAAATTGAAACTGGGTGACATGACAGTGACTTGTGTTACTCTGGGTTTCAAGGGAGTCCTCTCTGGGGAGATGACAACTGAGCTCCTTGTGGCTGAGTGACAAAGGCAGAAGGAGTAAAACATGCAAAGATCTTGGAGATAGAATGGGCAGAAGCATTTGTGGCCTCAGAAAAAGATCCATGAGCTCCAAGCTCATCTCAGGCTGTTAGCCTAACCAGAATAGGTGCCGAGGAGACCAATTTACCACTGAGATACACAGCAGAGAGCCAGCTGCGGCCCTGGAGGTCATCTCATCCAACCCCTTACGTTAAAGCTAGAGAACAAAGGCTCAAAAAGACAAAGAGTGATTTGCCGTAAGCCACATGGCTTCAGGTGTTGCAAGCTCAGGGTCAGGGTGGGGGGTATGAGGAGGTGGTGATAGTCTAAGGTCGCATAGCCTTTCTAGAACCTCTAAATCACAGCAGACTACTCCACAACAGGGAAAGAAGACCCTGAATTCTCATCGGACCTGCTTAAAAATCGATCAGGATAGGCCAGGTGATGTTGCCATAACAAGTAACTCCAAAATCTTAAGTGACTTAAAAGCAACACAAGTTGTTATCATGGGTCAGCAGAAAGGGTCTCTTTATCATAGTCAAGTCAACATCCTGAGCATTCCCCAGAGGGAAGGGAGAGTTCTGGAGGGTGTTACATAGGCAAAGAGATATTCCAGCTAGAGGTGATGACTGTCACTCAGCTCACAACTCATTTGCCAGGTCTACTCAAATGGTCCCTCCCAACCAACAGGCGGCTAGGATATGCAGCCTACACATGTACCCAGGAGAGAGAAGAGCTAGATATATTTGGCAAATCGTACTTATGACTCTACACCTTGTTCTTCTAAACTCTACAGGCTGCACCAGCAAATAGAAAAATCCTCCACAGGACCAAACAACAGGCCTTTCATTTTCCATCCTAGAAAAGCAGAGGCACTACCAGGAATAAAGTAACCAGAGAATGTGATGAAGAGAGAAATACCCAACAAGCAGTCACTGATTCTTACCATCAACAGTAGGAGAGAGGGGAGACGATGGTTGGCTGAGGAGGAAGAATGGCATGCTGAAAGCTGACAGCTGGGCTTCCCCGGTGGCCCAGTGGTTAAAGAATCCACCTACCAATGCAGGGGACACGGCTTCAATCCCTGGCCCAGGAAGATCCCACACGCCGCGGAGCAACTAAGCCCGTGCGCCACAACTACTGAAGCCCGTGCACCTAGACCACGTGCTCCGCAAGAGAAGCCACTGCAATGAGAAGCCCGCGCACCGCAACGAAGAGTAGCCCGTTTGCCGCAACTAGAAAAAGCCCACGCACAGCAACGAAGACCCAACGCAGCCAAAAATAAATAAAATAAATAAATTTATTATTTAAAAAAAAAGAAAGAAAGAAAGATGACGGTCAGCACCCTGGGCAATCTGGGCTTTGGACCCTGGATCTAAGAGGTCTTATCCTATCAGGAATATGAACCCTAAAGTATACCTTAATACCTAGTTAGTAGGAAGTCTTAATGTTATTTCAGAAGACAGCTTCAATGGTGAACTGGCTCCAGAAAGAGTCTTGGCTCTGACACAGAATCTGCTCATTTCAAACCTTGTAGAGCTGTTCTCTAAGGCCGTCTAAACAGGTAAATTCAGTCCTACATATCCCTAGGACAGTTCATACCAAAATAAGACCCACCCACATGCTCAGACCAACTAGATCTTGCCTTCGAACTAGGTGTATACAGATTTACTGCCTGCCTGGACCTCAGGCATCTGCAGCCCACCTAAAGTTTTCATCTGCTGCCTCTCCGGGCCTTAGTGAGCTTGTGCATCCTGGTGGCTCTTGTACTATTGCTGCACCTGGCGTAAGACACAGAAAATCACCACCAACATACACACACGCCCACACCCTCTCAAGTGAGAGCTCACCCTATCTAATCGAAACACAGTGTGAACACTGAGGAACAGAATTATCTTCTGTTCTCTTTTGCCCCAGCATAAACCATGGCAGGGGTTTAGTGCTCTGTTCCCAAAGGCCACAGTGAGAGATGAGTCTGAAAATTCAGTCAAAGGACTCAGCACTTCAAAGAAACCACACAATAGAGCTCTAGTCACATGAACCCCAAGAATGCGTTTGTTATTTTTAAATCTTCAAAATCTGCCTGCTTTTTCCACATACATCACTCTTTTAGAATCCTCTTTACCAAAGCCCCTGTGCCAAAAGGAGAAGCATTCCAAAATCACATAGACTTAATGGCTACAGAATTCTTCACCACTTTTCCATGGAAATTGTGCAAAAAGCTGGCTTGACAGCAGGATGTCAAAATGGCCTCAGCCTGCCGACCTCTCTGTATGAAACACTGGAATCCTTCTTAAGGAAATTCCATCCAATGACCTTTTTCAGCACATAATTAGAGGGTGAGGTTTCCTTAAGCCCTGTGCTAAGATGTTTCTGATATAAATCCACTGGCGATCTGAAATCTCCTGTGATTACTGGAGATTGCTGTGCCACTTCTCGGAGTTCAAAAGCCAAGCAGACAAATACCACTGGGCTTTGGGGACACACAGCACCGATGTGTTTGCCAAACTAAAATGCTTTCTCATTAGAACTACATGAAATCTGCAATTACTGGTCTGCTGAGGCTTTTGAGAGAATTCCTATACATATTCTTCACCTCACAATGAATCTGCAGGAGTTCACAGACCCCCACCCCCCACCCCCCAGCCCCAGCTGGCTCAACTTTGTCAAGGCTTGTTTTAATCATATTAAAATGTCACATCTGGGGGATAAACTTTTTCATGGGGCCGCACATATGGCCTTTACGAGGGACTTTTAATGCTGACTCATTAGCTGTCTCCTGTTTGAGTTGAGGTTCTGGTTCGGTTCGTAGCCAATGGTTATCTCTCCCACCACCCCTTTCCTTTGCCCTCCCTCCACCTCATCATCACCTTCACCATTGGTACTTGGTCTGAACTTTCACCAGTTCCACAGCTGGGGAGGAAATTCTCCCTCATCATCTACTGTGCAGCTCACCTCCTCCACTGAGTCATCCAAGAGCACTGGTTTCACCAGCTGAGAAGTAATTTTTCAGGGGTGGTACGCCCTCCCTCCTGCAGGCAGCCAACCAACACTCTCTCTTTATAAGGTCAACCACCCCCAAAATATCCCTATTCAGTGTCACCTTCCCAGGTTAGGCTGAGAAATGTGAAAGTGGGCAGCAGTGTGTTACTGGTAATGACTATGGGACATTATCACCATTGCGGTCGCGGCTAACAGTTTTGAGGGCTTACTCTATGTCAGACACTAACCTATTCCTCTTCCTATATCATCTCATTCAACCCTAAAAACAAATGCATGAGGGGGCAATTCATTAGCTCATTTTAGAGTCTCAAGGAAAGTAAATAACTCGCCCAAGGCCTTGTGTCCACTTAGTGATAGAGCCAGGACAAATCTTGGACATTCTGACTCTGGAACTCATTCTCTTGTCAGGAGCCTTTCTAAGTGATACATAGAAAAACACAAAAGGTTCCCCAGAAAAGGATGCTCTCGTCACCTGTGACCTACCAATTTTCTGCTCTCTCCTTCTTTCCTGCTGAGGAACAAAAGAACCCATCCACCCTGCAGAACCGTAGAGATCTTGGTGAGGGAGAAGGCAGCCCAGGCTCGTGCCCAGCACAGGCCTCACTTCCACTCACAGCCTGGTCATCCGCCAGGCTATGTGAAAAGGAAGCAGACACAGCCCCAGCTTTCACAGTCTTGGGCTCCTCTGGGACCTGCAGGGTCTCCATTTACATCTATGTAATGGATGTACCTGAAGGAAAGACCAGCCAACGGTTCCTGTTAGACCAGGATGAACACCAAAGTTTCCTCTCTGAGGCCAGCTCCACCTCAGTTCCCAGATGGCCACTAAATGGATCCAAGACCAAGTCCTCGCTCCAACACTGGCAGAGTGAAGATGTGTGATCTGGTGTTAGTAACCCGGCCTCTCTAAGACAGTTCCATTGCAGTGGGGCTGCTGTAGGCCTGCAACGAGCCTAGGGGTGTGAAGCATGGCGCCCGCTTCACAGGCCCAGCACATGTTGCTTCTCTCTCTGGAGATCGGTGGTCTGCCCTCCTGTCCGGGCTTTAGTGAGTTACACTTAAGGATCTCCAAATCCCACAAGCTCCTCCACTCCTGACTGATCCTGATTCTGTGACCTCTGACTTTCTCTCTGCTCCCAGTTTTGTTTATAACCTCACCCCTGCCTGACCTCTACTTTACCTCTCTCATTCCTGGCACTGTGTCCTCATTCCCTGATTGCCTCCTGCCCCTGGCTCAGCCTTGCCAGCCCCCCACGTGGGTATGGGGCTCCTCTGGAGACAAGGGGGAGGACCACCAAGTATTTGAGGAGCACACACTTGGAAGGTCCAAGGCAAAATTACTAAGTAGGTGATCTGTTTCAACACACCCACCAAATGTGCCTGGTCACACAGGTTTATCTCCTGGTTTATCTCCTGGACAAATCCTGGTGCTGGTTCCTTCACTCTCAGACTCAGATTTTGAGTACTATTTTATGGCCCACATAATTGAGCACAAATTCTTGCTGAGGTACTCCAAACTCACTGCCATCCTTTCCTTCGGCCAGTTTTTGGCTTTTTTCTCATTAGACCTCTCCACAGGACCTGCTCCCACCAAGCAGAAGCATTGTCAGCCCCTGTACAGCCACTGACCTTCAGCAAGTTCCTTCATCTCTCAGGACGTCAGGTTCAACTACAAATTTCAGAGGCTCTCTAAATCCCTTTCCCTAAAATACTCAGCTTTCAGACATGAGAAAACGAAGGCTCGTTTGACAGCAGCAGGACCAGGCAGCCACAACATTTTTTTTAACCTTGGCGGGAGTTATTTTTGAGTCCACAGTACTTTAAAAAAAAACTGCCACTTCATTTCGTATAGCATCACCTTGACCTGTGCTTCAGGATGACTGTCTATTTCTGGTCCCTGGAGTAGCCCCTGCAGTGTGGAATAACAAGTGTCCTCACATCCCTCCAGACTATGCCAAGGGCTCATCAGGGTCCGGAATGACACAGTGATAAAAACTTATGAAAGCTAAAGTTGCTACAAGTGAGAGAACATTTATGAATGAGATTTTTCTCACTGTACTAACATCAGGAAGTGAATCATTCAACCTCCCACTCACCAGAAATTCCTCTCTTTAGATCTGCAGGATTCACCATCCAACAGCTTTTACATCCAGTTGGGGAACAGGAAAGCAGGTCCCCCTATGGTGGGTGTTAAAATAAACAGGCTCTGGCACCGTGAAGAACCTCCTGTTTCTTGAGAAGGATCTGAGACAGAGGAGGAAGTGCATGGACACGACATGCAGGTTTTTATACGCTGCCCTAGTGTATAAGTCAAACTCAATTTACAAATGATGACACAAATGCTAATACCCATTTCCATATAAAGCCGCAAACCCCTTTTTTGTTTTTTAAGAGTTTATGCCGCTAATCACTACAGGCAAGAGGACAGGAACTGAGAAAAATAAAACATCATGAGGGGCTTCCCTGGTGGTGCAGTGGTTAAGAATCCACCTGCCAATGCAGGGGACACAAGTTCAAGCCCTGATCCGGAAGAGCCCACATGCCGCGAAGCAACTAAGCCCGTGGGCCACAACTACTGAGCCCATGTGCCACAACTACTGAAGCCCACGCACCTAGAGCCCATACTCCAGAACAAGAGGAGCCACCACAATGAGAAGCCCGCGCACCACAACGAAGAGTAGCCCCCACTCACCGCAACCAGAGAAGGCCCACGCGCAGCAATGAAGACCCAACACAGCCAAAAATAAATAAATAAAATAAATTAAAAAAAAAAA
>NC_041221.1:70612313-70668517 GCF_002837175.3 Physeter macrocephalus | reverse complement strand
TGGCGCAGTGGTTGCGCGTCCGCCTGCCGATGCAGGGGAACCGGGTTCGCGCCCCGGTCTGGGAGGATCCCGCATGCCGCGGAGCGGCTGGGCCCGTGAGCCATGGCCGCTGGGCCTGCGCGTCCAGAGCCTGCGCTCCGCAAAGGGAGAGGCCGCGGCAGGGGGAGGCCCGCATACCACAAAAAAAAAAAAAAAAAAAAAAAAAAAAAAATCATGAAAGTTACAGATGCTTTAGAAACCTCCCAAGTCCTGTTTGTAAGAGTTACATGTATTCTTTGCTCAAAGGCATATAGGTCTTGGCCCCCACCTAGCCACTTCCAGGAATTGCTTTCCTTCATGTTTTACTCTTCATTCCTGGCACTGGACCTCAAAGGACACATGAACCCCTGAAACAGTATCCACATCCTTGCATTTATGTTTGTATGTGCACTCCTTTAGGAAGGAAACTCGTAAATTTCATTAAACACCAAAGGATTTTGAAACTCCATGAAGGTCAAGGACACAATTTGAATAAGAGGTCCTCAACCATCTTTCAGGGCAAAGAAGTAGATCAAATGGAGTCTACATGGATGTCTCTAGATTCTATGGACTATTTACACCAGGAAGAACTTGAAACAGATGTCTGCAATTTGTATCCTCGATGCTCAATCAGGACCCTAACTATGTTATATTCAAATTATCTGGTTACAACTCAAAAAAAGTATTTATTGGACAACTCCTGTGCCATGATTGTTCTAAGCATTAGTGATAGAATTGGCTTGCACCACTACAACTGTGTGGGCAGTTAAACTATTGAAGTTCTTCTGTACTGCCCCAGCCAATGTCCCCTCCATCTGGAAACCCTGGAGTTCTCCCAAATCCCTCAGCTAAAGGGTGCACACCTGGAAGTGCAGAGGGCCTCCAGGGCCCTACTCAGCACTACAGTCAGTGTCCTTATAGATTGGTTGGTCCCAGGGTCATGGCATCTATTAAGTTTTGAATACCACCCCTGGATATAATCGTGAGCAAAAATTAGACTTGTCCTTACCCTCTTTTTGCTTACGGTCTGTGTTAATCAGAGTAGTTAATACGGTCTGTGAGAAACAACCTCCAAATCTCAATTACTTAATACAACAAAGTCTAGTTCTCACAGTCACATACGGGCTGGCAGTATACCTGTCAGGATCCAGGCTTTGGCATGGATCATGTCACTTCCACGATATTCCATTGGCCAAAACCCAATCACATAGCCAATCTAACTGCAAGGAAAGCTAGGCCCTTTGCCACCTGTTAGAAGGGAAATTTAGTTACCATCTTGTTTCTCCTGAGGGCATTCTGCAAATAAATAGGAAAGAGGATTAAATTCTTTGAGGTCCTTGAAAAGGAGTATTCTATAAATTCAAGCCTCTGATCATATAAACCTACAATATCAGTAAGTGAACTAAATAGACTATTTGATGCAAACTTGTTTTTCTAGATGAAAGATTTGTCTCCCAAGAAGGGACTATCTACAAATAATACCCACTGAGGATTGAAGTTGGAGTTTGGGTTTTGTTTTTTGGGTTGCTTGTTTTGTTTTAACTGATTTATGCCCACATGAGCCTGAACATGAAAGTTTTAACCTGAAACCCAGTACCTAAATATTTACAAAGGCTTTATAGCAAACTGAGGATTAAACATCAATACATCATTCAGGAGAAAGCAGACGTCACCATTCTAACCCAGGGCTGAGTTAGTGTAATCTCCTCTCTTTCTCCATACAGCATATCGAGCATCTGGACCACTTAGCACGTGTTCCAACAGCCTCCAGAATCTGGAAATATCCAAAAGCAATGCTGCTGCAGAAAGGAAATTAGGAGAGCTGATGCCATCCATCAGGAAATTGAATATTTAGGATAATGTGCTTTTCCAGCTTAAAAAACTCTGTGAAGTACATCTTTCTCACTCTGTTAATTACAGGAAATGAATCATTCCCTGCTTCAGTAAGCCAGTGAAGTTCCATTTTCCAATGTTAGGGAGTTAGCCTGCAGCAGGATTTCTCTCTCCTGAGGGCAGCACTGGAAAGGCCCCCTAACACTCAGAATTTCATAACAGGCCTGGACCAGATAGGGAAGGTTGCTACAACTCAGCACATGAGGAACACATGTCCACTGGGCTGGGAATTCAAAAATGTAGTGCCCCTTCCCTGTCATGCTCCACAGAACAGTAAACCATCAGAGATTTGTGCATGTGTGGTTTTTGTTTGCCCCCTGTCCCTCTCCGCCTTGCACAGACAGAATGAGCTTAAATATACCAAAATCAATAAAGATGCCTAGTAAAATGATAGCTTGCCAGCCTAAAATCCAGCAAACAA
This sequence comes from Physeter macrocephalus, assembly GCF_002837175.3. Lineage (NCBI taxonomy): Eukaryota > Metazoa > Chordata > Mammalia > Artiodactyla > Physeteridae > Physeter > Physeter macrocephalus. The sequence continues at coordinate 70,666,185 of NC_041221.1, read as the reverse complement.
TATTACAATATTAAAAGTGGATTCTAATGAGTAAGAGTCAACACATTTTGTAATCTATCTTTTTTCCCCGCGGCACCCAAAAGCACCCCTTTCACCAGGGAAGCCTGAGCAGGTCTTAAATGCTTGGGAAGAAAAATGTTAGGGAACAATTAGAAGAAGGGAAAGATCATTGGTTAGCACCTAAATATGCCGAAGTCTCTTCTAAGTGCTCCATGGGGTTCATCTCATGTAATCTGAACAAATCAGGCCCAGGGTTGGCCCAGCCCTACACATTCATGATTTCTTTCCTCCCAGGGCCTCTGCTCCTCAGAAGCAGCCCTCACTTGGTGTCACTGATTTTAAGCAGGGATACTTAATTACAGGCAAAAATGCAAACCCACAAAACAGGAAAGGGCATGGTCACCCCTATATAGAGAAAGAACCTTGGATGGCTGACCTGGGAAAACAGGACTTCCTCACCCACAGAGAAAGCCTGTCCCCAAGCCAGCGCTCAGCACACATTTCAGATGGAACACTGCATCCTAAATGGGTAGTGTGGAGAGAAAAACAAGGAAGACAAGATGAAGGGCAGGTCTTCTAGGTGAGGAGAAACTGCACAAAAGCACACAATCATCCAGAACAAATGAAAAGGAACAGCAAACTGATTCTTCAATAGTACTGACTAGGAAAGAACAGTGGGCCAATTACATATAAACAGAGGGAAGGAGGGAGGGAGGGAGAAGAGAGAGGAGAGAAAGGGAACAGAGAGAAAGTGGAAGGGTAACAAAGACCCTTAGGGCAGCTTATGCTATATTTGGAGTGACAGGATCCTTATTCTTCTCTCCAAAGTATAAGCACTTTGATGGCTAAGCCTGAAGTTGAAAGTGGATTTTATTCTTTTCCTTTACACTAACTACCTGCCCCCACCCTCACCTGCATAAACACACACAGAACAGAAAGTTTGGTAATTTTCAGCCTGAGGGTTTGAAATGCTCAGACTCCCTGGAACCACAGGTTCAAATTCTAGCAGAATACTTAGAGCCCTCCTCCTTCAATGGTTGATGATTTGGAGTGGGGGAGGGGGTTATTCACTTTCCTCTTCAAGGTCCAAGTCAACAAATTTCCAGTGTGTACCAAGATTCTCTATTATTTATCAGGGTTGGTAGGACAAAGATGGGTGTGTTATCACAAGGGTAAAAGAGGAAAAGATCTAAAGTGCACAATGGGGGAAACATTTTAGCAAATTAATAACTCAGATCTCTTATTACGCATCTTTGTGAGGAATAATCATCTGTTAACTTAGGCGAGTATTAGATGAACATCTTGATTCCAAGCACCAGGAGAAGAATATGTTGATTAGAAATGAGTCCCAACTTAGAGACACCAGAAGCAGGAAAATCAAACATATTCATATTTGCTCCTGACCATTCATGATTTTAATCGAAGTGTTATATCTTTGGTAAAACAAACGATTAACTGTGACTGTAAGATGGAAACGGGTCATTGTTAGTGGTTCCAGAGCCCATTAGTGCTCCAGACCATTGGCTCTGGAACAAGACAGCCTGGGTTCTCTTTCTGCTTGATCACTGATTAAATGGTGTGATCTTGGGCAAGTTACTTAACCTTTCTGTGCTTCAGCATTCTTGTTTGTAAATTGGGGAAACAACAGTACCAAGATCATTGAGTTGTTGAAATAATTCAAAGAAATGACTTAATACATGTACAGCAATGAGGAACAAGGCCTGGCACAAAGTATAAACTTGAAACTTATAACTTTCATGATGTCGAACATACCTGTAATGGGATAGAGCAGTGGTTTTTGAGGAACAGAGAGGACAAAGGGGCACCATCATCTACCCCGTTGTTTAAGAGTGAGGGTCACTACCCAAAGTAAGAATCAGGACAAGGGGTATGTGTTGCCTATGGAAATGGTATGAAGGTTTAAAAAAAACAGTTAACTGAAACATAGGCATTGGTTAGTTTAGTATTTAACCACGAATGTTCACCATATGTAGACATATAGCTGAAAGGTGTTATTTCATTTTCAACAAAACTTATCTTGCAGGCCCTACTAGCTAAATGAGAGCTGCAAATATAAAGAAATATAAAGAAAACCATGATCCTCACAGTCAAGGCATGTACAGAGTGCTAAAGGGGCACAGAAGACGAAATTATTGATTCTCTCTGGGGAACTCAGGAGGAACATGTGTGCTGAGTTTCGAAAGATATACGTTAGTTCTTTACGGGGTAGAAAGTCCTCTAGGGACAAATTAGTTCAAGACTATGAAGAGCCTTATATGATATTCTGAAGAGAATGGATTTTATCCCGTAGTAAACTCATCAGGAGATTACTCAGTGAAGTGGTGTGACGTGTGTCTGTGTTTCAGAAAGATACCTCCAGTGGCAGTGTGGAGGATGGGTCTGAGGCAGGAGAGAGACAGAGGAAGAAAAGGCAGACTACTGAAACAGCCGAAGCATGAAAGGATGAAAGCCTGAACCAGGACAGAGTCAGTAAGGATGGAGAGCTGGAGACAGCTGGACAGGAGAAGTAGAAATAGCAGGACGTGTTATCCTGAGATGTTAGGAGTCAAAAGTCAAAATAATCCCAGGGACTCCATCTTGCACTATTGGCTGGGTGGTGGTGTTGGTGTCCGATTCGAAAGACTGTAGAATAGAAACAAATGTCCTTATTTTGGCTTTGGTGGGCATGGGGCAGATACAAAGGTATTGGGACATACTGAGTTTGAGAAGCCTCTAGGTGATTAGAAGAAGATGTTCATAGGTAGTTGAGATCAAGTCCTGGAGTTTAGGCAAAAGACGAAACACAGACCTAAACATCAATGACATTCGGACTATCTTTAAAGACAGAGTCAAGGAGAGCATGTAAATTGAGGGGAAGGTCAAGGACAGGACGGAGTCCATGGGCACACAAAGGGAAGGGCAGCTGACAGAGCAGTCAGAGAGATAGGAATGTGGTTGGAGCCCCTGGTCGTGGAAGAACTCAGGTTTTAACTTTGGGACCTCCGGTGAAATTTCGACTCCCCCAGATTCTCTTTCTCACCATATACATCGATTAGGAGGATGTTTGCCTCTGATCTCACGATGAACAGCTAAGTAAACATCTGTGAAGAATACAGAGCCTGGGAGCTGGCATTGGAAACATCACGGATGTATGATGGGGATACCACTTTCTGTCTCGCTACCCTTTTGACAGCGTGGACTCTGGCACAAGACTACACATGTTCTTTGTACGACCTGTCACTGCTGAGGGATTAGCCTTTTCACCTCTACTGTTTCTCCAGAGGCGCCACCCCACTTCTGGCTCTGTGCCAGATCACGCTGGCTCCACATAGCATTCTCAGCATTCCACATTGCTAAGTGTGAGGCTTCAGTTGCTCCACGAGCTTTTACAATCTCCTAAAAGAATCTTACTTCAAATGCACCCTCATGGTCTGAGTATTTGCAAAAGATGCAGGACAGCTATATATTTACCTGTTTTAGAGATGTGTAATCACTGGAGTCAAATGAACATGGATTATCATTTTATCTCTGCCCCTTGCTAGCCACAGGACATCACGCACTTTACTTAAGCTTTATGGTTGCCAGTTTCCTCATCTGAAAAATAGGGATGATCTTTTAATTGGATGCTATTGCGTACCAACCCTATATCCATTCTTCCTTCTTAACAAGACCCCAATTTTGCCAGGTGTCCACCTCTTCTCTTGCAGGCATGAGCTTTGGGGCAGCTAATCCCACCCTTAACTCCAGGAGTGGACTTGATTGATCTAAGAATAATTATATTCGCTTTTCCAATGACTGATTCAGAAACAGGCAAAATTCTGAACACTAAAGCGTAACAGAAAATCTGCAGCAGACATTTGGGGAAATTGTTCTCACTTTTAAGAGACAGCCAAGTGAAGAGATGATCTCACTCTGGACTTTGCTGTGTTTGGCTGGGATGTCTGAAACTACTGCCACCATCTTGCTTCTAGCTTGAGAGTGAGGCCAATGTAGGGATGGCAGATGAGAGAGAAAGAATAAGCTTGCACTTGAGATTTTCGATCACTGAATCAACCAACTCTGCAGACGGCTCTAATTCTGGACTTCCTGTCGTGAGAGAGAATGAATTTTCTCATCGTTTAAGCTGGCTTGCTTTGGGATTTCAAATATTGTAATGGACAAAGTAGTGGTATCCACTTCCTAGGACTATAGTGAAAATTAAATGAAACCTGTGAAGTGCCTGGAATGTAGGAAGTACTCAAGTAGCTATTGCTACGACTGTATTGCTCTATTACTTCCATTTCAACACACCTTCCACATCAGTTACTCTTTGCAGGAAAGTTTCACCTTGTATGGTTCACCTTGGGAAAATGTCACTTGGATTCTACATATTACTTTGTTCTATAGTCTTGCAGTTGGTGAACCATTATATCCATAAATTGAGTACTCCCCATATCATGAGCAATTGGGCTGAGTGCATTTCCTGAGTTATCTCATTGAATCCTTAGAATAATCCTGGTCAAGTGCTCACTTTTAATACCCCATTTTGCAGATGATAAAACAATGTCTAGAGAAATGGACCTGAATCTAGGCTTATACCTCCAAGACTAATATTACACTGCTTTGCTCCTGAATGCTGAAAAGATCTATTTCATAGACACCTGTGAAGGAACAGATGTCTCCTGCAGCTCAGCCATGCCTAAAAACTTTTGCAAACGGGTACTTCTGTCTGTGATGCTCCAGGTGGGGCCAGCCGAGGTACAGAGAATTGAAGCTACTTAGATTTAACCAAAGGGTCAAGAAAGCATTCTGCAAAAGGGTGAGCAGAAATGCAAATGTTGAGATGTATGTGACTGAGCTGAGCAGATTAAACTCAATGGTGAGCTCACTGGAAAGGAGCGTAAGCTCCGAGAACACTGTGAAGATCAGAGAAGGCCAGGGAGTAAGTTCCCTGTGTCAGGCAAAAAACATACTTATTCTAATTTAGCCTAAATAGAGTTATCAATAATGAGCAGACATGTGGTCATTTCTAATCTAAAATATATGTTATACATGCAGCATGTGTGTAGTCATACAAAGACAACTGGAAAGAAACATAGCAATGTTTTGCAGAGATTTCTCTGGAAGGTGAAATTATGGATAATTTTATTCATCTCCTTTGGGTTTTTTCCATATTTTCCAAATTCCCTAACCAACATTATTATATATGTATTAATTATATAATTAGAAAAATAATTTCATAAATATTTATGTGTGTATGTACGCACACTCACACGTATACACTTTATATTAACCATACTTAACCATACTTCTACTGGGTCAGCCCACAGAGCCAGGAAGGGAGATGGCACCCTGGGGGCAGCAGAGGAGACAATGTGCTCTCAGACAACGGCTCCCCAGGGGCTCTTCACTCGGTCTGTGAGAGAGCTAGGAGGTGAGAGTGACCAACGAACTACTGCTCAGTGAGAGAAAAAGGAAGGATTCTCTGATAATTCAATAGCACTGGAAAGGGACAAAATAACATTCAAGACACACATTGTTCTTGATATTAGAAAATACCTAACCAGTGAATTCAGTCCTTTTCTTATGCTTAGGAACAGGGAAGTAAGGCAGGCGTGGAGGAAGGAAGGAAGGCAGGCAGGGAGGGAAGGAGAAAAAAAGAAGACCACCACCACCAACAAAAAAGGCTTCTCTTCCTTAAAATCAGTGTCAGAGTGAAAAAAGAAATTCCCTTAACAGCCAGCTCCAGAATTCTCTTTAGGAAACCGTTTCATAATGAAAACATCTTAATAAGGTAGAGCATAAGGCTGTGAGAACAGGAATTAGCAGGAGACAAGGCTATAACAGCTATGACATGAACAATGTGGGCTTTTAAGAAAAAGCACATCCAATGTTGAACTGAGAATATATGTTTTTCTGAGAAGTGAAGACACAAATTCCCCTCTGCATCCCTCAGAGCCCATGGTAAAACTTACTAAACATACACACAGGGGCCCAGAGAAATCGGGGTAGTTTTATGGAAATCAGAAGGACTAAATTCTACATTGTGGTTGACATGGGAGTAGAACCCAGGTAGCCAAGGATGAGACCCTCCATGGACTGAATTTATTTAGCTTAAGTAGGAGCCCAAGTCCAGAAGTAACAGCCATGGTAATCATTAGGCCCCGAGTCTTACTGTGTTCTGGCACCGGTGAACTAGTTTAATCATCACAACCACCCTGCGAAGTGGGAACCATTCTTATCTCTGTTTGGCTGAGGAAGGTGAGGCACAGACGTTATGTCTGTGCCTCCACAGCCCATGTTCCTAATCAAGACGCTGAACTGCCCCTCCCAAAAAAGGATACGTCGTCCCCAAGAACTCACAAGATGCTGTTGGACTTTCCTCACATTTTTGGATGGTGGTGAGTTTCTTGTTTATTCATATCTGAAGTGGCAGGAGGGGCCCAACAGACGTTTGGGTTAAAGGGATATAACGTAATAATGCTTTGTAATCAGACACCCCAGTTTTGCTTTCTAATTTCTATCTCTGTGACCTTGGAAAATTTAGTTATCTTCTCTGACCTTCGATTTTCTCTTCAATAAAGTAGTGGGCTACTAAGAAGACCCACCTCATAAGATCACCTAAGTAATAAATCAACTAATGAACCTGCAGCATGGAGCACAGGGCCCAGCACATAAGTGCTCAATTAATGGAGCCTTTTATTTGTTCTCTGCAGTTAAAATATATACTGATGCTGAGAATACGAGCTAACAGCTGGCAACCAGCAAACCTGCTAAGGCTCTATCAGGTGCACCTTCTGTAAATAGAAAACATCTGGTTCACTTCATATAGGCCACTAGGGTTTCAGTCAAATAAAATAAATATAGGCCTGAAGAAAATTTAGGGAAAATATGCATTTAAAAGGTCACTTTAATGCATGATTGTGTGAACTGAATATTAAAATGGGAAATAAAATGTTCCTGCCACTGTCTGAATATACTGTGATTAGTTGTAATCTGCAATTGACAGAATACTGTTTTTCCAAGGATTAAAGTTTCTCATTCCAAGTTCAACACATATGTTGAAGCTTTGCTTTCTTTCTCCCACCAGGATTTTTATAGAGGAGCCTGAATTAAGATTAAATAAACATATAACAAACCCATATCACATTTTTAGTTAAAAAAAAAAAATGAAAGCCTGAATCAGTCAACCCACCTCTCTCCTTCCAGCTGGGCCATAAATGTCAGTTGTTCTACTTAAACAGAAACAGAGGGCCTGTCTCATGTCTCTATGGGAGCCAAATAAGATGAGAAACCAGAGAAAAGAGACAATTGTTTCAAAAACTGCAATGCTGGGTGTACTTGGAGTTCTCAAAAAGCAATAATTGCTGAACATCAAATTTTGTGCTATCAAAGGGCTCCTGTTCAAGAGTTAAACCCCATCCCATCCCACAACAGGGCTTTGATGACATGTGATGTGAATAGAAAAGTTTCTATACAATTTCTTTCTTAAAATGTTCTAGGGAAAATACCAAAGCTGGTAAAAGAGAATCACTTAGTGAAAGGGGAATGGTGAACTGTTCCAGCTTTCAAAAATCATTGAAATGCATCCCACATAGTGAGCTGAGTTGTGGAGTCATATGCATTCATGCTGATATGAACCTGAAACACTAAGGATAACAAGTGTAAAACTGAATCCATAAATTTATATCCAGAAAATAATTTTCCTTTAAAAAAATTCCACATTTAATACGTCTTAAATGAAGAAGAGCTTTTGTTTTAAAAAAGAAGAAGGAAAGAAAAGAAATTCCATGATTTTCAGAATTCTAAATGGCTTAGACTGAATTTTTTATCCTCTGGAAACAAAATCAGAGCGCTCATATGAGACATAAGAAGGTCTCACTCATGCTTTCCCAACTTGTCCAGAGCAGATACAAGCTAACCTTTAACAGCAGTGCCCTAGCAACTTCTTTGTCAGCTTACTTCAGCCTGTGCCTTAGAATTGGACAATCTCAGGTGCCATTTCAAGGGAAGAGTTTTCCCACAATTGAAGGAAAATAAAGCTGCTAATGATGTCTGATAAACTCGTCACACCAACACCCCCATGCCCCCTACTCCTATTAAGAAGCCCACGCTCTGTCTGTGACTGTCCCTTTGTCACACATCACACTGAGAAGGTCACACTCAGGACAGGAGACACAGTTCTCAGAATATTCTCTAATCCCCTGCTGGGAGAGGCAAAATCCTTGGAACGAGAAATCTAAAGGAACAAAAATCACGTTGAAAGTGTTTTGAAACAGTGAATTTTGTGTATATCAAACAGAGGATCATTTGATTTCATTTTGTTTTATAAAATGCTTGTGGGCAGAATGGTCTGATGTGCCACTTCTGTGGGTGTTCCCAGCAAGTTCACCCAGTATGAAATTCTACCCCAGGAACTCTTCCCCTTCAAAAAGAACACATTGTCCATCTCTACCTCCTTTTGCATGTGCAGAGGTTAATAATTCAGCAGCAGATGTTTCTTCACCAGAGTGAGAGGGTATCCTGAGGGTATGAAAAGATTCACCTGCCCAAAGATCACTTCCCATCAAGCTTTTCAATTAGAATCAATTGTTTGAAGACAGGGATGGGATGTCAAATGGGTATATCTGGGTGGACGGCTGGGGACAGGGTGAAAGGGACCCAGCTGCAAAGATGTAGAGCAGAAACCTGCTTGGGCTTCACAATGGGGCTGTCCAAGACCCTCAGGGGTGGGATAAACAGGCACACTCAGGAACTGGGATGATCAGAGAACCTAAAGACTCATATTTCTTACTTCTGAATTATTTTTCTCCAGAAAGCCCAACCAAGACCAGGACACAGGAGTGGACCGGAGCATGTACCTGCAACTGTTCTCATGTCACAATGAAAACATAATAGGTTTAGGGAATCACAGCCTCCTCGCAGAATACACCAGAATAACCTTAGAATCACAGATGTGCAACAGCATATTCAAAGACTGTTAGGATGTTTAAGGATCCAGTTCAGGAGTTCTTAACATTTGGGAAGCCATGGACCACTTTAGGGAATAGGACCAAAGTAATGAGGCTTCCCCAGAAAAATGCCCATCTGCACAAAGATATAACACACTGCAAACTATTCTGGAGGGTTCACAAGGTCTCTAAGGCCCTCCGGATCATGAGCAAAAAACATCTAACCCAGCCACTTCTCACTTTTCCTACCCCATTATAAAATGAGAAAGCAGGGGGCCCAATGGCTAAAATAATCTCTCTAGTTTTGAAGAGCCGAAGTTGCAGCCGAGCCAAAGCTAGTTCCATTTCCCTCTACTCTGAAAGCAAAATTTTTTCCACTGCTTTGTAAATCATTTTAAGAATTTTTTATCCTCTTTGTTTATTTATATCTCAGTTCCAAGATACATAAAAATCAGTGTCTTCTGCCACTCAACTCTAAAGGGGCCACAGGAAATGTAAAAGGTCTAGACAATTAAACAAGAGCATCCTTGTTTTATATGCAGATTGATTTTTTTTTAATTTTTTTGATTCTGGGAAAAGAACGTTCTGATTAGAGCTACCTGGATACTCTTAAAGTGAGTGTCCCATTTATCCCTGTCCGGCCCCTGCTGGGTGTGACCTTCCATACTCAAACCATCCACCACATGCCCTACTGGCTGGACATCTTTTTGAAGCAGTTTCATCTTATTCTCGTCAGTGTTCAGCTGAGAACTCTGTCCCCTTTTCCCTCTCTCTATTCAGAACACGGGCTGTCGTTCTTTCCAAATCAATGGCAAATGTTCCAAGTTGTCATGGGGCCAAACTCCCAGCTTGCCCCTGACTAATAAATCTTCTTGAAATCCAAGCCCGAAGTGTAAGCTATTTTATTGAGAAGGGCCTCTTTACACAATGAAGCAGGGATTTGGGTGGGCTCTCATAGAACTTCAGAGCATGTAATAATATATCTTATCACTTGGCTAGGGGTGCTAATTGAAAATTACTGTGGACCAATATTTTTTGGATCTCTTTCTTCCTTCACTCTGCAAGAGCAAGGACTAGTCCTTAGAGAGGCAAAGATTCTAGGAAAAAGTAGAACACCGGTTGCATAAAAAAATTTTTAACCAAGTATGTAGAATGCTAATCTTTCCAAGATTGGTCATTATCTGGGGGTGATATAGTCATTGCTTAATGGGAGTGGCAACATGGAACAAAAACGCAGGTCCTTGGGGCACTGGCTGGGCCCATCCCAAGGAGGGGAGGCCCTGATGCCAGGTCAGATCATTCCAGGCCATCAAAGGTGACCATCCTAAGCCTTTGCTGTGACTTCCAAGCTATGTGCTTATTTCATCTGCCCTCTCCCCCAAAGGCTTTTCACAGCCCAGAGGGTACACACAGCAGAGCCACCTTTGGGGGGCTCCTTAAGAACCATGTGTTAAACCCCAAAGTCTGATTTGGCTTCCAAGGGTCATTTGAATGCAGGAAGCTGCAGGAAATGCACCTATCCTTACTACCCCAGAGCAGCTTGAAGCCCAGAACACTGGCTTCGTCTCATTTCTCACATAGAAGAGCCGGCAGACATCTTGGTGCTGAACCATCACTGGGCGTGGGGCAGAGCTGCCCCATGGCAGCTCCCCAGAGAGAGGGGAGAAGAGCTGGGCTGGTTCCCCTGCATGCACTCCCAATGGTGTATACTGGGATGGCTCCTAGAGGTGCTGGCCCTGACTTAGCTTTACAGAGCTCCCTCTAAGCTGGCTGCAACCTCACCAGGGAGAATCTCAAGATCTAATCCTCAATTCGCCAATAGCTCAACCTTCTTTAAGACCAAGCCCACCCCTCTCGGCTTCTCCAGCCTGCCTGGGTGACCGTATCCATCAATCCCACTAGATTCAAAGTCCTGGATCATCTATGCCCCTTCTCTTCCAGTGTGTTGATAGTATAAATTATATGACCTACTCCCCTCAGGATCTTTCCTTTCCATTTTTAAGAGTCCATTTTTGGCAATTCCACTTCTGGATATATACCCAAAAGAACTGAAAGCAGGGACTAGAACACCTATGTTCATAGCAGCATTATTCACATGAGCCAAAAGCTAGAGGCAATCCCAGTTTGTCAACAGATGAATGGATAAACAAAATGTGATATATACCTACAATGGAGTATTATTTAGTTATAAAAATGAATGAAATCCTGACACATGCTACAATATGGATGACCCCTGAAGACATTATGCTAAGTGAAATAAGCCAGTCAGAAAAGGACAAATATTGTATGCTTCCACTTATGTGAGTTACCTAGAGTATAAAAATTCATAGAGATAAAAAGTAGAATGGTGGTTGTCAGGGGCTGGGAGGATGGGGAAGGGGGAGTTATTGTACAATATAACGGGTATGAAGTTTCAGTTTGGAAAGATGAAAAAGTTCTGGAGATGGATGGTGGTGATGGTTGCAGAACAATGTAAATGTACTTAATGTCTTTGAATTATACACTTAAAAATGATTAAAAGGATAAACTTTATGTTATGTATATTTCACTACAATTATTTTTTAAAAATATTAAGAGTCTATATTTGGAAGCAAAATAAAACTAACAAAAAATAAATCAAAGTGTCACCTCTTTGGAGCATATGTGCTGAATGCTATGCTACTGAAATTGAAGAGAGAAGTCACTTCCCGGGCTTCCCTTCACGTTTTCACTCCTCTGTTGTGCCTCAGCAACTGCCCTCAAGTTGCCAGTGGCTCTTGGAGGCCTGGGAGGCGTGACAAGGCTCTGGGAGAGAGAGCACCCCTGCAGGTCCCGGAAGATGCCATCTTCCCCATGTGTTTCTGCTGAGATGATAAGTATTCACAGCGTGACATTCTGAGAAAGAATTACATAAATGCAATTTTCCTCAGTACTATTTCTGGACCGTGTATGAGTCACTCTCTGCCTTCTGAAGTGCTTGCATTGCTAATGAAGGCTTTCGATGCACAATACAGCAAGAATCCTTCAAAATTCTATTGAGATGGAGAACAAAAAATTTGCTGTTTCATTCTTATGTTCATCCTGCAGGGTTAGAGACAACTAGATGGAAGAATCAGACACTTATTCACTAGGTGCTTTATCTACAAAGCCAACCACCTGGGAAGTACTAGCTCAATGTATCTAAAAGCCCCCAGTAATAGTTAGTGCTTCCAAGAGCTTGTTGCTCCAGTAATGAGAAACAGAGTGACACATTCCTTAGAGGTAGGTCCAGCTCACGTTTGTGTGTAGAATTGAAAACTTGCATTGAGTATGACTAATGACATTTATAATGACCACTTTCATAACTGTTGCAAGTTTGAAGGACCTCAAGGTTGAAGGTCTCCTAAAACATCAATTCAAAAGACACCTTAGATAGACTAGGGCCCTAGGCCAAAAGCTTCTCACAGATGGACTGTTCACAGGACAGTCCATTACCAAAGGACTTGTGCAAATTAATACCTGCCTTCCTTTCTCTCTACCTCCCTGGCAGAATGAAATAAGCATGGATATGAGGTTACTTTGAAAAGTATAACTCACTACCCAAACGTGAAGAATTCCATCAGCCCCCTTTGTAAAAATGAGGAAACAGAGACACACCAAGACATCAAAGAGTATGACACAGGGCAGCTTTTAGTGACTTAAAGACCTTCGCTTTTCCTCCTCAACTCCTCTCACAATGTAAATCTCCAAAACTCAAGGGGCACCCACTTACTGACAGAGACTTAGACCCCTCAGTCTATTCAATGAAGGGACACAAGACCAAGGCAACCAGCCAAACAGAACTTCTTCCTCCTCCCCCTTCTACAAACGACCCATGTGGCAGGAGAGCTCCTTATTTGGAAGGGAGCAATGATCCCTTTTTGAAGGGGACTTTGACGTCTAGTGAACTCCCCTGACAATGGGCTGCTTCCACCTCGTGTCCAGGTGGAGTTACTGTTTTCTTAGTCTTCCCTCTGGACAGTACTGTCACCAAACAGAACATCCTCTCAGAAGTCCTTCCTGCCACTGACACCTAAGCTAGCCATCCCTCTCCCTCCCCCATTTCTGTTGACTTCTTAGACTATCAGAGAGAGCAAGTACTAGAGATGCAGTCCAGTACCAGAGAAGTGTAGTGACTTGCCAAAGGTCACACAGCTAGTTACTGACATACCTAGTTAGTAGCATAGTGTTTTTCTTCTCATCACTCTCTCCTTTATCTCTAGCTCAGTGCCTGGCATACAGTTACCATTCAACCTATATCTGATACAATAAGTGAATGCTTTTCATATCTTCTGTGGAACCAATCATCTGTTTCTTGATGCAAGGTGGGATAGGGAACAGAAATGCAAACCACCTTTATTATTATTCCTATAGCCAGCAGATAAGAGGACCAGGAACCTGGAGCTGAAGGATCTGAGGGTGTACTCAATCTTCTGAGTACTGAAGGTCACCTTTCCTGTCACCTGCCTATCTAGATGTGGTCATGCTTTTGTGTAGCTTGTGAATGAGTCCCATGCCTTGCCCTTGGTCTTGCGTAGGAAATTATGAAATTGTGTGTGTGTGCGTGTGTTGGGGAGAGATAGGGCAGAGGCCAAAACATAACGACTGCCTCTCACAGGTAGGGACAGCAGGTGGTGAGAAAGACCAGGGATGCAGGCCTAGGGCTGCAGTTACTGTGCCACCAGGTCCCTCTGCGGCAGTCCGTGTTGCCGGAGGCACCCTGCCGCATTTGCAGGTGAAAATGAAATTGAAGAAGAGCAAATTCTTACTTACTGCTATGAAATCCCAAACCCCATCAACACTCCCTCCCTCCGGGCTGGGAAAATTGTGTTGCCCTCCAGCACAGTGTTTCCCAGCCCTGAGGGAGGGCTCCACCTATGAGTGGAACACAGAAAAGCTGCTTCCCTGGTGTTGAGAATGACCCTTACAACCATTAACAGTAAGGATAGCTCAGGGCAGGAATCTCTTTGGGGCCGCTGACTGCTCCCTGGCCCTCGGGCAGCTCTGCTTCACCTTGGGCTCTGCTTTGTGTCTGAACTTGACAGCCTGAGGGACAAGGACTTGGTTGCTTGCTGAAGTTTTGTATGTGGCTGGCAAAGCTTTTGAGCATTTTAGAGGCCATGTGCCATTTGAATGAAGAATGACACTGTGATTTTCAATCTAATTTACTATAAACTGTACTCCAAAATCCTTTCCAAACCTTAGTGCATTAAAAAGGATAAAATTATTGCCTTCTGTCTTCCTTTGCCAAGGAAAATCAGGGAGGGGCCAGTGCTGGTGCAGTCCTATTCTCTGCCAAAAGGATGACAAAGTGTTGCAAGCTCATCTCCCAGCTCTTTTATAAGAACAGAATCAATGCAGACAAAGGGAAAAGGGGACCCTTTGTGACCCACTGTCACTTTTCTTATCCCTATATATTGGCCTTTTATTTGAGGTCAGGGGGTCTGAAATCCTCTGAGAAGAGGTAGTAAAATTAAAAGTACGGTAAAGTTTGTTCAGACCTAAAGAAAACAAAAATTACGAGTTGTGGTTAAATTCTTACAAGGAATGTTATCCAAAGAGCTTATTATATTTTCAAGATGGAGTCAAGCCTGACACAGAGATGTTCAAAAGTATTTCTTTCGTTTAAAGCTTCACAAAAGCAATATATCACAGTAAAAATGAAAAGACATCTGAGGAAAGGTTTTCTTCTACTCAGAGAAATGGACAAGACAAAGCTTTTAAGTGGGCTCCACTGGGCACTCAGCCTGGCTGAAATAGCACCAGCAGAGCCTCCGATGGCCCCATCAGCATGTTGACATTCATTTACTTTTCACACTTCAAAATCTAAGTGACAAGCTTATCTCATTGAAACTACTACCATCCTCAAAACCAAAAGATTCTCAGCACAGGTGGCTATGAAGGAAGAAAATGTTTCAAAACAACAATGAACATGAGAAAAATGGAAGTCAAAATAAAAAGGATGTTTGAACTTGAATTCATGTTGCTTTGAGGGCTTTTCTATCATTCATTCATTCCTACATCAGGCTGCTAGGGGATTAAGGGCAGTGCCAGAGAGCGGATGAGAAAACCAAGGCTGAGGTACCGCAGGCCAGGTCTAGGGCTTCTGACCAAATGCCAGACCTTAAGGCTGGAAGGAGCACCAAAGCTGCCTCCTTTTCCAAATTCCAAGTAGCATCTGGAGATGCTCTAAGACAAGATTCAACAGCTACAGCCCTGGGCCAAATCCAGCCTGCTGCCTGTTTTAGTATGGCCTATAAGCTAAGAATGGTTTTTACATATTTAAATCAAAAGAAGAATATTTTACCACACGTAAAAAGTACATGAAAATCAAAATGTTTCTGTGTCCATAAATAAAGTTTTACTGGAACATGGCCCCACTTGTTCCTTTACATGTTGTCTGTGGCTGAGTTTTAAAACTACAACAGCAGAGTTGAGTGGTTGCAACAGAGACCTTATGGCCCACAGAGTCTAAGATATTTACTATCTGGCCCCTTACAGAAAAGTTGCCCATCTCTCTCTAAGATCACAGAGGGAAAGAGTAAAGAACAGGGAACATTCTGTGTGCTTCTGCATTGGACCAGGAGGAAAGAGGGTGGTTTTCTCCATTAAAGATTCCTTCACCATGAAGGAGAACCTGGAGGCCAAGTTGCTCTTGGACGCTGAGGCCTGAGATAAGCAACTCCGTCTTGGGATTCTGACCCCTCTGGTTGTGCAGCCATTAAAGTAAATGAACTATGCATTTTCAGCTCCTGCACTCAAGTTGCTTGGGGCCCCCTGTTATCTTATGGTAAATAATAGACTGTAATCACACAAATGTGTAATTACATCAGCTAAACACTGAGGAGGGAAAAAGAGGCAAACGGACCCCCAGTTTGTGGCACTGGGCTGTGTAACCTGTCAGACATTCCAAACTCATACGCAGGGGCAGAACTCTGGACTTGCCTTGTTGATAAAAGGATGTTCTCAAGATGAAAATTACTTGGATTGAAGGTTTTAATGCTGTCCTGTTCTTACAGCGCTCAGATTGTCAAGCAATTCTGGATCTTGGGGTAGTTGGCATTTATCCATTGAGTGTCCCACAGAGCTTCGCACCCAAGCATGCAGTGCTTCCCAGAGCGCAGAGAATGTTGCCCTACTTGGGGGAGAGAAAGGGAAGACAATGTAGGACTGTTTGCCAACAACAAGTTTGATTCATCCCTTTGTTAAAATGAATCTAAAAAGCTGCTGCATCTGTGTGTGCTGTGGAGTCAGCACAGTTGGCACTGTTTACAGCCCCATTTGTTGTGGCTGCTTCATGTGCACAGATTTGGCGAGGGGAGAGATTTCCATATTAAAGTTATTCTTCTGAGCACTTGGTGGTTGGTTCTCCAGTTACACAGTTCTTTGCCTACCATGCTCCTGGACTTGACAGACCAGCCTGGAATAATTTGGGGATGGGGTAGCATATAGGGCAGCCAGTGCCTTGAGTCTGAGGATGAAGAGGCATCTTGAGATGGAGGGAAAAGGCCAAAGAAGGATTCTGACACAGAGGACACATGCTGACATAGCTCTAACTTATAGCATGACTTTTTCCAACAAAAAGCATTCTAAAAATCCAATCTGCACCTTGGAAATCTGCTTGAATTCCAAATCCTAAAGAAAAAGAGATCTGGAACTCTTTAGGGAGGAAGGAAGAGACAGAGGGAAGGAGGGAGGGAGGGAGGGAAGGGTGTGATGGGTTTTGATATGGCAAATTGGCTAGGGTAAACAGAAGGGAGGGCAGCAGCCATTTTGCAGCAAACACGTACCTTCTCCCAGTTATTCAATCGAACACTAATCTAGGCACCGCTATAAAGGGATTTTGCAGATCAAATTAAAGTCCTTAATCAATTGACTTAAAATAAAATTATGTTGGTAGGCCTAACTCAAACAGTGGATGCCCTTTAAAGAGGGTGTGGGCATTCCCTGCGCCACACACCAATAGCATCTTGGTGTTCGGCTGCTCTCCCCTCACAGGCACTTCCATTCCTCCCTGCCCGCAACAGCTTCAGCCTATGCCTATGGGGTTCAGATTGCTCTTGATCTTCCCTCCTAGATCTGTCTGCCCATGGATTCCAGCTTCTACAACCATATAAGCCAATTCCTTGTAATATCTACTGGTTCTGCTTCTCTGGTCGAACCCGAATCATACAGAGGACAAGTTAGTCTAGCCTTGCAAATCAGGACACGACACAGGCCCATGATGTTATAAAGTCCACCAGCAAAGTTGTTCTCGATTCTCTTCCACCTCCACCTAAGGGATGTGATAGTTTTATATCTAAACCATGGCTCAGTTGGGCCACGATTTCCGATAAGAGGGTTAGTAGGGGACAACAGCAGATGCTCCAGAGTGTGTCATTCACAAAGCCTCCAGAAGGTTCTGCTACTCTCCTCCCATACCCGGGCTGAGAATCTCTGCAGCCAAGAGCCTCTGTGAGGTGGGCAAGGGAACTTTGGTTTCTTTTCTTCCATTGATAATATGTTCACCCAAAGGTTTATCCGGGTGGGAGAATGCTAGAACCTGGCAATGATGGAGTAGTCACACCACCAGAACTAGATTCAACACAAGCTTTTCTCTGTTCTCCCCACTTCCAGCACCAGAACAGGAATGATTCGGCCCAATCAGCACATTTTTTGTTAGTTTGCATACTCCTTTTCTACTCAGTAAATCATCAAGTAAGAAAACTTTTTTCCTGTATTTAGCCACCACTCCCACCTGGCCTTAGGGCAGAGTCAGAAGAGAGTACAGGTTTGCATGGCGGGGAAGGGGGCTTTGTGGCTTTCAACACTGGCCCATCCTGGGATGCTCAGGTTCCCTAGGGAAGGATGCAGAGGGCCCCTCAGTGGTGGAAGAGGATAAAGGAAAGGGAGGGTGGACAGGGATGGGAAAGAGCCCGATTTCTTTCAGCTTCCCCATCCAATTTCCAGACTCTTCACCCAGGGAGGCCTCAGAATCCAGGTGTGAGTCCCTGAGGCTAGAAACTCCTGTGTTTGATTTTATGTTTATGTCAGGCACAGACAGATCAACAGGCCCTTGGAAACACAACTAAGGAGGTTTCTCCTTGTTGTTTACCTCACAAATGACCAAGAAGAAGTTGACACACAAGTAGTATGTTTTTAATGATGCACTAATTTCAAATCTTATGTATGAGAAGACATGGTACACACGGTTCCTATCAAAATCAATTTACCCTGTGGTTTTGCATCAGAGCCAGCAGAGGCCCTCAGCTGAAGTGGGCATCATTGAGAAGAGCGTCTGTTCCTCTCTCAGTATCCCTGCTCATGTGGACCTCGATGGGCTGCACTTGCTGCCCAACTCAGTAATATTGCAGAAGCAATATTTCCATGTTTTCTTTATGAAGATGCTTTCTTTTCTAAAGAAAAAGAAGATAATAGTTCTTGCTGAAGATAAAGATCTTATAAAGGTTCTTTATCTTCAGCAAGAACTATTTCTGTTGGAATTAGACTATAGGATAATATCAATTCGGGAACAAACTTTTGGCTAAGACTGAAGATTCTCACTTGGCTGGATCAAGTTTTTGGAAAGTGAAAAAAATTTTCAAAAGAAAAAAGAAAGAAAACAATTCAGACAAGGCATTCCTTTGTGTTTAGTTGATTCAAAATCAACTTTATATCGAATGAGGGAAAAATAAAACTGATCATGTGAATACTATTTCTAAAAGGAGAGAGAACCTTTTTACCAATTAAAAATACATTGGTAAACATATATTTAAACACACACACACACACACACACACACACACACACACACACACCCTATGTTTCAGGCCTACCAAAAGCAAAAGAAGTAATACATTCACACAACTAGCCTTTTGCCTCTTTCAAAACTATAACAATTAAAATTATTAAAGAATCCTGTTAGCCTCAATGAGGTTCGTGAACTTTCCTGTAAAACAGGCTTTATGTCTGTGATTAATATAGTTCTGAACCAAAAATTGAGACACAATGTCTGACACAGAATTTGTAGGGGGAGAGAGAACAGTTCCAGGAAATCCTAGACACACGGTTGCTGTAATGACGCCACATGTAGAATAGCACCAACTTTTAAAGTTCTTCAGTTATAAGAATTATATTCTATATATTCCTTACATCCCTCCTCCCCCAAGGGCCTAGAAGATTACTGGTCATGCAGCAGGGCTCAATATGCTTGGATTCTACTTTACGGTTTATAAAATATTTTTACCTTTTTTATTTCATTTAATCATCAAAAATACCTTGACATGAAACAAAGAAGCAATTATGACTGTACCCATTTTATTGAAAGTACTATTATAAGGACCTACTATATAGCACAGGGAACTCTTCTCAATACTCTGTAATGACCTACATGGGAAAAGAATCTAAAAAGAGTGGATATATGTGTATGTATAACTGATACACTTTGCTGTACAGCAGAAACTAATGCAACATTGTAAATCAACTATAATAAAATTTTTTAAAAAAGGAAAGTACTATTAAATTCCCCATTCTGCTTTTATAGACAAAGGGGCAAAATGCCAAAGGTCATATAAACAGTAAATGGCAGAGCTGAGACTCATAAACACTCATTGATTAATGAACTGATTGACTCAAGGAATTGCTCTTTATTACCTGTGTAATTGGCAAAGACAAGAATAGAACTGAAGGCTTAGCTGATGTGGTTAGCTGTGCATTCCCACGTAGCTCTGCAATGAGCATAATAAGCTCGAATATATCAAAATTAAAAGTTTCTGCAGCATAAAAGACAGTTGTAAAAATGAAAAGAAAAGCTGCATACTGTGAGAAAATATGCACAAAATGCATATCTGATAATGGACTGGTACCCAGAATACATAAAAAACTCTCAAACCTTAATAATAAGAAAACAAACAACCTTAATTAAAAATGGGAAAAAGATTTGAAGAAACACTTTGTCAAAGAAATATGGATGGCAAATAGGCACATAAAAAGACTCTCAAAACCATTAGTCATTAGGGAAATGTACATTAAAATCACACTGAGATACCACAATACACCTATTAGAATGTAAACAAACAAAAAAAACTGGCATTACCTAGGGTTGGTGAGGATGCAGAGCACCTGGAACTCTCATACACTGCCAGGGGGCATAAAAAGTGGTATACCCACTTTGGAAAACTCTTCAGCAATTTCTTAGAAAGTTAAACATACATTTCCCACACAACCCAGCAATACCCATTCCTAGGTATCTATCCAAGGAAATTAAAATTTATGTTCACATAAAAAACTATAAAAAATGTTTATAGCATCTTCAGTCATAATTGTCAAAAACTGGAAACAACCCAAGTAAGAGATAGATAAATTGCAGTACGTCTATACATTGGAATATTTCTCAGCAGTAAAAAGGAACAAACTACTGATACATGCAACAACATGGATGAATCTCAAAAATAGTATTTTAAGTGAAAGAAGTGAGATACAAAAGGATAAACACTGTATGATTCCACTTTTATGACACTGTTGAGAAGAAAAAGATCTGTAGGAGTGAAATCTGATCAGTGGTTTCCAGGGAGTATGGTGGAGGGACAGAATTAATTATAAAGGGGCATGTTGGAACTTTTTCTGGGGGTTGTGGAAATATTCTATAACTTTAGTTTGGTGCAGTTACATGAGTGTATATGTTTTTCAAAATTTATAGAACTATACACTTAAAATGGGTGACTTTTATTGTATGCAGATGATACCTCAATAAACCTTACTTTTTAAAACAGTGAGAAAGAAAATAGACTTGCACCAAAAAACAAACAAATATAAAGAAACCCAAAATACAAAGTCATATGAGGTGACAAGTCAGTTTAATACTAGTTGATGTCTATAAGATACAAGGAAGGTAAATATCTGGTTCTTCGTATGATTTTGATCATATTTATATAATAAATTTTCATATATTTGGAAGAAAACCAACTGTGCTTAACTGGGTTATCAACAAGAAAGATACTTATATAGATGCCAGAGAAGGCAATTTAGGATATAAACTATTCCCCATATATAGTGGGCTGAATGGAGGCCCCAAAAGATAAGTCCACGCCCTAATCCTCGGAACCTATGAATGTTACCTTATATGGCAAAAGTATGATTATTACCTTACATGGCAGAAGGTGTCATTAAGTTAAGGATCTTGAGTGGAGGATTATTTGGGTCTGCCTTAAACACAATCCCATGTACCTTTATAAGGAGGAAACTGTGAGACACACAGAGGAGAAGGCCATGTGAAGATGGAGGCAGAGGCTGGAGTGATGCAGCCACAAGCCCAAAACTGCTGGCAACCACCAGAAGCTGTAAGAGGCAAGGAAGAGGTTCTCCCCTAGAGCCCCTAGAAGGAGCACAGCCCTGTCACCTTGATTTCAGCTCACTGAAACTGATCTTTGACTCTGGCCTCCAGAATTACAAGAGAATAAATTTCTGTTGCTTCAAGTCACCAGGTTTACTGGTAAGTTTGTTACAGCAGCTATAGGAAATGAATGTTTGTACATTATATGTATATGTCTGTATATATGTATATATATACATATATATGTATATACATATATACATATATGTATAATGTTTGTACATTATAATGATATGCAATACAAGGACATGAGTATACATGCCTAATTCGACCACAGGAAGTAGGCCCTGTGTGAATTTTTCTTGGATTGTACTGACCAAGGTATCAATGTTGCTTGGATTGTTTCCCTACTTCTCAACATCACACGTGGTGGTGGGCCTGCCCAGAGGAAGAAGCAGAACCACAGCAACTGCAGGAGAGGCTGCTCCTTGCCGACCCAGTAGCCACTCTCCCTTCTTCCTTAGTAACAGGCACCTACACAGTTAGACTCTGCAATGCGCTCAGCAGACAAGCTACATTTCCAAACATCCCTTATAGATACAGGTGGCCAATGAGATTTAAGTAGAAGTTACTGGGGAAAGCTACAGAGAAAGGTCTCCAAAAGAAGTTGATTCAAATGGGATGCAATTGACTTTACTCACCTCCTTTCCTTCTTCGTGATGTCTACAAGGTAGAAGTGATGGATAGAGCTCCAGCAGCCATCTCTTGACAGTGAGGTGACCTTGAACATAGAAGGCATGCACTAAGGATAGAGTAGCAAGACAGACAGAAGGAGCCTGGGTTCCTAAGGACCATGGAGCTGCTGTACTAGTTCTGAGCTGCTTGCTTCTGTTTCACATGAAAGGAAACACAAAAGGGCTTTATTTTGTTAAAGCCATTGTTATGTTGAGTCTCTATTAATAGAAGTCAAAAGCAATTCCTAACTGATTTCAGGATCTAATTAACTTTATTAAATAATACTGAAAACTAGAAAGTTAAAACTGAAAAGTTGTGACTATCTGGATTTCTCCTCTGCTTTAGTTTTCTTGAGAACAAATGTGCTGATCTCATAGAAGATTCCTATTATTTTAATGCTAATCGTTGCTTTTTTTCTTTTTCAGTTAAACTGAAAATGAATAGAAATGTACAAGTTAGTTATAAGTCACATCACTCTATGTCCTCAAAACTGCATGAAAAGAGTACCCAGCCCTGTTACTTCTTCCAAATCAGGAAAAAGATACCTTAGCAGCCAAATTACTAATTCCCCCCATCTTCTTATATTAGTACCCAGTGTACTCAAAGAGCATCAAAACACTTCCTTACTAAAGTATGCAATTTTGCATTTTGTAGGGGCTGGCTAACTTATTTGGATTCTAAAGAATTCAGACAATTTTCTCCTGATCACTAAAAACACAATTAAATCTACAAAACAGGTATAAAGATGCAAATTCTAAAATCTTAAAAAAAAAAAAGGTAAACTCTCAGATGAGGGGAATGAATAGGGACAATTGCTGAGTGAAGTGCTTAAAAGCAGATTTATAAAAGAATACCTAGAATAAATGATAAAAATGAGAATAAGAATAAAAGAACCTCCTGAGGTTATAAAATGTAAGAGGACCAGCAGCCAGTGGGACCGACTGCCTGTGGGCCTGAACCTTCTCAGCCTCACTTCTGTTTACAAGAGCCCCATTCACACCACCTTACAAATCCTCCATTCATACCACCTCACAGGCTGTCCTGGGGGAGCAGTTTGGGGAAAGCAAGGAATATAAACAGAAGGCATAATAAACAATATCACAAGTCCTGCCAGGTACAGGACATAAGGCAAAACAGTTCGTCTACACTGGGCTCCTAATCTAATTTTACCCTCGTTTGCGTTTCCTTCACCCCCATGTTTCCTAAAAGGGAGGTTTAAACCAGTTCAGGGGAAATCAAAACTGAGATGTTCTTGTTGGGTGCACTTCCTGTTGAAAGGAAGCCACTGTATACACACAGGGTGACACTCCATGGAGCACTGTCCAGGGAGCCACCCTAAGGACACTTCCCAAACAACTGTAACCATAAATGTGTCTGTTCAGCTTATGCCACTGGGTAACGGAACTGAGAGGGATGGGGAGTCACTTCAACTACACTTTCATTTCTGCTGGGGAACATTATTACAGACATCTGACTCTGCCAAATCTGCTAGCAGTCACACAGGGGTCCACTCAAACCACCCTTTTTTCTTCCCTCTACCACAGCACATGTTCCAATACTGAAGTTAAACATGCCATTGTGGCTAATTCTACCATGATGGAGCAAGAGACTGAAAGTGAAATTGAAAGTTTATTCAACAATTTACATGAAATCAAGTTATGGGGGAGGGAGGTTGAGAAGACACATACAGACACATACAGACACACGCACACACACACACACACACACACACACACAGGTTGAGTAACTAATGATTGATTGACTATATTCATTTGTTTCCCTTTGTGAATTCAGTGAAATGAGTTTATGGGAATAAACAAAGTATAAATCATGCATTTTAATTCTACAAATGTTAATTAATGTTTAAATGTATAACTTTATTCTAATTTGAGTCAGCTTACACTTACACATATAATCAAATATTAACTTAACTTAATTATCAAAAAAAGATAATTAGAACAAACTGTTAAGAGACCACGGAGGAAGAGGCACTCTCATATTGCAGATGGGAGTATGAAATGTTACAATCCCTACAAAGGGGAATTTGGAATTCTAGATGAATTTACCATTTAGACCTGAAAAAATCCACTTCTAGGAATATATCTTGAAAATACACCTGCATCCATGAGAAATAGCATATGCATAAGTGTATTAATTATCTATTGCTGCATCACAAATATACTTACCAATTGTCTCAGTTTGTCTAGGACTGTGGATTTTACTGAAACTCATAACTTTCAGGGCTCAAACTATAACAGCCCCAGGCAAACACAGACTGTTGGTCATTCTAATAACAAATTGTCCTAAAATTTAGAAAATATATTCAGTAAGCTTGACAGAGGCCTTGGCAATGATTTTTTCTTTCTGACACCAAAAGCAAAAACAAACAAGTGGAAGTACATCAAACTAAAAAGCTTCTGCACAGCAAAGGAAATCAACAAAATGAAAAGACAATATACTGAATAGGAGAAAATATTTGCAAATTATGTATCTGATAGGGGTTAAAATTCAGAATATATAAGGAATTCATACAACGCAACAGCAAAAAAAGCAACCAATCCAATTTTTAAAATAGGCAGAAGATCCAAACAGATATTCTTCCAAAGAAGACATACAGATGACCAACAGGTACATGAAAAGATGTAAGAGGCCTGCGTACCGCAAAAAAAAAAAAAAAAAAAAAGTGATGGGGATGTAATGTTCAGCATGGTAACTATAGTCAATAATACTCTATTGCATATTTGAAAGTTGCCAAGAGAATAGTTCTCGTTACAAGAACAAAAATTGTAACTATGTGTGGTGATGGATATTAACTAGACTTATTGTGGTTATTATTTGGCAATATATACAAATACCAAATCATTATGTTGTACACCTGAAACTATTATAACCTTATATGTTAATTACATTTCAATTCTAAAACAAAGTTTAAAAAAACAGAACTTAAAATGCTAAAACTAGAACAGTCCCAGGCAAACCGGGACTGTCATCCTAGTAACAAAATGCACTAAAATTTAGCAGCTTAAAACAATACACGTGGGCTTCCCTGGTGGCACAGTGGTTGCGCGTCCGCCTGCCGATGCAGGGGAACCGGGTTCGCGCCCCGGTCTGGGAGGATCCCACGTGCCGCGGAGCGGCTGGGCCCGTGAGCCATGGCCGCTGAGCCTGCGCGTCCGGAGCCTGTGCTCCGCAAAGGCAGAGGCCACAGCAGAGGGAGGCCCGCATACCACAAAAAAAAAAAAAAAAAACAACAATACACGTTTTTTTATCTCAACTTCTGTGAGTCAGGAATCCAGGCAAGGCTCAGCTGAACTTGTGTTCACAGCCTCTGACAGGGCTGCGTTCAAGCGTCAAAGAGGGCTAAGGGCCTCATCTGAAGGCTCAACCATGGGAGGATCTGTGTCCAAGCTTACTTACGTGATTGTTGGCAGCACTCAGTTCCGTTGGGCTGTTGGAATGCAGGCTTCGGTTATTCGGTGGCTGCGGATGGGAGGTCACCCTCAGTTCCTTGCCATGTGGGCCTCTCCAACATAGCAACTTGCTTCATTAAAGCCAAAAGAGAGAATTTTCTAGCAAGGCAGAAGTCACATTTCTGGTAACCTAGTCACAGAAGTGATGGCCGTTCAATATTGCTGTCTTCTTTGGTTAGAGGTTAAGTTATGCAAGGGGAGTAGCTAACACAATGCCAGGAGATAGGACTCACCTGGGGCCAGCAAAGACTGACCCTCGGCCTAGACCCATCAGAACACATCTGTGTTCTATTTCAAATCCTCTCAACTCCCACGTGTTACTCGAGCTACCAGTGCAACAAATCCCCAAGTCTTGATTAGCTTTACACAGGTGCAACCTGACAGTGCTTTGCTTGGAGCCTGTGCTAGTATTCTGAGGGGTAACATAGATGGACAGAAGTACAGTGTTTCTTGAATTTTATTTAAAAGAAGAAAAAAAAAAACTTAAGAGCTACAGAGCAGAAAGCTGAAGTTGGATGCTACGATGGAAAAATCATGGCCCTCCACCTGGGTTCCCAGGTAAGTTTGTTCATAGACTCAGAGCCCATTGATTGAAGGGGAGACTGGGTATCCTCGAAGAAGAGCCCTGCAAGTCCATTACAAGTATAAACAATAAACATTCCCTCAATCTTTCCCCAAAGTGACCTATGGACACTTACCAGAATAACTGTGTACTGGAGAAAGGGACATACAGAGTTGTTTTGACCTTACACTGCAACCAAGAAATCATAAATGCCATTTGCTACTATTTTTCTGGTTAGAGGAGAAAGTACAGAGGACAGGTAACAAATGAAATTCTCACCCTGCTCCATGTCATAGTGAAACCACTAGTTATTTCTCCAGTAATTGAGTTTATAATTGGGATAGGTAAACTTAGAAAATGGAAACCCTTCACATTAGTTCCCTGAATTTTGAAGTTAGAGCCTTTATAGTAAGAACTGTCATGTAGAAGGCCAGTGTGATTTTTATAGCTCTAACAGCTTTGGGCGATAGGTATATGCAAAGCAAAATTACACCCATATTCTTCTCGGGCATCATTTGAGGGGGGTTTAAAAGTCCTGAAGCCAGAATGTGCCCTATGGGGGTAATGTGAGACACGCTGGGCACCCTAAGTATGCCCTCCACCCACCAGTCTACTTTCGTATAAGGTAATTACCCCTGAGGGGAGTAACACATTAACAGGAAGTCAGCTATACCTTCTATATCACCCATCAGAGGATCTTCCTAGCCCCAACTAGACACTCACACGATAATCATAGGTCACAATTGATCTACTCAGAACAATGTAGGGCAGGACCACAGGTCACCAGCAGGGCAGCACCAGGGGTCTGCATCAGGGAAAGTCTGTATATCAACCTGCACAGCCATTCAGCACTAGCTTCTGCTCAGATACAAGGGATTAGAGCCACACTGGGTAGGTGTGAGAGCTAACCTGGCTTAATATCCTCACTCCCCAAAGGAGCCAGTATCTCCTATAACAACTTCCTAGACAGGCTTTCATGCCCCCCAGGGGACACCTCGTTATAAAAGTCACCACACCCAGGGAGGCCAAAAGAATGGTGTCCTTAGCAGGAATGTATGGTCCTTGATAGCTCCCCCCAGCCCAAATACAACTGACCAGAAAGGGGTTATTTTATTGCCAGCAACGTTGCTTGGAAATAGTTTGCATTTTACCCTTAAGAGGTTGCCAGAATAACAGAGCTGTACAGTTACCCAAAGGTCAAGTCCTCATGCAGAAGAGAAAGGCTTATTTACCCTCTGCCACCCTGGGTAAAGAGCAGAGCCTACAGATTCTGCTCTTCTTTAGGAAGGAGCTACTAGAGCTGCAGGAGTGTTCCAGCATCTTTGGGGAGCTGCATGGAAAGACATAGGTGGAAGGAGGGGAATTCCTGAACCAGCTTTATCTCCTCCCTTTGTTTTTCTGAAACAAGCCCTACTTGAAGCATGAGGCTGACATGTTTGTTTGTTTGTTTCAAATTAGGGAGGCTATGGTGGCAACAACCCAGACAAATCTTAGGGCTTCATCTGACAACACAGACTGAGGTGCTTGGGACTGTTAGGGCAAAATGTTAACTTAATAGATGTCCTACAAACAGAAATTCAGGAGATGGGTGATGGTGAGAGTTGCACAACAACGTGAATGTACTTAGTGCCACCGAACTGTACAGTTAAATATGGTTAAAGTTTTTTAAAAATAAAAATAAAAAAAGCAGAACGTAAATGCCGCCCACTCTCCTCCACTGCACCCTTCAGATCAGGCAGGACAGTCTTACCCAGGGTCCAGAAAGTTCCCTATTAGCTACCTATTGGGCTCGCCCTGGGGGGTTACTCAGGAGAAGCTCTCCTGAGCCCCTGAAAGCTATACTGCCTCCCAGGTAAGCCTGCAGGCCTTCAACACAGGTCCTGGGTTGGCAGGGACCCCTCACCTAAAAGCTTTCCTCTCTCAGGCCCCTGAGCCCTTAGGCCCCTTCAACTCTCTGCTCCCTTCCAGAGGGCACCCTCTTTTCCTCTCCTATGTTTTGTCATTTGGCTCCACTCCACATCCCCTAGGATGGAGCTGAAGTGAGTTTAGGGTGCACATGGATGAAGGGAAGAATGAAGGTCAAGTGTTCATTTCCACAGTGATCAAACTGTTTTCCTAGCGAGAGTGGATGCCTCGGTAACAATCTTCTGTTCTATTTTGCTGAAAGGATCTCTGACTCTTTTCTCCCCCTCTGAGTTATGTTAAGAACAGGTCTTCTTCTCTCCTCTTAGTTTGATGGGTGCCATCCCCCAGGAGATGAGACGCAAGGAACTCATTCTGCATATAAATACTTCCAATTTTACAGAAGCCTGCCTTGTTTATTCCAAGAAACTGAATGTCTGTGGAAAATGGTTTGCCCTGAAAGACCTCACCTCTTCCCAAGGATGTGCGGCAGGCGAACTCTTCAGGGCCTCCCCCGTCCTCCTTATGGCCAGGCTCTCCCCTTGCAGCTTGTGGACTGGCACCAGCCCAATGGAGAAAACTCGGTTCTTTTCTCCCTCAGCAAGTCCAATATGCTCCTTTAAGGAGTCTAGTGGTGCTATGGTCAACTGTCCAGAGAGCCAGGAACAGGCCTGGTGGGGGCAGGGAGGGTGGGTGAGGACTGATGAGCCGGCATCTGTGCGTCAAGGTGAGCTATGCAATGATTCCTTAATGAATTTGTTTAAGGGGGGGGGAGATGAAATATTGGGCAGTCTGAGAGGACAGAGGGGGAGAACTAGGGAAAGAGAGCAGATGTTGTAAAAGATACTCTTTCATGTTTCCTGTGCACTAGAAATCTGCAGATGTATGTTGGCAGGGCTACAGTCAGAGAACAGAGGGAGGCTGGAGTTTACACATCTGGAAATCATTTGGCAGGGGGCAGAGTTCAAACACTTTCTGCTTCAGCCGCTCGCAGACCTTCCTTGCTGCGCAGGCTGTGGCTGAGCGAGGGGCTGCCATTCAAAGACTCCCTCTGGCCTCACTCCAGGGGAAGCCCTACCTAAGCCGGTGGGTTTGCCTCTGTATCGGTTCAGTCACGTAGAAAAGTTGAAAGGCTGACAAAGAGAGAGAACGGGATGGGGGCAGGACAGGAGCGAAGCAGAGAATTCACCACAACTGAGAGAAGGCTGGCTGGAAATCAAGAAACAAAATGTACTTGGACCAAATCCAGTGCATGAGTTAACTTGAGAGCAAAGAACACCATTCAGGGGAGGAAAAAAAAAAAAAGGCCTCCTCTGCTGCATAGTAACACCCAGGGATCATGCTCACACCACAGTTACTTTTCTCAGAAATCCCTGTACATTTTGCCTTCATTGATTTCAGGAATGCGGAGGGCCCTCTTGATCCTGAGGGAATTACTCCCTTTGGAAGGATTCATGGGGTTCTGCAAAGAGAGAGAGCAAGGTCTCTGAGGGCCCGGTCATCACCCCACTGACCCGCAGCCTCTGCTGCCACTGTGAGATGGGGCCCCTCCCAGAAGGGGGCAAGGTCAGCTCGGGTGTTTAGCTTCCCTCTGAGGGGAAGCACATCTCGGGGGAACTTGTGTCCCGGCTCAAAGCTCCTGCCATGCTCAACCGTGTAGACATATTGGCTGCAGCTGCTGGCAGGCTATAGGCTTTGGGCTCCATGTGGCCTGTGCAGGAGGTGAACTCACAGGGAGTGTCTTGAGTTAAAGGCACTGGGGCTCACCCAGGCCGGTTAATATGGCCCAGGACCTCAGAAGGATCAGAGTTCACCTGGGGGGAGAACAGAGCACATGAAAAGATGAGCAACAAAATACAGCCAAATGGAATAAATGTCAAGTGTGAGATAAAACATGCTCGGATGGATCTCCTCATAATCCCCATCAACCAAAACCTGTTTAACTTCCTGTCCCCTCTACCTTAATGGATGTCTCTGCCATCCTGTTGTTGCCCAAGGAGAAGCATTCATTTCTCCCCCTCAACTTACGTCCAATTTGGCCACAGGTCCCGTTGATCTTATGCCTTCACATGTATTGAATGTCTGTCACCCTCAGCATCTCTAGCCTGAATCGCTGCAGCAGCCTCTGAATCAGTCTCCCTGCTGCCAATCTTGTCCCTTGAGTCCATTCTCTGAGTTATCTTTCTGAAAAGTAAATCTGCGTGTGTCATGGCTCTAAATGGTTCAATGGTTCTCCACAGCTTTCAGGAAAAGCTCGACCTCCTAAGCATGACAAACAAAATCTTCACGATCTGGCTTTTGTCCACTTTCCGAACCTCATCTTCAGTGGTGCGCTGGTAAATGTTTAACAACCAGGCCTCCAGACACACTGTGTGTCATCTTATACGACACACTCCCCCTGAACAATGAACTTCTTCCAGCTTCCTGGCCACGCCCGAATCTCTCCCTCACCCGGGCCTCTGCACATCTTTCTCTCTCTGCCCAGAAAGACCTTCTTTCTGCCTCCCCCGCAACCAAGTCATCCTTCCAGACCTAGCTCCACCAGATAGTCAGCCCTTAGCAAGCTGAGTGGCCACCAAATGCTACCTTGTAGTTGTGTGATGGCAGGGCTGCTGCTTGTAGCCAGGCACCTTTGAGAACAGGCCTCATTTTTATCTTTGTATCCACACTGCCTGCCGTACTTCCTAGCACATGCGTAGGTTTTCAGTAATCATTGAATTAAAGAACAAACAGTGCTGGTTTTTAATTTACTGCTTACATTCTACCCTCTTGTAAAAAGATTCAAGGTTGTGAATGAGTGCTATAAGCCTTTCCACAGACACAGAGCTCTGGGAAGTACTGAAGTCAGAGCAGCCAGAGAAGACTTCTTGGAGTAGATTTGCCAAAATTAGCAAATTAAAATACAGGATGCCCAGTAAAATGTGAATTTTAGATAAGCAATGATTTTTTTATTATAAGTATGTCCCATGCAATATTTGAGAAATACTTATAGTAAACAAGTATTCGTTTATCTGAAAAGCATATTGAACTGGGCATCCTGTATTTTATCTGGCAAGCCTATCTTTGAGGAGGCTGCATTTGAGCAAAAGCCTGATGGGTGAGTCAGATTCAGAGAAGGCAAGAGAAGGGGGACTGGTTTTTCTCACTGGAGACTTGTGGGAGGGGCCATAAGCAAAGTGCACGGAGAATGGGGCCTGCAAGGAATTTTCAGATTGGTCTTGTTAGAGCCCGAGGTTTGTACTCACCAAGGATGAGAAGCCGAAAAGAAGGAGAACGTTGAAATTGAAATGGAAGTGATCAGAGAGAAGAGTACGGCCATTATTCAGACATTTGTTCGGTTTACAAGTCCTGAACTGGCCCAGAGGCGACTGGAAGAAAGGACAAGAAGAAAGGGCAGATTTCTAAATGTGTTGGAGGATGGGAAGGTGATCTAAGAAATCCACAAAGATTTAAGACTCAAGAGGAGAGGCCAGATTAGAAGGGGCAGGCAGAGGAGGATGAGCTTCATTTAGACCAAATGACATTGATATGAAAGTAGGACCCTCCAAGGAGAAATGTACAGCCAAGCAGGAGACGGGGTGCTAGGGCCTGGGCATGACAGTGATCAGTGACAGTGGAGTGTCACTACATACGTGACAGGAATGGTTTGCAAGGGCTCTCAGTCACTTACATGGTCTACATACATGACAGAGGAATGGGACTATCCTCACACATATCCGAGGCAGTGTGACAGATCACTAACATGCTCGTGTGTTCAATGACTCATCCTCATTCCAGGGATTCTCAAGAGTCCACCAGGCCACTGGGGAGATGTCTCACTCTTCTGTTTCTTGAAGGAACGATTGATGCAGTTCACTATAAGACATTCATAAGATGGAAAAGGGCATTTTCCCAGTAAGTTACCTAAATGTCTTGTAAAGTCCAAATTTAATATATTTCAAATATGTGCCTAATCGGAGCAAATTTGCTTATCTAGGTGAAATTGGCAGAGGTACAGTCTGTGGATAGGAAAATACTTTGAAAATTATACTGCACTATACAAATTTAAGAATATTTACACAAACTGCATATCTAAGAGATAACTGAAAATAATCACCCAGATATCCAAAATTATGTTTGTGTATTGCCAGATGTCTGGCTATTTCAAGAAAATCGAATTCAGCCTTATGCCCCTTCACTCCCTATGCTCCTCTTGGCTTCCCTTTTTCATAGCACTTATCACTATCTATCATACCCTATAAGGAATACCTTATTCTGTGTTTTCCCTGACTACCCACAAGACTGTATGAGCCTTGAGGGCAAGAATTTAGATCTGTTTTGTTCGTGGCTATACCTCGTGCTCCAAGCAAAGCTTATTTCTGATTGAGTGAATTAACTTTAGTTTTCAAAGGGATGACTGAGCTTGCATAAATATATCTTGGTAGCTAGGAAATATCCTGAAAGACAAATATGAAGAAATCTCCAAATCACAATATCCATTGTCCTATAACTGGGCATCAAACGGTCATGCAGGTCCATTTGGAGACACTGACCATGTAAACTTGATTGTCCTAAAAATAAGACATGTGTAGGCCAATGCCTGAGTTATTCCTGGTAGAGGACACTATAGGCATCTCAGGTGACCCAGGAGAGTTAATTTCCCTCCCTGAGTATGGACCTTGCTAAGCTCAACTGTTTGATAGCTCTTATGACCCTAGAAGCCTCAGGTCCTCACCCCACCCCTGCTGAGGATTGACTCAACAGAGGCACCAGGCAGACTGTGCTTTTCCCATCTTCCTAGGATATTGTGTTTGTCTCAAGCATGAGAGCCACATTTGAATTCCAATTCCAGAGCTCAGCATGTCTATTTGAGCCTATGGTTCTTTTTGCACAGTTCATTCCCCTGTTGTCTGTAGCAATCCTAATGGTCTTAGAGTGATAACTGGACACCGCCTTGCACATGGTGTTCAAACGCAAGAAAAAGGATCCCTACTCAGCTTCTCAGCATGAACTGGCATCTCTGATGTAGACAAACACACAAAAAAATACACTGCAGCTAAGGCTCAGATGAGCCTTGAAAGGCATCCAGCTGTACTCTTAAACCCAGCCTGTATGTGTTCTGGTTAAATAATGGAACAGACTGGCAAGTCTCAGAGAACCCAGTGCTGAAGTCCAGAAGGCTGTCATGTCTGTGTGTGCTTGGCCTCCCTGGGAGGCAGGAGGACAAGGGGGAGAAAGACTCAGTAGCAAGATGCTAAGGGAGATGGAGCTGTCCCAACTAAGAAAGACCCTACTAAATAGCTGAATCCTTCTTGGAGTCTAGTTTCAAGGAGATGGATAGAAATTAGCAGTGAGAGGTGGGCCACAAGGCCCATAGAGGGCAAACTGGAGAAACTGAAAAAGTCACGGACGGTGGTGCCTGAATCCCAACAGGTCATTGTGAGGAAACCTCATGTACCTCTCACCACTCCCTCCATCTACCCCTCTGTCTCCTCTCACTGTGTCAATCACCTGGCCCCCCACAAAGAGCCAGAGAGGAGGCTCCCCCTGCTGTCTCTTTCTACCTTGGGGGACTGTCTCCTGCAAGCCCTCCTCTTCCTCTGTAAAGCCACCCAGCTCCACAGAGCCTATCAACCCTTTCTCTTTTCCACTCCTTTCCTCAGTCGATTCATCACAGTGCTCCTCTGGCCTCCTAATTACTGCCAGACGTGAAGCTGATGGGTCGACCTTTATAGACACTATTGCTGCCAGATCCTCTTCCCTTCACTGTCTGCAAGCCTGTGTCTATTTAAGCCCTAATCCTTTTTGCCATTTTTGACCTAGTTCCCATTATTTTATATTTTTCCATATTAAGTTAAATAAGCCACTTGTCAGCCTGCATATATCTTATTGGATCCAGCTCTTCTTTTGTGACTTAAATGAATGCCTAACGGAAAAAAAATTGCACTGGCCAGTTCCAGGGATTTATTCACTTTCTTAACTTCCAGCTTAAAGGACTAGATGGAAAGTCCCTTTAAAAATGCTGGTTACCACCTAGAGGGGTGGAATAGGGAGGGTGGGAGGGAGACACAAGAGGGAGGAGATATGGGGATATATGTATATGTGCAGCTGATTCACTTTGCTATAAAGCAGAAACTAACACACCATTGTAAAGCAATTATACTCCAATAAAGATGTTAAATTAATTAATTAATTAAAATGCCGCTGATATTCCTTAACTAGGCAAAGAGGGGCTGTAACTCATTACCATCCTACATTCTGCAATCTTCAGATGGACGAATATATTTAAATATATCAAAAATATATAACAAGTGTGGACAAAGCACTCAAAACTGGGAAATCTACCCATTCCTGGATGAAAAACTGACAGCAGTTGATGAATGTGTTTCACAGATAAGGAGAAAGAAGAAGAAACTGAGCCAGAGAAAAAAAGGAGAGTGAGGAATCAGGAGTTCAACAACAGACACTCAGCTGAGGCATAATTAATCCTCCCTCCTCATCTTAAGCCCCAGATAACTGTATGTGTAACCAAACAAAAGCCAAAGAGGCACCACTTTAGAAAATATTATTTCTTGAAACATGCATGACATGACCAGGGGTCTGAACAAAGACACCGTTCGTGATAAAGAACCCAAAGACTGGCACCTCACCCTCTTCCTGACAAATTTCATAAGGAATTACATGCACTGTGTTTGTACCACAAACTCTTTGCACCAAACCAAACTTTTCAAGGCTCTCTTTATTGCTTGAATATGCTCTATCTTGCTTGTCCATCACTTAGGGAAACATAAAGACTACTCAGTGGTATTTTCATGTGCTATTCTTAGTCTGTTTTTCTCCTCCAGAATCAAGTAGTTTCACAGCTAACCAACTGAAACTGTAGAGCACATGGAATTCTCAGGGATTATACCCAGAAATAGTAATGTCCAGGTGGTTTTATAATCTTGGCAAGGAGTGGTGACTGCCTTGCCCTGGCTGGTGGCAACCTGCATTGCAAAATACAGAGACGATGACAGGGACAGGTGAAAAATAAGAAATAAACTTTATTGGTTTTGACCCTCCAAGAAGAGGAGCTGATGCTTATTTTTTTAATTCTCATTGAATTGTAGGATCAATCTTTTCTATTTTGAAAGAGTAGTTTTCATTACTGATAAAATATCAACAGTAAAAAATAAATAACATTAACTCTGACAAATCACGTGCTCAACAAGGTCCTCCCTGTCCATTCAGTTTAAAGTAGACTCCGTCACTCTCCTATCACATCCTCCTGTTTTATTTTTCTAAAAACATTATCATGAAATGTTAACTTATCTGTGTAGTGTGTATCTTCTCCCCTCCATTTGTCTCCCCACATCCCCACCTTGAAGGCAAAGTTTCAGAAGAGTCATAATTTCTGTCTTGAACATTATTGAATCTCTAAGGACTAGATGAGTACCTGACACAGAGCAGGTGCTCAGTAAAAATCTGTGAAATGAATGAATAAATGAACAGACTCAGGCTTTGTGAGTTGTGGTGAACAATTTGGTGCAAACAGCAGGCATTTTATAACCAGGCAGACCTATGTTTGATTCTCAGTCTCAGTCCTTATTTAATTTGAGCCCTTGGGAAAAATACTCAAAGTCTTAGAATATTGCTTTCTTTAGTCATAAAAATGGGGTGATTAGTTACTACCTCATAGGATTGGTTTGAGAATTAAATGAGAAAACATGCATAAAGCGCTAGCATAATTTCTGGTACACAAAACTCAAGATATATTATAGCTCTTTGCCTATTCCTGAGCTATTTTCACTCACCGACTAGTACCTTTACCTATGTTACAACTGGGGAGCTATGGAATTTAGTGCTCTGAGAGCCTCAATGTTAAACAAAACTTTCAAATTCGGTAAAACAAACAAACACACAAAAGAAAGAAAGAAAGAAAGAAAGTGCTACCATCTGGGATGGGTCTGTTTCAATTAGTTTTCTGAAATTCAGAAGGAATACAGAGGTCAGCAAATTATTCCCTGCCCTAAATTGGAACATGGAGTCAAAGACAAGGACAGCTGAACAAGTCAACAGAAAACTTAATTTTGCTACAAATCAACATGATTTGGGTCTCTAATCTTAATGACACATTAGGGGAAAATACTCACTACTCAGATGTCACAGAGCACATTGGAATTATAAAAGGAGGCATTAAACATAATCCCCAATGGAGGATCCAAAATTCAAATAAATCGATGATTACGGTTTCCTAGAGCAAGTTCACTGAGTTTCCAAGAGCCTCCCAACATCAAGGGAGTACATAAATTATACAAGGCTATAAAGTCTGACACAGTAAAACTGGTTCATTCTGAAAAAGGAAATGAATTCTTTAACCTTGACTATCAAAACACCACCACTGATTTTTCTATACTTTCCTTTGGAGTTTACAACTGAGAAGCCACTTCATTTTGTTTCTCTTTTATTTATATTTTGGAGGTTTAAGCACTTGGATACAAGTTTCCTAAATCTCAGGAAGGGTCACCAGAAAGGAAAACAATCCCAGTTTGTGGCACCCTCCGAATCGTGAGCAGCCCTACTTAGGATCAGGGTTCACTCTACTTGAAATACTACCTGGAAAGTAGTAGACACAAAATTACAGGTCATCTGCTATTACAAAGAGATCTGTATGAGGCTGTTGTTTTGTAGTTTTTATTTTGTTTTCTTTTTTGTTTTTAAACAAACATGCAGCATATGTTTTCCCAAGAGAAGAGCCAGCCAGCACCAGACAAGAGTACAAGCAAAGCTCAGGGACTCAGAACATGGACTTCGGAGCATACTACTGGGTTTGAATCCCTGTTCCACATCTTACTAGCTGTGAGACCTCAGGCAAGTTACTTTACCTTTCTGTGCTTCAGTGTTCTTGTCTGTAAAATGGAATGATAATGATAATAACAGTATATACATTGTAGGGTTGTAATGAGGAACCAATGAGAATTTGTAAGGAACTCAATAAAGCTTGGTAAAGCCTTTATGTAAGTCAATCCTAACTCAAAGGAGATTTTCAGTGTTTTTGTTCCGTGAATGTGTGTCCTCAGTGGGAAGGGTAGGGATAACCACCCCACCCTTAGTGGGGTGATGAACAGGGACTCTCTTCACCTTTTCCCCCCTTGTCCCAGAAAGTGGAAGAGGTAAACATGAGTTGCCACACTTTTATTAAGTGAAAAACTGACAGAAGTGAAATGAATAAAAAAGCCAATCCCATTCACCTTAAAAATCAAAGGAGGATGCAGAAATTGAACCCTAGTTCTTGGGTTTCCAGGCCTCCCTGTCACTTTCTACAGGCATCATTATAAATCGTGATCTCTTCCCAGGGCACAGATCCTGAAGATAAGTATTGGCAAAGTAAGAATGTCAAAATCTCCACCTTCTGGGGGTCACCATGGAGTCAAAAGAAGTAAAATAAGACAACATCATTCTAATACTCCTGAGAATATAATGCTTCAGCATGAAAAGAACCCTTCAATTTCTTCAGAGTGTCAATCTGACTGTGCCCTGTTCCTTATCGCTCGCTGCCTTGCTATGTCTTACCTTTGCCCACTAAGTACTGGGTAGTCTCTTTGAAATCTAAAAATAATTTTCAGTACACTCCATGAGAGCAGCCCATCTGCTAAGAGGAAATTTAAATGAAACTTCTGAATAGCTTTCTTACCATGAGATGGGGATGGTTTTAAAACTAAAGTTTCTGAGGGGGAAGAGGAAGTGTAATTTGTGAACCCAACCTGGGTACCCACCAGAGAGGGCTGTTCACGGATTTTGGGCCAGTCCAGATGAGCTATGGA
Source organism: Physeter macrocephalus (assembly GCF_002837175.3). Taxonomy (NCBI): domain Eukaryota; kingdom Metazoa; phylum Chordata; class Mammalia; order Artiodactyla; family Physeteridae; genus Physeter; species Physeter macrocephalus. Next base: position 70,628,497 of record NC_041221.1, on the reverse strand, counting down.
TCTCCAGAACCCAGGGCACACTCTCCTAACCAGAGGATAATTCTAGAAAGTGAGAACAGAGACAACATCACCCCACTCATCACTACTGTAATAATGAAGAACCATAATGACAATGGCAGGAGAAAGCAGAGAAAATAAAATGTTACAAGACAGAGAGGCAGTTAGGAAAACTGTACACCGATCATTTTTCTTCAGGACACACCACTGAGAAAAACTAAGTCTTTAACCTCTGATGGCTTCCTGTGGCGAAGCCATAGAAATCTAATTGAGAGACTCAGGTCCACAGAAATCTGCTGTCTGCTCCGGCTGCAGAATCATATTATGATAAGCCTTTGACTTGATTACTGTAAGAAACAACGAATTGTTGCTAAGACATCATTACATAGACTGCACACCCAAACGATGCTTTTCTAATCTTTGTTCACTGGTCTCTCCCCCCATTATCTCTAGCAAACAGATGAAGGAGAAACCTCAGGGGACACTGTATTCTGTTTGATTCTGGGGGGTTTCCAAATGCATTTTGTATTTCCATTGTAGAAAAGACACAATTGAGTGGTGTATAAAAGATAGAAGGGCAATTACTTCTGGGATAGCATTGTAATATTACTGATATTACAATACACTTTCTATTTGTGGAGTTAGTAAAGATGTTGGAACCACAAAGGCTTCTCACAATTATGTGCTTGCTGCTCATTATATCTGCCCATTGCACATTCTGAGACAGCAGAAGTACATATATCTTTCCGTTTGCCCACAAAATTTAACTCCAATAGTATCTGCACAGAATAAACCCTAGCCAAGGGGTGGGGTCTCAGCACACTTTTATACTTTTTCTTTCTCTGGCTACTAGCAGGTGTAAACAACTTGACAAGGCCTGTGGGCTTTCAGAGGAACAAGAGGTGCCTGAAATTTTGTCTCAAGTCTCCCTCCCTGTTCTCCATTAGAGTAACTTCATTCACTGTTGCCGTAAACCTCTACCTCTTCTTCATCCAGAAATCCCCATATGAAAAATGAGCTGCTCTGGCCTTCCCCAACTCTCCCAGAACACAGAGCACAGCCCTCACCCTCCTGACCAAAGAAAGCTTTTCTCAGAAGCATCACTTCCTGTTACAGTGATCTCTCTACAAGTCTGTCTCCCCGACTTGGCATTTGAAACCCTAGAGCCAAGCTTAGTTCCCAGCTCTTGGGAAATGTTCTCTGAATAAATGAATGGATGAAAAAATTAATCAACTAAAGATTGCAACTAAACAGTTAGGAAGCCTAGGAACATAGGATGTTCACACCTCCTAGGAGTACAATTCTCTCATTAAGTATGAAGTTGACGTTGCAACTGCAAATAGAGTACCCCCAAAGTAGCACGATAATTTTTGATCGACCAAAAGTATCCAGTATTGGTTGTATTAGCTTAATCTTCTATGACATGAAACCAATAAAGGGCAATACAGGTTAATTTACCATTAAGAGTAACAGTATGAGTAGATGTTATTTTCAGTGATGTCCTTGTTCTGCAAATGGGCAGTGGGTTCGTAGGCATTCATTATCCTATTAAAAATATTGAACCACACAGGTCTTGAACCCAAGATTGTGATCAATGATCAATTAAATTCTACACAGCTAGGGGTTTAAAAAAATTAAAAACAGCAAATCTTCCTGTAATGTATAATCCTCAATCTTTTATTATAATTATCTGTCTTTGTATAGCTCTTCAACTTAACTAGTACTCAGTGTTCTATCTTACTTAATAATTTAGATTTTTTGTCTAAAGCTTAAAAAAATCCTTGGTTAATACTGAAAATGGTAGATAGACAGGGCTCAATATCCATAAGCGAGCTGAACAGTGATATGAGCCTTTGATTTTAAGCAGTTGTTCTGTTTAGGGGACATTATGGACTCATGACCTATTTGAATCTACACAATAAACTATGTTAATATAAAAAAGAAAGAAAACAAAGACAATAGGTTTGCTATATTCAGGCACAAAGCTTAAAAGAAAGACTTGTGAAAAACCAATTCAGTCCTTATTTTCCCTCATTCATGAGCAGTGTCCTTTGCTGTCATAAAAACTAATCCTGGTTAAAGTTCAATTCAGAGGACAGAACTGAATTAATTAATGCTCCAACAACAATAACAACAATAAAAAGAATAATAACTGAGCGATGACTTTCCACTTGTATAAGGCTTTGCTGTTTCCATGACATTAGAACCCATATTTGTTACCAACGCTAGGATTCACCCAGCACACAGCCAGCGGAGCAGAGAGCCCAGTCTGAGCTGAATAAATAATCATTTGTGACGGTGACTGCGCTGACGAGACTATCCACAGCATTCTGCATCAATCGTTCGGAAGTTAGTATGAAATCCGCTCATAAACACCTCATTTTATGGCTTGCTTAGTACTTACCTAGAGAGAGCAACACGATTAACAGGAACGAGATGAGAATTTGAGCAGACGGAGCATTTTACTATGTAAGGCTATGACGGTGCCTAAAACGAGTCAATTAGCTGCAGGTTGAGAGCTCACCCTGAACACAAGAGGATTTCCAATCATGAAGAAAATGCCATTTTGCTTTATGTTATTGGAAGGATCTCTGAGTTACCATTTAAACCTGGGCTATAAGAGACTATCACTCCTGAGGCCTTCATAACAATTGTTCTAAATGTGGATCTCATGGATGGCAACCCATCTGCAAGGACCTTAGAGGGAAGTGCAATGTCACAGAATATGGGTTAAAGAAAGGGTTTTGCTGAGGAAAAGTGGAGGTTTGCACAGCTAGGCTCAGCAACAGTAGAGGAGGTGAGGTCACCCACTCTATCCATAAAGAGGGGGGCCAGGGCACCCTTCTGGACAAGCAGTGTGGCTTATGTCCCAGTAGAGGAACCCGAGCCCCTTTCTCTTTGCCTTTGTTAAGGACACACAGGAGAAGGTGGCTTTGTTATAGGAAGGGCAGATAGACTCCTGCTGCTAAGTGGGCTGGCTTTAGATGCCCGCTGTTTATTAGAATTGTCCAGGAAAGTCAGGCACCCAACAAACAGAGAGCTTGAGGCCCATGAGGGATTGCAGGCCATCCTGCTAGGGAGAAAAGCCACCCTTCATGTGAGAAGCTAAGCTTGGACACAACACCTCTCCCTGTCAGGGGGAAACCGCCAGGGCCAGCTGAATCACTGTCAAGGCAACACAGAGAGGGCACTTAAGGTCATCCACAGACATCTATTCCTTACATCACAATATGACCCATGAAAGTTTGCAAAAGACTGTGAAATGAAATCATGCTAACCTAAATTCTTTGCTTCCCTGTGTCTTGATGTGGCTTTATTAGAATGATCCTGTTCTAACTAATGTTCAACACAGTATTCTGTGAAAAGAGGGCACCCCTTGCCAGGTTTCTTTCTTTTCTTAGAACTAACTGTACATATTTCTCTACCAAGCAATTATAAATCCTTTGCCTCCTTTTATTTTGTAATTTATTACACTAGGACCAATGCTAGGAAAATTTAAAAAACCGTGATGTAGATCACATTTTCATCAGAGCTCCCCACCTGCACACTGCTGTCTCCCTCCCCAGGTACAAGGTCCTTGCATTGCCCACTTGGGCCTCAGCCTCAGGGCACTAACCTCCCAACCTGACCTGCTTTCACCACCAAAACTGCCTGCTTTGTCGTGCCTGATTCCGTAACAATAAACAGTGATTTCATATACAGGTAAATTAACTCTATTAAATTGTTTCACTTTCTAGTGTGCAGTGAACTGAGTGGTGATGAATATTCTAAGCACTCAGGGAGGATATTTTTATGAGGGAAGGCTTCTTAGTTCCTTACTTTGTGTCTGTGGTCCTTTTGCACTTGGATTCAGCTTGGCTTGCTGCCACAGAGGAGGCTGGGCTGTAACAGCTGATGAGCCCTCACATAACACACTTGAAGTCCTTTGGTTAAGTTCACATCTGCCTCTGTCCCGATCTGGATCTTCCAGCTCCTCCAATTTACTTTTTACCATCGTTCACTGTATGTGTCATTGTTGCAGACCACTTCATTCCTTTTATGGAATGAGGTTGTGTACAAATCCACTAGTGATAAATGTGCCCTTGGGCATTGCTCCCTAACAGTTAGTTTCTGGTGTATGTGAATCTCAAAAATGAAGCCACAGTCTCAAGTTCTTGTTGGTTAGCTATTAAATACCTGGTCGACTATGAATAATGTCAAAACAGCATACGGAACTTGGAACCCCAAAATCTCAGTTTGATTCCTGACCCTGAATTTGCTTCTTTACCCTAAATTTCCCTTTCTCCTTTGTTGTTTCTCCATACTGAGGAGGGGTGGGGCATAATAAAAAAAGAAAAGCAAAAGGCATATTCCACAGGAAATCACCAAAGACTACATTCTTGGCAACCCTTTACTGTCAGGGACAAACTTTTTTTTAAGAAGAAAGGAAATATCATATCGAAAATAATTTATTAACTGATTAACTAGCATGACAAGATATGATTCTTACATCTCATTAACAAACCAACGGCTAGCCAACACTCCAAACCTCCTTTATGAGACCTTTTAATATTCCTTAAGCTAAGTTTCCGAAGGTCTAAAACAGACTGCTTGACCTTGAGCCCATATAAACAAAGTTCTCCCAAGTATCCCCCAAGCCCTCCGGTGAGGGCCTGATGGCCGTATATGCGATGGCACAGGAAGTTCAGCATGTACTGCACGATGCATGCTGAGGAATGTCTCAGCCTTGGAGAATCAAGCAGGTACCTGTCTGTGTTTCTTGTGATCTCAGGACCTGGGAACCAGACCAAGTCACACCATGTTTCAACTGCAGCAAATCATTAGCAAAACAGGCAAATGGCAACAGTGCAATTGCAACAACAAGCAGGTGGCACTTTTACCAAAGATGTTATCCTGAAAACACAACTAATAGGCTAGAATGTAAACAGCACACCTTTCTCAGAAACAAAGAAGTCTTAACAGCTGTCAGTGGATCCAAGTCTCCTGATTCACTTCTCTACAGTGGGCATTTGAGGTCCCTTCATAATATATACGAGTGAACAACTGAGCAAAGAAACAATGAAATAAATGGCACTCCTGTCAATGTTTCAGAACCACCAGAGGACACATCAAAAACTTCAACGTAAACCCCAGGTCTTCTGCTTCCGTCAAAATGTTTCTTAGTTGCTCTTACTTCTATATTAATCAGCCTCCAGCTGGTTCAAGATTTGTTGTCAGAGTGAGATTCTTTCCTTTTTTTATGTAAAATTAGGAATTCAATTCCTTTGTGGTGCATCTTTTTAAAATCCATCATGATTTTTTCTTCTCAAATATTATGTCACATTCAATTTTGATAGCCATAGGACAAAGCGGATATTTTCTCATTTTTTAAAAACATCAGAATATCTGAATATTTTAAGTACGACTGAGTGATGAATTGTCCTAAGTAAATCTCTTGGATCCTTGATGTATTATGGGATTTGACATCAAAATCGAATATTCCACAAGTACAAAAGCACTATATGTGTCAGAAATAGCCCAGCTGCTCCAGAATAAGCTGGAGTGGATGACCAAAGCCCACCTGTCCCATTACACTCCCTCCACACACACCATCACCACCCTCACACACAGTATTTCCCTACATACGACTTCCCAGATGGACACAGAGGCACCTCTGCAAAAGATAGGCTAAACACTACTACCCTAAATACAGTTCAATCATAAAGTCTAGTAAGAGATATATAGTTCTTTCAGATACTTCAAAACAATAAAAAGCATTTTTTAAATATTTCTATAGGCTTAAGATTCTAACAGCACTTTGAGTATCTACTATATATCACCCTGTCCTTGGAGTTATATATTCTCATTAACATATTTTTTCCCGAAGCAGGAACCAGTTGATTTCTATATGATGAAATGAACTTCCAGCTGGGTCAATGCCTCTGTAGTACGAATTATCTGGGAGATATCACAGCTACAATTTTCATGATCAACTTGCACTGTTTTCCCCAGCTACGGCAGAAATCCAGCAGTTTTTCCAGTCCTCCTGCTTCGTGGATGGTAGAAAATGTTATAGTTACACTGAGATAGAAGTTGATGAAAATTTATATAAAAGAAGCAAAAAAAAAAATGTGTGTGTATTACGATATATACATCCCTCATCTGGTTGTACAGGAAGCGGGCATTAGTACAGAGCAGGTCTCTTTCTTTCAAAGAGACCCATGTCATTTTCCCAGGTTTTATCCAAATACAAATTGCAAGACAACCTAGACCTTTTTCCCTTTCACATCTTTGCACTGTTCTCCCATGAATAATTTCTGGGCTTACCTCCTGAGTCTGCCACACAGTGGCTTTGTGACAGTTGATAGGTTATTTAACTTCTTAGAGCCTCTCCTTGAAAATGGAGATATTAACATCATCTGTCGGAGAGTTGCTATGGTGATGAAATAACGGAGCAGCAATGTAAACTTCTGGGCGCTTCTACTCACTTACATTAGATCATTTGCCACTCCTGCCTTTCTTCAGGAGTAAGATTATCTGCACCATTATATCAATACCCCACCTTCAGGGTACAAACTTGCAAAATATCAGCTTTTCATCTCTCTGTCCATCAGTAAATGGATACCCTATGCACACACAGAATGCACAAACATGAAAATGTTCATTTTTAATGACAATGGTACCAGCATCAAGGGAGTCGCATAACAGACAACATGTTTTAAAGTAAGGAATTATTTGCCGAGTATTAATTTACCAACTTTCCATATACCAAGTTTCCAAAGCAGTCAAGAACATTTGAGACCCTGCAGGCTTCATGTTTCCCCTAATGGGGCACTAATTGTTTTCAAATAAATGCCCTTAGTGTGCAAGCTCTCTGTGTAGAATGAAAATGGATTAAGGAATGGTAAGCATAACCCATCATTCTGTGTCTACAATGTCACACTTCAGAAGATTCCCAGAAATATCTGGTTGGGATTAAATATACTTAATATCCAATAAAAATATTTAATATTTGAACTATAAGAGTATCAATTGTAAAATACCTCCATCAAAAACAAACACAATTCTATCACTGTTTCCTTTAACATTTACTCTTCCTAAAATGATTTTATCTTTAATACACACACACACACACACACACACACACACACACACACACACACCACTCCTTTGATACAAAGTATTTTCTATGTGAAAGGCTCTTTAATTTTGTGTTTTCCTTCTTTATTTGCAACCTTTTTAGGACTTTAAAATGAGGTGTTTTAAGAGCGCCACCTTGTGGTGATGAGCCATTTCAAATTCATCCACCCACCATCACTTCTCTTCCCCCACCTTTTCTCGCTTCTGTTTTGTGAGCTGTTTTTTTCATTTGTACTCATTAATCATTCCTCAGCGTTAGTGTTACTGAGGATGATAAAGATTTCATCAAAACAAAGTAGGTCATTAAAGAAACTAACAAAAATGCAATGGTGTGAGCAGAACGTAGAACCCCTACACTTAAGAATATGCCTCTCTTCAAGGGAAAGAAGTGTACCTAAAAATCAACCAGAGATTTATTAAGAATTTCCAAGTGGGTTTTAAAGGAAAAGCTAATCTGATTTAAAGCACTTGGGCTGGATTTTTCCTTTCATCTCCACCACATTTTCTGCCCTGTTGCCAGTCTGAGAGCCAGGCAGTTCAGAACAGTAAGCAAATGTTTCCCAGAAACAAACAATGGAATATCTAAGCCATTTATATTCTTCTCACAGCAGCAGGAACCATAGCCAGGTGCTCAAGGAATTGGTTCTTTATGAAGAAATAATCAAATATTCCTTCCTTTCTACCTTCCTCCTCATTTCTGCTTCCTCTCACATTAACCACCAGCATCCCTTTCCCCAGGGGCCAGAGTGCTACTTGGGGAACTAATAATAATGTACATTTTTTCCTAAATCACTTCAGCTCCAAGGATTTAGACATTCATTAGGAGCTTATGCCCACTAGCAGGTCTGACCAGTTGATCATCAAAACAGGTAATGCATGTACTCTTTTGAGGATTAGATCATTAAATCCAATGGAAACATCATCCAGCCTTTAAAAGTCCTTGACTCTTTCAACTTTGAAAAAGACCATTACGTGGATTTGCATGGTGAAAAATGAGAGGGAAGGAGTGCAGACTTGAGAATGGTGGCTGGAGAACATCTACTCATGAGCCTAAGAGCAAGAGCACCCAGGCTACTAAAAGACCTTCCCTGTGCAGAGAGGCCCAAAGGGAAGGTGACCTCCTGATTTAAAGGTCAAACTCGGATACACACAGATATGTACACAAAGGCACACACGTGAACACATACACACACGTGCACACATGTTAATACACACGTACTGAAACAGTCATCCAGTTCATTGGCATAAGCATAGGGCTGAACCCAAGCTTTTTGCACTGACCTTCTATGCAAAGACATTTGTCTTAGAGGTCCTCAGACCTGGGACTCAAAAGTCAAGTTGTCAAGTTTTGTGGAAGATGAAATTGAGAGAAGACAATCTTTGCCTATAGAAGATTTTGATTAACAGGAACAAAAGCTTAGCATTGGCAGATGATAAATGGGTGAGGGGTGAAACAGTGCGGGGAATAATATACCTGACTGTGAGGAGGGAAGGATGACTGGAGCAGCCAAAGGAAGCTCTGAGAGGGCCACAGCGATCACCAAGGCCCAATGTATCACCCTGTGAGTATAGAGTCCTGGAGGCCGGCCAAAACCAGACATGCATCCTCGCTGACCTTTCCAGGTCTGAATGACTCCCAACCAGACTGAAGACTGTGACCAAGGAGTGAATTCCTTTTCCTTCCTGATGACCCTGCATTACTTTCCAGTAATTCTCCTGTGGTACAATTGTTTCTGTATCTGCACAGGAAGGGAATTTGTGATTCCTTCTGGAAACTGGAGTGCTGTGGGTGCCAGGCTCACTCTCTTGGCTGCTGGCTCAGAGTCCGATTATACACAGACGTGGAAGGAAGCCCAATCATGTGTGGGTTGTGATGCAACAGCCTGTCTCACCAGCAGGCTGGGTGGTGGCTTTAACTCTCTAGGACTCAGTAGCCTTTTGGTGACCATCAAGCACAAATTGCCATGACTCCAATGGTGTAAAACAGGGGACAAATCAGGCCTACCACTGGTGTTTGTAAATAAAGCTTCACTGGAACCCAGCCATGCTCATTTATGGAAGTATCCTCTATGGCTGCTTTCACATAAAAGTGGCAGAGTTCAGCAGCTGTGACAGCAACCATTGGCCTGCAAAGCCTAAATCATTTACTATCTGGCCCTTTACAGAAAAAATTTGCCAACCTCTGATTTAAAAGAAGGATCATCAAGAGAAGGCAGTGTGGTATAACAGAAGGACCATGAGAAGGGGGCTCCCAAGGCTTGGGTTCTAGCCCTGGTTCTGTTACTAACCATCTGGGTCTCCAGCTCTGAGTGACCGTGAGTGTTTCTTCTAGCTGCAAAAGATTAAAAAAATTCTGTGATTTAAGTATTTGGTAATGCACGGGTTTCAAATGCCAATTTTACTGCCCAATACTTTCCATTTTCAAAAAATATCATTTTTCTATTTGTAATCCAAGGATTATGATATTTAAAATCATTAGATTGGATTCCATACATTGTGTTTTAAAAGGAAACATACAAATATACATACATGCACACACACACACACACACACACACACACACACACATAATCAGAGCAAGCCATCCAGCCCACTCACTGGTATACATATAGGGTTTCACACCCAAGACCCTTGCACTGACCCTCTATGGGAAAGACATGTGTCTTCTAGGGCCTCACCACTTGCTCAGTGAAAGCTGCTGTGTCTAGGGCCTCGCCATCTGTAAAGCTATGATCAAAACATCACTATTCAGTTTCACCTAAGACACAGCTGTAGAATTATGGAGAAGTGTTTTTACAAAACTGAGCAATTGTCTGAGTCTGTCTCCTGACTGAGGGAATAAAAATGCCTAATTCACAAAACATTTCATATTCTGTAGTACATTTATATAGTGGATGTTATCCTATTTACTTGTATTCTGTACCATCTTTGTTTAGTGGTTACTTTTGAGACTTGCAAACAGTTTCCAAACATCTCTCAATCCGAGAAAAATATAGCATAGTGAAGCTGGTTTTAAATGAGGGCTTCTGTCTTAGTCTAGGCTCTCCCCAAAAGCAGAGCCTGAGACAAGACCATTTATTTTGGGAAGTGATTCTAAGGAACAGGAGTAGAGGACTGGGCAGATTTAAAGAGGGAAGGAGGGGAAGCTGATCCAAGGACACTTCCTTGAGCTAGTAACTAGGATGGGCAATTGCAGCTCCATACCCCTGAGATGCTTTGAATTGCCTTGCAGAATGAGGCCCTGATGTCTTCCTGAATAATATGGGGTGGGGGGAATATTTATCCCCCAACTCCTAGCATTGCCCCAAGGGGTTTTGGTTCACTCGCACTTCCAGTGTGTGCGTGGGGCAGAATGGCTAACCTGGTCTCTGCAAGCAATAGCCTCAGGGAAGCCCCAGGCCAGAAAGCAAGAGTTATGTGGTACGACTGAGGCAAGGACCTGATGGGTCACAACTGCACAGAGTTGTCATAGCAATGGCTGGAGTCAAAAGGCAGGCAAAGAGGATATAAGGAAGGGCACAAGAAGCGTCCCAGACAGTGTGTAATGCTTAAGTTTTACTACCCCATTCTCCCAACACACCATCAATTAGGTTATTAGCATGATGACAGCACTCCTTCACCCAACATCAGATGAGCATCTGCCTCATGCTAGAACCATGGAAGAAAGAGATGAAGACTCTGTCCTTGTGTTCAAGGAGAACTCCACTTTTAAAAAGGACACAATTCTGTAAATAAACCATGTTAATGCATTCCGATCAACACTATCAGTTAATATGTGAACACAGACAGATTATCCTACTCTGTTGGAAGGATAGCAACGAATGGAGGTCAATGTAAAGGAAGTCTTCAGAAAGAGGGTGATGCCTGAGAGGTTTCAAAGGACCAATAGCAGTTTTCCAGGAAGTAAAGCAGGATAGAAGAATAAATCACCTATGAAAGTCATGGAAGTTGGACAAGTCAGAATGTGTTCAGGAAAATACAAGGATTTCAGAAAGGTTAAAATAGAGACAATGTGTGGGGAAATGGTCAACCACAAAGAGGGAGCAGAGTCCAAACCATGAAACACTGGATCCTATCCTAAGTACCTTGAACTACTTCTATTGACAATAAAGGAACATGGAAAGACTGTTAAAAAAAATAAAGGGCTTCCCTGGTGGCGCAGTGGTTAAGAATCCGCCTGCCAATGCAGGGTACACAGGTTCGAGCCCTGGTGCGGGAAGATCCCACATGCCACGGCGCAACTAAGCCTGTGCGCCACAACTACTGAGCCTGCACTCTAGAGCCTGCAAGCCACAACTACTGAGCCTGCGTGCCACAAATACTGAGGCCCGCGCACCTAGAGCCCATGCTCTGCAACAAGAGAAGCCACCACAATGAGAAGCCTGCACACTGCAATGAAGAGCAGCCCCCGCTCGCAATGAGAAAGCCCACGCACAGCAACAAAGACCAAACGTAGCCAAAACTAAATAAATAAATAAATTTTTTAAAAAAATAAATAAAATAAAGAAGGGAGTTATTCAATTTACTTTGAAGAACAATAACTCCAATAACATCATGGAAGGGAATTTATATCATCTCAAAGGAATTTCAGAGGTAAATTTGTCTAACGATCCCAAGATTAAAATAATTCAAGTCTGTCAAACATTTCAATTCATAGAATACACAATAACTTATTTTTCTGTAAATATATAGAACATTATAACTAAATTTAACACAAGACTAAATGAAAACCATTGCAAGGTTTCATCAGAGACTTTTGTGAGAGCGCAGGTCTGTTATTTATTATTTAGTGTTCACAGCACTTTTCAATGTAGGTTTAGAAATAACTGAAACCACTGATCACTTACCTAGCCCTTTACCTCTGTGAAGCAATGTGATAATTCAGGGAGACTACTGCCAGGACTCAGGCCAGAAGTGTAGATTTTTCTCACCACATTGAGAAGAAAATCAGTCATTTACATTTTTTATTGAGATAATGAACAATGGGCATCCAATAAAGTTGCTGTTCTCAACTTAAATTTGCCAAAACAGTAATTCTAAGGCTCCTTACATGAATTTGTGTGCCAAATACAAGAGGCAGGGTCACGTCAATGGAGGAAGAAGGCAAAGATGTGACACTAAACATGAAAGGACAGACACAGTGACAAAAGAAAGACTTAAAGGAGTAACAAACTTGCTGTGCCTGTTTCCATATTATCTAGAATGAGACAGTACCCAATTTCTCCCTTTGCTAGACCATCCACAATAATTGATGTTGATTCTGGGTGGCTAGACATATGACCCATTTCTAGAGAGGCAATCCAGAGCCCCTCAGCTTGTGTTCAAGCCCCTCCCGGTCATGGAGCCAAGGCTGCCATCTATTTTAGAGTCATCGTCCACTTTGGCAGTCTGGTGAGACCTGGAGACCCTTTTCCTATTTCTATTTTCTAAATAATAATGAATTTAAATGTATAAAATAAAATTATATTGAAATATAATTAACAAACTATTACAGAACAAATTTTGTGATATACTAATGCAGGTGCTCCTTTATCAGTACACTACACATCAAGATCTCATGGTGACTCTGATAAATAGCATAATTTCAATGACATGATGAGCATGAATGATATTTTGAAATATCTGCAACACTGTGAGATGATATGAAAATATCAGTAATTTCTATAGGTGACAAATGCATGTGCTGCTAATACTGCTATGGTTTATTGCCTACTAATAATTGAAACATATGCTAAAGTTCAATTAGAGGTCAGTGAAACTAAAGATTTAATTCACGAATCCCTGGTTAAGCCTGCTAGCCACACTTCTGAAGGTGTGGCCTCCAAGTTTCAATCCATCTCCTGGGAAAAAGTAACTCCAATTTCAAGGAATTCCTCAGATCTCCATAAAACAGAAGTGGTAATTTTCAAATCAATTGATTAAAAACATAAATAATAACTAAAAGTTACCATGAATTTAGAGTTACTTAGAAATATTTGAATTTCATAAATCACAATCCCATCCACATGGATGAGACCTAGAACAGTGCCCATATAGCCATACATGTAAGACCTTGTATTTATTCAGGCCACAAACAATGCACTAAGCATATAAGAATTTGAAAAGCTGTTTTTAACAAAAATGGTATCTGTTTAAAAACGGAATATAGGAAGGGGACTTTCGTGATGGCGGAGGAGTAAGACGTGGAGATCACCTTCCTCCCCACAAATACATCAGAAATACATCTACATGTTGAACAACTCCTACAGAACACCTACTGAACGCTGGCAAAAGACCTCACACTTCCCAAAAGGCAAGAAATTCCATACATACCAGGGTAGGGCAAAAGAAAAAAGAAAAATCAGAGACAAAAGAATAGGGATGGACCTGCACCTCTGGGAGGGAGCCATAAAGGAGGAAAGGTTTCCACACACTAGGAAGCCCCTTCACTGGCAGAGACAGGGGGTAGGTGGGGGGGAAGCTTCGGAGCCACGGAGGAGAGCGCAGCCACAGGGGTGCGGAGGGCAAAGCGGAGAGATTCCTGCACAGAGGATCGGTGCCGACCATCACTCACCAGCATGAGAGGGTTGTCTCCTCACCCGCCGGGGTGGGGTGGGGCTGGGAGCTGAGGCTCAAGCTACGGCGGTCAGATGCCAGGGAGAGGACTGGGGTTGGCTGCATGAACACAGCCCGAAGGGGGCTAGAGCACTATAGCTGGCCGGCAGGGAGTCCAGGAAAAAGTCTGGAACTGCTTAAGGGTCAAGAGACCATTTTTTTCAGGGTGTGCAAGGAGAGGGGATTCACAGCACTGCCTAAACGAGCTCCAGAGATGGACGTGAGCCATGGTTATCAGTGCAGACACCAGAGATGGGCATGAAATGCTAAGGATGCTGCTACAGCCACCAACAATCTTGTGTGCAAGCACAGATCACTCTCCACAACCTCCCCTCCCAGAAGCCTGTGCAGCCCACCACTGCAAGGGTCCCGTGATCCAGGGACAACTTCCCCAGGAGAACACACGGTACACCTCAGGCTGTTGCAAAGTCACGCCTACCTCTGCTGCCTCAGGCTCGCCCTGCATTCTGTACCCTCCCTCCCCCTGGCCTGAGTGAGCCAGAGCCCCTGAATCAGCAGTTCCTTTAACGCCCTCCTGTCTGGGCAAAGAACAGACGCCAGAGGGTGACTGACATGCAGAGGCGGGGCCAAACCCAAAGCTGAACCACAGCAGCTGTGTGAACAAAGAAAAAGGGAAATTTCTCCCAGCAGACTCAGGAGTAGCAGATTAAATCTCCCCAAACAACATGATGGACCCTGAATCTGTGGAATACCTGAATAGACAGTGAATCATCCCAAAACTGAGGTGGTGGACTTTGGGAGCAACTGTAGAGCTGGGGTTTGCTTTCTGCATCTAATTTGTTTCCAGTTTTATGTTTATCTTAGATTAGTATTTAGAGCTTATTACCATTGGTAGATTTGTTTATTGATTTGGTTGCTCTCTTCCTTTTTATATATATATATATTTTTTTCCTTTTTCCTTTTTGTGAGTGTGTATGTGTATGCTTCTTTGTGTGAATTTGTCTTTAAAGGTTTGCTTTCACCATTTTTCCTAGGGTACTGTCTGTCCATTTTTTCTTTGGTATACTTTTTAGCACTTCTTATGATAGGTGGATATGTTTATTGGTTTGGTTGTTCTTTTTTTAAAATTATTCTTTTATTTTTTTATTTTAATAATTTTTTTATTTTAATAACTTTATTATTTTTTTTTCTTCCTTTCATTTATTTTCTTTTCTCCCTTTTCTTCTGAGCTATGTGGCTGACAGGGTCTTGGTGCTCCAGCCATGTATCAGGCCTGAGCCTCTGAGGTGGGAGAGCCAAGTTCAGGACATTAGTCCACCAGAGACCGCCAAGCCCCTTCTAATACCAATCAGGGAGAGCTTTCCCAGAGATGTCCACCTCAACGCTAAGACCCAGCTCCACTCAACGCCCAGCAAGCTACAGTGCTGGACATCCTATGCCAAAAACTAGCAAGACAGCAACACAACCCCACCCATTAGCAGAGAGGCTGCCTAAAACCATAATAAGGCTACAGACACCCCAAAAAACACCACCGGACATGGTCCTGCCCACCAGAAAGACAAGATCCAGCCTCATTCACCAGAACACAGGCACCAGTCCCCTCCACCAGGAAGCCTAACCAACCCACTGAACCAACCTTACCCACTGGGGGAAGACACCTAAAACAATGGGAACTACAAACCTGCAGCCTGTGAAAAGGAGACCCCAACAAAGTAAGTTAAGCAAAATGAGAAGACAGAGAAATACACAGCAGATGAAGAAGCAAGGTAAAAACCCACCAGACCAAGCAAATGAAGAGGAAATAGGCAGTCTACCTGAAAAAGAATTCAGAGTAATGATAGCAAAGATTATCCGAAATCTTGGAAATAGAATGGAGAAAATACAAGAAATGTTTAACAAGGACAAGAAGAACTAAAGAGCAAACAAACAATGATCAGTGATGAACAACACAATAAGTGAAATTAAAAATTCTCTAGAAGGAATCAATAACAGAATAACTGAGGCAGAAGAACAGATAAGTGACCTGGAAGATATAAAACAGTGGAAATAACTGCCACAGAGCAGAATAAAGAAAAAAGAATGAAAAGAATTGAAGACAGTCACAGAGACCTCTGGGACAACACTAAACACACGAACATTCGAACTACAGAGGTCCCAGAAGAAGACGAGAAAAAGAAAGGGACTGAGAAAATATTTGAAGAGATTATAGTTGAAAACTTCCCTAATATAGGAAAGGAAATAGTCAATCAAGTCCAGGAACCACAGAGAGACTCATACAGGATGAATCTAAAGAGAAATACACCAAGACACATATTAATCAAACTAACAAAAATTAAATACAAAGAAAACATATTAAAGGCAGCAAGGGAAAAGCAGCAAATAACATACAAGGGAATCCCCATAAGGTTAACAGCTGCTTTTTCAGCTGAAACTCTGCAAGCCAGAAGGGAGTGGCAGGACATATTTAAAGTGATGAAAGGGAAAAACCTACAACCAAGATTACTCTACCCAGC
>NC_041221.1:70610719-70612300 GCF_002837175.3 Physeter macrocephalus | reverse complement strand
CAACAAAGATTACTCTACCCAGCAAGATTCTCATTCAGACTCGACTGAGAAATTAAAGCTGTTACAGACAAGCAATAGCTAAAAGAATTCAGCACCACCAAACCAGCTTTACAACAAATGCTGAAGGAACTTCTATAGGCAGGAAACACAAGAGAAGGAAAAGACCTACAAAAACAAACCCAAAACAGGAAAATGGTACAGGAACATACATATCGATAATTACCTTAAATATAAATGGATTAAATGCTCCAACCAAAAGACGAGGACTGGCTGAATGGATACCAAAAAAAGACCCATATATATGCTGTCTACAAGAGACCCACTTCAGACCTAGGGACACATACAGACTAAAAGTGAGGGGATGGAAAAAGATATTACATGCAAATGGAAATCAAAAGAAACCTGGAGTGGCCAATTCTCATATCAGACAAAATAGACTTTAAAATAAAGACTATTACAAGAGACAAAGAAGGACACTACATAATGATCAAGGGATCAATCCAAGAAGAAGACATAACAATTGCAAACATTTATGCACCCAACATAGGAGCACCTCAATAAAATAAAGACTATTCCAAGAGACAAAGGAGGACACTACATAATGATCAAGGGATCAATCCAAGAAGAAGACATAACAATTGCAAACATTTATGCACCCAACATAGGAGCACCTCAATACATAAGGCAAAGGTTAACAGCCATAAAACTGGAAACCAACAGTAACACAATAGTAGTAGGGGACTTTAACACCCCACTTTCACCAGTGCACAGATCATCCAAAGGAAAATAAATAAGGAGATGCAGGCTTTAAATGACACATTAAATAAGATGGACTTATTGATATTTACAGGACATTCCATCCAAAAACAACAGAATACACTTTCTTCTCAAGTGCTCATGGAACATTCTCCAGGATAGACCACATCTTGGGTCATAAATCAATCCTTGGTAAATTTAAGAAAACTGAAATAATCAAGTATCATTTCCAACCACAATGCTATAAGACTAGATATCAATTACAGGAAAAAAAACTATATAAACACATGGAGGCTACACAAAACATTATTAAATAACCACAATATCATTGAAGAAATCAAAGATGACATCAAAAAATAACTAGAAACTAATGACAATGAAAACATGACAACTCAAAACCTCTGGGATGCAGCAAAACCAGTTCTAAGAGGGAAGTTTATAGTAATACAATCCTACCTCAAGAAACAAGAAAAATCTCAAATAAACAACCTAACCTTACACGTAAAGCAATTAGAGAAAGAAGAACAAAAAAACCCCAAAGTTAGCAGAAGGAAAGAAATCATAAAGATCAGATCAGAAATAAATGAAAAAGAAAGGAAGGAAACAATAGGAAAGATCAATAAAACTAAAAGCTGGTTCTTTGAGATGATAAACAAACTTGATAAAAAATTAGCCAGACTCATCAAGAAAAAAAGGGAGAAGGCTCAAAACAACAAAATTAGAAATGTAAAAGAGGAAGTGACAACTGACACTGCAGAAATACAAAGGATCATGAGAGATTACTACAAGCAACTGTATGCCAATAAAATGGACAACCTGGAAGAA
>NC_041221.1:70584673-70605696 GCF_002837175.3 Physeter macrocephalus | reverse complement strand
CAATTCTCATATCAGACAAAATAGACTTTAAAATAAAGACTATTACAAGAGACAAAGAAGGACACTACATAATGATCAAGGGATCAATCCAAGAAGAAGACATAACAATTGCAAACATTTATGCACCCAACATAGGAGCACCTCAATACATAAGGCAAAGGTTAACAGCCATAAAACTGGAAACCAACAGTAACACAATAGTAGTAGGGGACTTTAACACCCCACTTTCACCAGTGCACAGATCATCCAAAGGAAAATAAATAAGGAGATGCAGGCTTTAAATGACACATTAAATAAGATGGACTTATTGATATTTACAGGACATTCCATCCAAAAACAACAGAATACACTTTCTTCTCAAGTGCTCATGGAACATTCTCCAGGATAGACCACATCTTGGGTCATAAATCAATCCTTGGTAAATTTAAGAAAACTGAAATAATCAAGTATCATTTCCAACCACAATGCTATAAGACTAGATATCAATTACAGGAAAAAAAACTATATAAACACATGGAGGCTACACAAAACATTATTAAATAACCACAATATCATTGAAGAAATCAAAGATGACATCAAAAAATAACTAGAAACTAATGACAATGAAAACATGACAACTCAAAACCTCTGGGATGCAGCAAAACCAGTTCTAAGAGGGAAGTTTATAGTAATACAATCCTACCTCAAGAAACAAGAAAAATCTCAAATAAACCACCCAAACTTACACCTGAAGCAATTAAAGAAAGAAGAACAAAAGAACCCAAACTTAGCAGAAGGAAAGAAATCATAAAGATCAGATCAGAAATAAATGAAAAAGAACGGAAGGAAACAATAGCAAAGATCATTAAAACTAGAAGCTGGTTCTTTAAAAAGATAAACAAAACTGACAAACCATTAACCAGACTCATCAAGAAAAAAAAGGAGAAGACTCAAATCCACAGAATTAGAAATGAAAAAGGAGAAGTAACAACTGACACCACAGTAACAAAAAGAATCATGAGAGACTACTACAAACAACTGTATGCCAATAAAATGGACAACCTGGAAAAATGGACAAATTCTTAGAAAAGCACAACCTTCTGAGACTGAACCAGGAAGAAACAGAAAATAAAAACAGACAACCACAAGCCCTGAAATTGAGACTGTGATTAAAAATCTTCCAACAAAAAAAAGCCCAGGGCCAGATGTCTTCACAGTCAAATTCGATCAAACATTTGAGAAGAGCTAACACCTATCCTTTTCAAACTCTACCAAAATATAGCAGAGGGAGGAATACTCCCAACCCATTCTACCAGGCCACCATCACTCTCATACTGAAACCAGACAAAGATGTCACAAAGAAAGAAAACTACAGGGCAATATCACTGATGAACACAGATGCAAAAATCCTCAACAAAATACTAGCAAAGAGAATCCGACAGCACATTAAAAGGATCATACACCATGATCAAGTGGGGTTTATACCAGAAATGCAAACATTCTTCAATATATGCAAATCAATCAATGTGATACGCCATATTAAATTGAAGAATAAAAAGCATATGATCATCTCAATAGATGCAGAAAAAGCTTTTGACAAAATTCAACACACATTCATGATAAAAACTCTCCAGAAAGTGGGCATATAAGATCTTACTTCAACATAATAAAGGCCATATATGACAAACCCACAGGCAACATCGTTCTCAATGGTGAAAAAATGAAACTATTTCCACTAAGATCAGGAAAAAGACAAGGTTGCCTACTCTCACCACTATTATTCAACATAGTTTTGGAAGTTCTAGCCATAGCAATCAGAGAAGAAAAACAAATAAAAGGAATACAAATTGGAAAAGAAGTAAAACTGTCACTGTTTGTAGATGACATGATACTATACATAGAGAATCCTAAAGATGCTACCAGAATACTACTAGAGCTAACCAAGGAATCTGGTAAAGTAGCAGGATAAAAAATTAATGCACAGAAATCTCTTGCAATCCTATACACTAATGATGAAAACCTGAAAGAAAAATTAAGGAAACAATCCTATTTACCACTGCAACAAAAAGAATAAAATACCTAGGAATAAACCTACATAGGGAGACGAAAGACCTGTATGTAGAAAACTATGACACTGATGAAAGAAATTAAAGATGATACAAACAGATGGAGAGATATATACCATGTTCTTGGATTGGAAGAATCAACATTGTGAAAATGACTCTACCCCCCAAAGCAATCTACAGATTCAGTGCAATCCCTATCAAACTACCAATGGCATTTTTCACAGAACTAGTATAAAAAATTTCAAAATCTGTATGGAAACACAAAAGACCCCAAATAGCCAAAACAGTCTTGAGAAAGAATGGAGCTAGAGGAATCAGGCTCCAGGACTTCAGACTGTACTACAAAGCTACAGTAATCAAGACACTATGGTACCGGCACAAAAACAGAAATATAGATCAATGGAACAAAATAGAAAGCCCAGACATAAATCCACGCACATATGGTCACCTTATCTTTGATAAGGGAGGGAAGAATATACAATGGAGAAAAGACAGTCTCTTTAATAAGTGGTGCAGGGAAAATTGGACAGCTACATGTAAAAGAATGAAATTAGAACACTCCCTAACACCATACACAAAAATAAACTCAAAATGGATTAAAGACCTAAATGTAAGGGCAGACACTATAAAAGTCTTAGAGGAAAACATAGGCAGAACATTCTATGACATATATCACAGCAAGATCCTTTTTGACCCACATCCTAGAGAAATGGAAATAAAAACAAAAATAAACAAATGGGACCTAATGAAACGTAAAAGCTTTGGCACAGCAAAGGAAACCATAAACCAGATGAGAAGATAACCCTCAGAATGGGAAAAAATATTTGCAAATGAAGCAACGGACAAAGGATTAATCTCCAAAATATACAAGTAGCTCATGCAGCTCAATATCAAAAAAACAACCCAATCCAAAAAATGGGCAAAAGACCAAAATAGACATTTCTCCAAAGAAGATATACAGATCGCCAGCAAACACATGAAAGGATGCTCAACATCACAAATCATTAGAGAAATGCAAATCAAAACTACAATGAGGTATCACCTCACACCGGTCAGAATGGCCATCAACAAAAAATCTACAAACTATAAATGCTGGAGAGTGTATGGAGAAAAGGGAACACTCTTTCACTGTTAGTGGAAATGTAAATTGATGCAGCCACTATAGAGGACAGTATGGAGGTTCCTTAAAAAAACAAAAATAGCACTACCATATGACCCAGCAATCCCACTCCTGGGCATATACCCTGAGAAACAATTCAAAAACAGTCATGTACCACAATGTTCACTGCAACACTATTTCCAATAGCCAAGAAGCAACATAAATGTCCATCGACAGATAAATGGATAAAGAAGATGTGGCACATATATACAATGGAATATTACTCAGCCATAAAAGGAAAAAAAATTGAGTTACTTGTAGTGAGGTGGATGGACCTAGAGACTGTCATACAGAGTGAAGTAAGTCAGAAAGAGAAAAACAAATACTATATGCTAACACATATATATGGAATCTAAAAAAAAAAAATGGTTCTGAAGAACCTAGAGGCAGGACAGGAATAAAGATGCAGACATAGAAATTGGACTTGAGGACATGGGGAGGGGGAAGGAGGGAAAGCTGGGACAAAGTGAGAGAGTGGCATGGACATGTATACACTACTAAATGTAAAACAGATAGCTAGTGGGAAGCAGCCACATAGCACAGGGAGATCAGCTCAGTGCTTTGTGACCAGCTACAGGGGTGGGATAGGGAGGGTGGGAGGGAGACGCAACAGGAAGGGGATATGAGGATATATGTATATGTATAGCTGACTCACTTTGTTATACAGCAGAAACACACCATTGTAAAGCAATTTTACTCCAATAAAGATGTTAAAAAAATAAAAATAAAAACGGAATACAATCCCAAGTGCGACCTTGGTTTCTTTGTGTGACCTTGACCTTGAACAAATGAACTCAGTTTTCTCATCTGTAAAATGCGTATTAAAATTATGTTGATTTCAGGACTTCCCTGGTGGTCCAGTGGCTAAGACTCTGCACTCCCAATGCAGGGGGCCTGGTTTCAATCTCTGGTCATGGATATAGATCCTACATGCCACAACTAAATATCCCACATGCTGCAACTAAAGATCCCGTGTGCCACAACTAAGACCTGGAGCAGCCAAATAAATATTTTTTTTAAAAATTATATTGCTCATAAAATTACTGTGAAAACTGAAATGAGCTAGTGTTTTTCTTTTCATTTTTGAACTTTATTTTTTACACAGCAGATTCTTATTAATTATCCATCTCATACATATTACTGTATATATGTCAATCCCAATCTCCCAATTCATCACACCACCACCACCACCCCCACCACTTTTGCCCTTGGTGTCCATACGTTTGTTCTCTACATCTGTGTCTCTATTTCTCCCTTGCAAACTGGGTCATCTGTACCATTATTCTAGGTTCCACATATATGCGTTAATATACGATATTTGTTTTTATCTTTCTGACTTACTTCACTCTGTATAACAGTCTTTAGATCCATCCACGTCTCTAAAAATGACCCAATTTCGTTCCTTTTTATGGCTGAGTAATATTCCATTGTATATATGTATCACATCTTCTTTATCCATTCATCTATCGATGGACACTTAGGTTGCTTCCATGTCCTGGCTATTGTAAATAATGCTGCAATGAACACTGTGGTACATAGCTCTTTTTGAATTATGGTTTTCTCAGGGTATATGCCCAGTAGTGGGATTGCGGTTATCTTTTCATCTTGTTTATGGTTTCCTTTGCTGTGCAAAAGCTTTTAAGTTTCATTAGGTCCCATTTGTTTATTTTTGGTTTTATTTCCATTACTCTAGGAGGTGGATCAAAAAAGATCTTGCTGTGATTTATGTCAAAGAGTGTTCTTTCTATGTTTTCCTGTGAGAGTTTTATACTGTCCAGTCTTACATTTCGGTAACAAATCCATTATGAGTTTATTTTTGTGTATGGTGTTAGGGAGTGTTCTAATTTCATTCTTTTACATGTAGCTGTCCAGTTTTCCCAGCACCACATAATGAAGAGACTGTCTTTTCTCCATTGTATATCCCTTCCTCCTTTGTCATAGATTAGTTGACCATAGATGCATGGGTTTATCTCTGGGCTTTCAGTCCTGTTCCATTGATTTATATTTCCGTTTTTGTGCCAGTACCATATTATCTTGATTACTGTAGCTTTGTAATATAGTCTGAAGTCAGGGAGTCTGATTCATCCAGCTCCGTTTTTTTCCCTCAAAACCGCTTTGGCTATTCGGGGTCTTTGGTGTCTCCAAACAAATTTTAAGATTTTTTGTTCTAGTTCTGTAAAAAATGCCATTGGTAATTTTATAGGGATTGAATTGACTCTGTAGATTGCTTTGGGTATTATAGTCATTTTCACAATGTGGATTCTTCCAATCCAAGAACATGGTATATATCTCTCCATCTGTTTGTATCATCTTTAATTTCTTTCATCAGTGTCATAGAGTTTTCTGCATACAGGTCTTTTGTCTTCCTAGGTAGGTTTATTCCTAGGTATTTTATTCTTTTTGTTGCAATGGTAAATGGGAGTGTGTCCTTCATTTCTCTTTCAGATTTTTCATTATTAGCATATAGTAATGCGAGAGATTTCTGCGCATTAATTTCGTATCCTGCTGCTTTACCAAATTCATTGATTAGCTCTAGTAGCTTTCTGGTGGCACCTTTAGGATTCTCTATGTATAGTATCATGTCATCTGCAAACAGTGACAGTTTTACTTCTCTAATTGGTATTCCTTTTATTTCTTTATCTTCTCTGATTGCTGTGGCTAGGACTTCCAAAACTATGTTGAATCATAGTGGCGAGAGTGGACATCCTTGTCTTGTTTCTGATCTTAGAGGAAATGCTTTCAGTTTTTCACCATTGAGGATAATGTTTGCTGTGGGTTTGTCGTATATGGCCTTTAATATGTTGAGGTAAGTTCCCTCTATGCCCACTTTCGGGAGAGTTTTTATCGTAAATGGGTATTGAATTTTGTCAAAAGCTTTTACTGCATCTACTGAGATGATCATATGCTTTTTATTCTTCAATTTGTTAATATGGTGTATCACATTGATTGATTTGCGTATATTGAAGAATCCTTGCATCCCTGGGATAAACCCCACTTGATCATGGTGTATGATGCTTTTAATATGTCATTCGATTCTGTTTGCTAGTATTTTGTTGAGGATTTTTGCATCTATATTCATCAGTGATATCAGTCTGTAATTTTCTTTTTTGTAGTATCTTTGTCTGGTTTTGATATAAGCGTGATGGTGGCCTCATAGAATGAGTTTGGGAGTGTTCCTTCCTCTGCAATTTTTTGGAAGAGTTCAAGAAGGATGGGGGTTAGCTCTTCTCTAAATGTTTGATAGAAATCACCTGTGAAGTCATCTGGTCCTAGACTTTCGTTTGTTGGAAAATTTTTAATCACAGTTTCAATTTCATTATTTGTGATTGGTCTGTTCATATTTTCTATTTCTTCCTGGTTCAGTCTTGAAAGGTTATACCTTTCTAAGAATTTGTCCATTTCTTCCAGGTTGTCCATTGTATTGGCATAGAGTTTCTTGTAGTAGTCTCTTAAGATGCTTTGTATTTCTGCAGTATCTGTTGTAACTTCTCTTTTTCCATTTCTATTTTTATTGATTTGAGTCCTCACCTTCTTTTTCTTGATGAGTCTGGCTAATGGTTTATCAATTTTGTTTATCTTCTCAAAGAACCAGCTTTTAGTTTTATTGACCTTTGCTATTGTTTTCTTTGTATCTATTTCATTTATTTCTCCTCTGACCTTTATGATTCCTTTCCTTCTACTAACTTTGGGTTTTGTTTGATCTACTTTCTCTAGTTCCTTTAGGTTTAAGGTTAGATTGTTTGAGATTTTTCTTGTTTCTTGAGGTAGGATTGTATTGCTATAAACTTCCCTCTTAGACCTGCTTTTGCTGTATCCCATAGATTTTGGAAAGTCGTGTTTTCATCGTCATTTGTCTCTAGGTATTTTTTGATTTCCCTTTGATTTCTTCAGTGATCTCGTGGTTATTTAGCCTCCATGAATTTGTGTTTTTTACCTTTTTTTCCCTATAACTGATTTCTAATCTCATAGTGTTGTGGTCAGAAAAGATGCCTGATATGAATTCAATTTTCTTAAATTTACTGAGGCTTGATTTGTGACCGAAGATGTGATCTATCCTGGAAAGTGTTCCATGTGCACTTGAGAAGAAAGTGTAATCTGCTGTTTTCTGAATATCGTATAAATATCAATTAAATCTATCTGCTCTATTGTGTCATTTAAAGCTTGTGTTTCCTTATTAATTTTCTGTTTGGATGATCTGTCCATTGGTGTAAGTGAGGTGTTAAATATCCCCCACTATTACTGTGTTACTGTTGATTTCCTCTTTTATAGCTGTTAGCAGCTGCCTTATGTATTGAGGTGCTCCTATGTTGGGTGCATATATAATTGTTATATCTTCTTCTTGGATTGATCCCTTGATCATTATGTAATGTCCTTCCTTGTCTCTTGTAACATTCTTTATTTTACAGTCTATTTTATCTCTTATGAGCATTGTTACTCCACCTTTCTTTTGATTTCCACTTGCATGGAATATCTTTTTTCCATCCCCTCACTTTCAGTCTGTATGTGTCCCTAGGTCTGAAGTGGGTCTCTTGTAGACAGCATATATATGGGTCTTATTTCTGTATCCATTCAGCCAGCCTGTGTCTTTTCATTGGAGCATTTAATCCATTCACATTTAAGGTAATTATTGATATGTATGTTCCTATGACCATTTTTCTTAATTGTTTTGGGTTTGTTTTTGTTTCCTTTGTTGCTTTCAATAATTTTTCTTCGCCTTTAATTTTTGTCAATTTGATTACTTTGTGTCTCGGCGTGTTTCTCCTTGGGTTTAACCTGCCTGGGACTCTCTGCGCTAACTGGATGTGGGTGGCTATTTCCTTTCCCATTTTAGGGAAGTTTTTGACTATAATCTCTTCAAATATTTTCTCGGGCCCTTTCTCTCTCTCTTCTCCTTCTGGCATCCCTATAAAGTGAATGTTGCTGTGTTTAATGTTGTCCCAGAGGTCTCCTGGGCTGTCTTCATTTCTTTTCATTCTTTTTTCTTTATTCTGTTCCGTGACAGTGAATTCCACCATTCTGTCTTCCAGGTCACTTATCCGTTCTTCTGCCTCAGTTATTCTGCTATTGATTCCTTCTAGTGTATTTTTCATTTCAGTTATTGTATTGTTCATCTCTGTTTGTTTGTTCTTTAATTCTTCTAGGTCTTTGTTAAACACTTCTTCCATCTTCTTGATCTTTGCCTCCATTCTTTTTCTGAGGTCCTGGATGATCTTCACTCTCATTATTCTGAATTCCTTTTCTGAAAAGTTGCCTATCTCCACGTTTAGTGGTTTTTCTGGGGTTTTATCTTGTTCCTTCATCTGATACATAGCCCTCTGCCTTTTCATCTTGTTTATCTTCCTGTGAATGTGGTTTTTGTTCCACAAGCTGCACGATTGTAGTTCTTCTTGTTTCTGCTGTCTGCCCTCTGGTGGATGAGGCTATCTAAGAGGCTTGTGCAATTTTCCTAATGGGAGGGACTGGTGGTGGGTAGACTTGGGTGTTGCTCTGGTGGGCAGAGCTCAGTAAAACTTTAATCTGCTTGTGTGCTGATGGGTGGGGCTGGGTTCCCTCCCTGTTGGCTGTTTGGCCTGAGGCGACCCAACACTGGAGCCTACCTGGCTCTTCGGTGGGGCTAATGGCAGACTCTGGGAGGGCTCACACCAAGGAGTACTTCCCAGAACTTCTGCTGCCAGTGTCCTTGTCCTCACAGTGAGCCACAGCTACCCTCTGCCTCTGCAGGAGACCCTCCAACACTAGCAGGTAGGTCTGGTTCAGTCTCCTATGGGGTCACTGCTCCTTCCCCTGGGTCCTGATGCGCACACTACTTTGTGTGTGCCCTCCAAGAGTGGAGTCTCTGTTTCCCCCAGTCCTGTCGAAGTCCTGCAATCAAATCCCACTAGCCTTCAAAGTCTGATTCTCTAGGAATTCCTCTTCCCGTTGCCGGACACCCAGGTTGGGAAGCCTGACAAAGGGCTCAGAACCTTCACTCCAGTAGGTGGACTTCTGTGGTATAAGTGTTCTCCAGTTTGTGAGTCACCCACCTGGCAGTTATGGGATTTGATTTTTTTGTGATTGCGCCCCTCCTACCATCTCATTGTGGCTTCTCCTTTGTCTTAGGATGTGGCATATCTTTTTTGGTTAGTTCCAGTGTCTTCCTGTCGATGATTGTTCAGCAGTTAGTTGTGATTCCGGTGCTCTTGCAAGAGGGAGTGAGCACACATCCTTCTACTCCGTCATCTTGAACCAATCTCTCCAGTTCTTGTACTCTGCGGTATAGTAGTATTTGTTCCCCAACTGGTCTGTGCCCATTTGTTCCTTCACTTCCTTTGACAGCACTCTCCACAAGACGTGGAACAAATTCTGAGACCAACCCATGCCTCCCCACCAGCTCCAGTGGAGCTAGTGTTTTACTAAACAATGGGTTATAAACCATCTAGCAGGATATAAAATGAGACATGAGACAACCAGCATTCTTTAAAGAAAACAGAATAAAATGGGAAGTAACAAAGTGTATCACAAATAGTAAATGTAAGTGTTGTTTCGTGAAACTTTTTTTCTGAATATATACACGTATAACTTAGTCCTGCTTTACAACACTATTGTTTTTAACTATGAGTCAAATTTTTTTAAAATACTGAAATAAAACGTGAAGTATATAGCAGAAGGCATGGCCCATAGCAAGTTATTGTTAGTGACAACAGGAAATCACTGGTACCCCAAGGTCTAGAGTCACAAATTGGGGACCACTCCTGTAAAGACCTGGCTTACTAGGAATGTAGCGGGCCATCATTTTCAATATATCCTCCAGAGGGACCAGAACAAGGCTTACCATAGAGAAAGGAGAAAATAAAAATATGCCTCTAGAAAATAGGATAGAATTTTATTTAGCTCGCCTCAAGAGACAGCTTGAATACCATCTATGTTAATTGCTGGTCATTTGACTTCATACAAGTTATTTAATTTCTCTGGGCCTCAGCTCCCTAAAATAAAGATAATAATAGTAGCTACCACATAGGTTTGTCACAAGAATTAAATTAGTTGAATTTTTTAAGTGCTCACTAGGCCTGGCACATAGTAAGTGCTCAAAAATCATCAACTGTTGCTATAGTTGCTATTATTATTATTACTATACTGAGAATAGACCAAGCTACAAATAGCGACCATTTTTCTACTTCCTCCCTTAGTTTCAAATGATTTTTATCTCTTATTGTTATTCCTGCAGCAAAACAAAAGACTTTTTTTTAAACCAAATAAAAGATTGTGAACAACTTTTTCTTTAGGAAGTCCTTTATATATTACCACCTACATTTGTCTTTTCTCTGAGCTCTAAGTTATTTTTAATAATAATAAAGGGTTATTTATATTTTGTCTTGGGTGCCTGGCAGAGGTTGTATGTATATAAATGCTCACATCCTATCTGTATGCTGAAATTTCATCAGGAGATCCAAAGGTGCTAAGTCCAGCTTTCTGGATATGCTATTTCTTGCTTCCACGTGGAAAATACCATATGGTATTGATGTGACCCATGCAAAGGGGAGTTGCACTTTCTAATTCACAGACATATTGGCCCCTGGATTAAATTTGAGATTTAATACACCAAAACCCAATCCCCTGACAAAGCCTGATAACCACCAGACTGTAAATAGACTTTCTGGATGACCACTGAATTTCTAAATCACATTAGCCTTTTGTCAAGTCACACAGCAGGTAAATAGTGGAATAATTTAGGTTCTCGACATCAGGGAAAAACACACACTCCAGCGAGGAATTAACCTCTCCAAGGTTAATTAACCTCTCCATTTCTTCTTTGCCTTCCTCTTGCCCTACAAGTGTCTCTTAAAATCATAAGGCAGGACTTCCCTGGTGGCGCAGTGGTTGCGAGTCCACCTGCCGATACAGGGGACACGGGTTTGTGCCCCGGTCCGGGAAGATCCCACGTGCCGCGGAGCGGCTGGGCGCATGAGCCATGGCTGCTGGGCCTTCACGTCCGGAGCCTGTGCTCCGCAATGGGAGAGGCCACAACAGTGAGAGGCCTGCGTAACGCAAAAAAAAAAAAAAAAAAAGTGAAAATCAGAAGGCATCTACCTACCATGCTTTGACTCATTGTCCTGTTCTATTGGGGCCTGCCAGCCCAACGGGGTTTGGATGCCACCCATCTGACATCCCACCTGAATCCCTATGCTCTGTGTCTCTTTTAAGTCTCCAGAGACAAACATTTCTGACCCAAAGTAAATAAACTGCCTAGCGGGCCAGGCAGAATCTCATGAGAATAAATAACAGCAACCAAAGGCAGAGCCAAAAGAAATGGACCATAACGAGGGAATTTTTCCCAACATTTTAACATGAAAATTTTCTAAAATGAAAGTTGATAGGCTAGTATAGCCAGTATCTACATACCCACCACCAAGATGGAACATCTGTTCATATTTTTCCATTATGTATGTATGTATGTATGTATCCATTTGATCCTGCCTATGTGTGTGTATGCTGAACCATGTGAAAGTAAGTTGCTGGTATCAGGACACTGCACCCCTAAATATTTCAGCATGTGTCTTCCCAGAACGAAGACATTCTCCTTTGTAACCTTAGTAGAATAACCACACCTAAGCAAATTAAGGGAAACTAATATCATCTAATATTAGCCCATATTCCAATCACCCTCCTTATCCTAAGAATTAAAACATGGTGTTTGATTACTATAGCTCTTCAAGCCCTTTAAAAGAGAGCAGTCCTCCTACCTCTTACTTCAATGGCACTGACTTCTGCATGTGTCTGGGCCAGCTGTCTATAAAATGTGCACTGGTAAGTTGTCATCGTGATTGGAAGGAGCAGGAGAGGAGAAAGGGGCACAGCTCAGGGTAGCAGGGAGAATAAATTGGACTTTGCATCTCACTCAGAGTAGAGGACAATGGCTCCCCAGCCTGACACACCCCTGCCCTCACTCCACTTCTCCACCTCACAGACCTCACTGCAGCCACACTGGCTTCCTTGCTGCTCCCCAACAAGCTAACAACACACCGAGCTCAACACGTTGGCTCTCTTTCCTTTCCTTGGAAGGCTCTTCTCCCCCATAGCCAAATGGGTGCCCCCACCTCCCCCTCCCCCACCACCTCCAGGTCTTCACTCATCCTATTTAAAATTGCAAACCACACTCCCCACCTTACTGTGTCCTCACAGCATATTTCACCATCTAGCTTTTTATGCATTTTGTTTCTTTTGCTGACTGCTTCTCTCACCACCTGGAATATATGCTCCTCCAGAACAGGGTTTTCGTGTGATGGTGCACATGGCTGCATCCCCAGCTCCTATATTCATACCAGGCCCTGTTCAATCAACAAATATTTATCAAGACCCTCTGCTACGCTCCAGACACTGGCAGAGCAGCAGGACATCAGATGTGCCCCTCAGAGTTGACACATGCCCTAGGCCAGCAGTGAGGCTACTGCTCAGCATTAAGAATGGCTCTCAGGGCTTCCCTGGTGGCGCAGTGGTTGCGCGTCCGCATGCCGATGCAGGGGGGCCGGGTTCGCGCCCCGGTCTGGGAGGATCCCGCGTGCCGCCGAGCGGCTGGGCCCGTGAGCCATGGCCGCTGGGCCTGCACGTCCGGAGCCTGTGCTCCGCAACGGGAGAGGCCGCAGCAAAGGGAGGCCCGCATACCACAAAAAAAAAAAAAAAAAAAAAAAGAATGGCTCTCAGAAGCCAGGTGAGACCCTGGACCTGCCCAGGGTCATTCCCCAGCCTTGGCATTTGCTTGGAGCTAGAGCTGACCGTATAGCTCACTCCTGCTGCCCCACTGTCCCGCTCATGAATCCCACAGTTGCCTGTGCAGGTCTCTGACAATTCACCTGGGCCTGACAACTCCTCAGTGTGTCCACTACAAAGTTGCCCTCCCCTTCCCTCAGGACTACATCATCCCTCCAGTCACCCCCTCCCATCTGTCCTCCTCAAGGCCAATGCACTGACCTTTCTAAGAAGCAACTGTGGCCAAGCCACTACCGCAGCTTAAAATATGTCACTGGCATCCCTCCCCACATAGGAAAAACATCAGCACCTAGCCTCACATACGCATAAGACCCTTCTTGACCAGACAGCCACCTTCCCCACCCCTTCTCCTGCCACTCCTCACCTCACATTTGACAACACTGAATTATTTTTAGAACTTTCTGGAATAATCCAGGCTCCTCACGCCTTGCACTTATTTAACCTTCTCTCCAGCATGTACCTCGGCTCCTACCCCATCACCTCCAGTTTGTGGTCCTGGGAAACTTCTACTCTTCCTGCCAGTTTCAACTCAAATGCTATCTCTCTGGGCACCTTTTCTGACTAGTAGGTGAACTTGGCCTCTCCCTTCTGTTATTCTTACACAGGGAATTTTGTCTAAAATGAAACTCACTTTAACAGTGCCACCTCACCATTATTTGTTTCTCTGTCTACCAGCTAGACATCAGCATGGTCCTGGGAGGCATGCCCTATGAAGGGGCAAGGGTCTTTCATCTTCCTATCCAAAGAGTCTTTGGCAAAATACTAGGTGTTTAATAAATTTGGACGACTTGGTCTAAGGAGCTATTTTGCCCTGGGCAGAGCTGTTTGTTGAGGGCCTTAAGGATCAGAATTAGTGACCCTCATCTTCCCCCATTCTGATTTTATGGCTCAGGCCTTGAGTTAATGGTAAACATCCTCATTGTTTCGGTTTGCTGAAACATTATGTAAACCCAACATCAGGCGGCTGTTTGACTGGCGACAAACAATTCTGCATTCCAGAGCATGCTGACCCCATGGCCAGTTTGTTTTGTTTGCTTTTCACTAACAAAGAGCCTCTCATTTAAACTTCTGAAAGTTAAACCGCATTCTACGTTCCATCTTGTGCTCCCTCATACAAATGTCAGTGTGTGTGTGTGTGTGTGTGTGCGTGTGTGCGCGTGTGCGTGTGTGTGTAAGACAGGGACAGAAATAGAGGGATACAGAGACAGAGAGAGATAAAGAAGCCATGGAATTGGCTGGCTGCTATGCTTCAAACTAACTCTAATGCCCTGACCCAAAAGAGGACTGCATAATGCACAAGGGACTGGACACCAGGTCCAAAGGGTCATGGTGATGTGCCACTAGCCTTAGCAGACCACCTGCTTCCAAAGTATTTATTTTTTAATTGGAGTATAATTGTTTTACAATGTGCTAGTTTCTGCTGTACAACAAAGTGAATCAGCTATATATATACATATGTCCCCTCCCTCTTGGACCGCCCTCCCCATCCCCATCCCACCCCTCTAGGTCACCAGAGAGCACTGAGCTGAGCTCCCTGTGCTATTAGAAGGTTCTCACTAGCTATCTATTTTAAACACGGTAGTGTATATATGTCAGTCCTAATCTCCCAGTTCATCCCACCCTCCCCTTCCTCCATTCCCCCACGTCCACATGTCCATTCTCTACTTCTGTGTCTCTATTCCTGCCCTGCAAATAGGTTCATCTGTACCATTTTTCTAGATTCCACATATATGCGTTAACATGGACAACATCCTTGCCAATTCTCCACTCCATTTTATTTCCCTCTTAGAGACAGTATATTTTCCACCCAACTGAGCCCAGACAATTATATGGGTCTAATGTTCTGGTCATGGTCAACACTCAGTAAACAGCAGCATTAAGAGTTCTCCAAGGAGTTTAGGCTAATTTTCTACAACTAAGAATCTTCTATTTTGTGAATAAGCTTCTGTTGTTTCTACCCATGATATCTTGACATGGCTGCAATATCACTTAGTGTTATTACTGAAAAATTTTCAACCGTTATCTTTTCCCATTGAAGACCTTCATCCATGGTTCTGTGCAGGGTGGCAGTGCAGAAGGACACTTGGACTGCTAGAAGGCTCATGCTAAGAGTCTACAGTCCTCAGGCTGAAGGTGAAGAAGCATTTCTTGCAGGGTCTAGAATCCTTCCCCTGACTGTTGACATTGTTTCAGTCTGTCTGGTTTGAATCAAAGCCAGCTGAATCTCCTCCAAGTTCCAGTCTTGGTCAGATCTCAGGATACAGCCTGTCTGGTTGTTCAAAAAAAAATATCTGCCTGAATAGCCACCCCAACCTGGAGTCACAGCAGATCACTGATGCCTCGTGACCCCAGCAAATGTCCCTATTCATGGCGGAGGGGAGGGGCAACAACATTAAATCCTGCAATCTCCACATCTTAGGTTACTGAAGCCTGAATAAGAAGCCCTATGAGCAGAGAGTGAGGCTTCAGGGCCAGTTTCCATCTTGCACAATCAGCCTCTCCTGCCAGGCATCTATGTAGTCTTCATTTTTTCCCCTCTTTACTCATGGCCATCTCCTCTCAGGGCCTCAAAGCACTTTTGATTGTCCACCACTATTTAGTAAGCATATAAAGGGCCTGACCATGATCAGTTCCCTGAAAAGATAGCAGAGAACTAGAAAAGAGGTCTCCACTCACAAGAAGCTTATAATCCAGAGATGGAGATAAAAATGGATATGGGAGTTCCCTCCCTGTTGGTTGTTTGGCCTGAGAAGACCCAGCTGGAGCCTGCAGGCCCTTTGGTGGGGTTAATGATGGACTCCAGGAGTCACACCAAGGAGTACTAACCAGAACTTCTGCTGCAGGTGTCCTTGTCCCTGTGGTGAGCCACAGCCATCCCCTCGTTCTGCAGGAGACCCTCCAACACTAGTAGCCGTGTGGCTGACAGGGTCTTGGTGCTCTGGCCGGGTGTCAGGCCAAGCCTCGGAGGTGGGAAAGCCGAGTTCAAGACATTGGACCACCAGAGACCTCCCGGACCCACATAATATCAATCGGCAAGAGCTTTCCCAGAGATCTCCATCTCAATGCTAAGACCTAGCTCCACTCAGTAACCAGAAAGCTCCAGTGCTGGACACCCCATGCTAAACAACTAGCAAGACAGGAACACAACCCCACCCATTAGCAGAGAGCCTGCCTAAAATCATAGTAAGTTCACAGACACCCCAAAACACACCACTGGACACGGTCCTGCTCACCAGAAAGATAACATCCAACCTCATCCACCAGAACACAGGCACCAGTCCCTCCACCAGGAAGCCTACACAACCCACTGAACCAACATTACCCACTGGAGGCAGACACCAAAAATAACGGGAACTAAACTACGAACCTGCAGCCTGCAAAAAGGAGACCCCAAACACAGTAAGATAAGCAAAATGAGAAGACAGAAAAACACACAGCAGATGAAGGAGCAAGATAAAATCACACCAGACCTAACAAATGAAGAGGAAATAGGCAGTCTACCTGAAAAAGAATTCAGAATAATGATAGTAAAGATGATTCAAAATCTTGGAAATAGAATAGACAAATTGCAAGAAACAGTTAACAAGGACCTAGAAGAAATAAAGAGGAAGCAAGCAACGATGAGCAACACAATAAATGAAATGAAAAATACTCTAGATGGGCTCAGTAGCAGAATAACTGAGGCAGAAGGACGGATAAGTGACCTGGAAGATAAAATAGTGGAAATAACTACTGCAGAGCAGAATAAAGAAAAAAGAATGAAAAGAAGAGAGAACAGTCTCAGAGACCTCTGGGACAACATTAAACACACCAACATTCAAATTATAGGGGTCCCAGAAGAAGAAGAGAAAAAGAAAGGGACTGAGAAAATATTTGAAGAGATTATAGGTGAAAACTTCCCTAATATGGGAAAGGAAATAGTCAATGAAGTCCAGGAAGTGCAAAGAGTCCCATTCAGGATAAATCCAAGGAGAAACATGCCAAGACACATATTAACCAAACTATCAAAAATTAAAAACAAAGAAAACATACTAAAGGCAGCAAGGGAAAAGCAGCAAAAAACATACAAGGGAATCCCAATAAGGTTAAAAGCTGATCTTTCACCAGAAACTCTACAGGCCAGAAGGGAGTGGTAAGATATATTTAAGAGTGATGAAAAGGAAAATCCTACAACCAAGATTACTGTACCCAGCAAGGATCTCATTCAGATTTGACAGAGAAATCAAAAGCTTTACAGACAAGTAAAAGCTAGGAGAATTCAGCACCACCAAACCAGCTTTACAACAAATGCTAAAGGAACATATCTAGGCAAGAAACACAAGAGAAGGAAAAGACCTACAAAATCAAACCCAAAACAATTAAGAAAATGGTAATAGAAACATACATATCGATAATTACCTTAAATGTAAATGGATTAAATGCCCCGACCAAAAGACACAGAATGCTGAAGGCATACAAAAACAAGACCCATATATAAGCTGTCTACAAGAGACCCACTGCAGACCTAGGGAGACATATAGACTGAAAGTAAGGGGATGGAAAAAGATATTCCATGCCAATGGAAATCAAAAGAAAGCTGGAGTAGCAGTACTCATATCAAATAAAATAGACTTTAAAATAAAGACTATTACAAGAGGCAACGAAGAACACTACATAATGATCAAGGGATCAATCCAAGAAGAAGATATAACAATTGTAATTATCTATGCACCCAACATAGGAGCACCTCAATACATAAGGCAAATGCTAACAGCCATAAAAGGGGAAATCGACAGTATCACAATAATAGTAGGCAACTTTAATGTCTCACTTACATCAATGGACAGATCATCCAAACAGAAAATAAATAAGGAAACAAAAGCATTAAATGACACATTAGACCAGATGAGCTTAATTGATATTTATAGGACATCCCATCCAAAAACAACAAAATAAACTTTCTTCTCAAGTGCACATGGAAAATTCTCCAGGATAGATCACACCTTGGGTCAAAGCAAACCTCGGTAAAAAGCAAAGATCACAACTGGGTCAAAGCAAACCTCGGTAAATTTAAGAAAATTGAAATCGTATTGAGCATTTTTCTGACCACAATGCTATGAGACTAGATATCAACCACAGGAAAAACAACTGTAAAAAATACAAACACATGGAGGTTAAACAGCATGCTACTAAACAACCAGGAGATCACTGAGAAATCAACGAGGAAATCAAAAAATACCTAGAAACAAATGACAATGATAATACAACGACCCAAAACCTATGCGATGCAGCGAAAGCAGTTCTCAGACGGAAGTTTATAGCAACACTATCCCACCTCAAGAAACAAGAAAAATCTCAAATAAACCACCTAAACTTACACCTGAAGCAATTAAAGAAAGAAGAACAAAAGAACCCAAACTTAGCAGAAGGAAAGAAATCATAAAGATCAGATCAGAAATAAATGAAAAAGAACGGAAGGAAACAATAGCAAAGATCATTAAAACTAGAAGCTGGTTCTTTAAAAAGATAAACAAAACTGACAAACCATTAACCAGACTCATCAAGAAAAAAAAGGAGAAGACTCAAATCCACAGAATTAGAAATGAAAAAGGAGAAGTAACAACTGACACCACAGTAACAAAAAGAATCATGAGAGACTACTACAAACAACTGTATGCCAATAAAATGGACAACCTGGAAAAATGGACAAATTCTTAGAAAAGCACAACCTTCTGAGACTGAACCAGGAAGAAACAGAAAATAAAAACAGACAACCACAAGCCCTGAAATTGAGACTGTGATTAAAAATCTTCCAACAAACAAAAGCCCAGGGCCAGATGGCTTCACAGTCAAATTCGATCAAACATTTGAGAAGAGCTAACACCTATCCTTTTCAAACTCTACCAAAATACAGCAGAGGGAGGAATACTCCCAACCCATTCAACCAGGCCACCATCACTCTCATACTGAAACCAGACAAGGCAAATTCTATCACACATTTAAAGAAGAGTTAACACCTATCCTTCTCAAACTATTCCAAAATATAGTAGAAGGAGGAACACTCCCAAACTCATTCTACAAGGCCACCATCACCCTGATACCAAAACCAGACAAAGATGTCACAAAGAAAGAAAACTACAGGCCAATATCACTGATGAACACAGATGCAAAAATCCTCAACAAAATACTAGCAAAGAGAATCCGACAGCACATTAAAAGGATCATACACCATGATCAAGTGGGGTTTATCCAAGGAAAGCAAGGATTCTTCAATATACGCAAATCAATCAACGTGATACACCATATTAACAAAATACTAGCAAAGAGAATCCGACAGCACATTAAAAGGATCATACACCATGATCAAGTGGGGTTTATCCCAAGAATGCAAGGATTCTTCAATATATGCAAATCAATGTGATACACCATATTAACAAACTGAAGGATAAAAACCATATGATGATCTCAACAGATGCAGAAAAAGCTTTTGACAAAATTCAACACACATTAACGATAAGAACTCTCCAGAAAGTAGGCATAGAGGGAACATACCTCAACATAATAAAAGCCATGTATGACAAACCCACAGCAAACATCATTCTACAAAAGTAAAGCACAGAAATCTCTAGCATTCCTATACACTAACGATGAAAAATCTGGAAGAGAAATTAAGAAAACAAATCTGGAAGAGAAATTAATGAAAAGCTGCTCAACATCACTAATTATTAGAGCAATGCAAATCAAAACCACAATGAGGTATCACCTCACACCAGTTAGAATAGGCATCATCAGAAAACCTACAAACAACAAATGCTGGAGAGGGTGTGGAGAAAAAGGAACCCTCTTGCACTGTTGGTGGGAATGTAAATTGATACAGCCACTATGGAGAACAGTATGGAGGTTCCTTAAAAAACTAAAAATAGAATTACCATATGACCCAGCAATCCCACTACTGGGCATAGGCCCAGAGAAAACCATAATTCAAAAAGACACATGCACCCCAATGTTCATTGCAGCACTATTTAAATAGCCAGGACATGGAAGCAACCTATATGTCCATCGACAGATGAATGGATAAAAAAGATGTGGTACATACATACAATGGAATATTACTTAGCCATAAAAAGGAACGAAATTCGGTCATTTGTAGAGATGTGGATGGATCTAGAGATTGTCATACAGAGTAAAGTAAGTCAGAAAGAGAAAAACAAATATTGTATATTAACACATATATGTGGAACCTAGAAAAATGGTACAGATGAACCGGTTTGCAGGGCAGAAACAGAGACACAGATGTAGATAACAAACGTATGGACACCAAGGGGGGAAGTGGCGGGGGCAGGTGGTGGTGGTGTGATGAATTGGGAGATTGGGATTGACATGTATACACTGATGTGTATAAAATGGATGACTAATAAGAACCTGCTGTATAAAAAATTAAGTAAAATTAAATTTTAAAAAAAGAATATACAATGGAGAAAAGACAGCCTCTTTAATAAGTCGTGTTGGGAAAACTGGACAGCTACATATAAAAGAATGAAATCAGAACAATTCCTAAGACCATACACAAAAATAAACTCAAAATGGATTAAAGACCTAAATGTAAGGCCAGACACTATCAAACTCTTAGAGGAAAACATAGGCAGAACACTCTATAACATAAATCACAGCAAGATCACTTTTGACCCACCTCCTAGAGAAATGGAAATAAAAACAAAAATAAATAAATGGGACCTAATGAAACTTAAAAGCTTTTGCACAGCAAAGGAAACAATGGGAGAAAATATTTGCAAATGAAGCAAATGACAAAGGATTAATCCCCAAAATATACAAGCAGCTCATGCAGCTCAATACCAAAAAAACAAACAACCCAATCCAAAAATGGGCGGAAGACCTAAATAGACATTTCTCCAAAGAAGACATACAGATGGCCAAGAGGCACATGAAAAGATGCTCAACAT
Source organism: Physeter macrocephalus (assembly GCF_002837175.3). Lineage (NCBI taxonomy): Eukaryota > Metazoa > Chordata > Mammalia > Artiodactyla > Physeteridae > Physeter > Physeter macrocephalus. The sequence goes on along the minus strand of NC_041221.1, from coordinate 70,584,808 downwards.
CACTAATTATTAGAGAAATGCAAATCGAAACCACAATGAGGTATCACCTCACACCAGTTAGAATGGCCATCATCAAAAAATCTACAAACACTAAATGCTGGAGAGGGTGTGGAGACAAGGGAACCCTCTTGCACT
>NC_041221.1:70580524-70584590 GCF_002837175.3 Physeter macrocephalus | reverse complement strand
TTCCTTAAAAAACTAAAAATACAACTACCATATGACCCAGCAATCCCACTACTGGGCATATACCCTGAGAAAACCATAATTCAAAAAGAGTCATGTACCACAATGTTCATTGCAGCACTATTAACAATAGCCAGGACATGGAAGCAACCTAAGTGTCCATCAACAGATGAATGGTTAAAGATGTGGCACATATATACAATGGGATATTACTCAGCCATAAAGAGGAACAAAATTGAGTTATTTGTAATGAAGTGGATGGACCTAGAGTCTGTCATACAAAGTGAAGTAAGTCAGAAAGAGAAAAACAAATACCATATGCTAACGTTCATTTATGGAATCTAAAAAAAACGGCACTGATGAACCTAGGAACAGGGCAGGAATAAAGACGCAGACGTAGACAACAGACGTGAGGACACAGGTGGGGAAGCGGAAGCTGGGACAAAGTGAGACAGTAGTATTGACATATATACGCTACCAAATGTAAAATAGATGGCTAGTGGGAAGCAGCTGCATAGCACAGGGAGATCGGCTCGGCGCTTTGTGACCACCTAGAGGGGTGGGATAGGGAGGGTGGGAGAGAGACACAAGAGGGAGGAGATATGGGGATATATGTATACATATCGCTGATTCACTTTGTTGTACAGCAGAAACTAACTCAACATTGTAAAGCAATTATACTCCAATAAAGATATTTTTTAAATTATTATACTGTATACACATATTTGGAGCCTTTTGATCAATAAGTTTTTCTACAAATGGCTGAGATCATCTTCAGATTGTCATTTAAGACCTGTCCATGAAGGGGGCAGAGGTGGGGTGGGATATGATTCAGTACTTTAAATAATCTACTTGTAAGACATTTTAAAACACTATGGAATTGAATTATAGTGACTTCAAATATTTTTCATTTAACTACAGTCTAACTTTTAAATTTACTGAAAAAATCCTCATCAAATTTACCATTTCAAATTTATGTTTAAATGTGCAAAAATATACACATTTTATTAACACAGGCTTTTCTCTTCTCTTTCTCTCCCTATTGCTATCTATATACATGCATGTATGTGTGTGTGTGTGTGTGTGTGTGTGTGATGTTTCTCATTTCTACCAGAAAAACGTAGAGAAAATTTTAATGCTGATCTCCAAACACTAATATAACTGAGATATCTGGTAATTAATATTACAAACAACTTAGTAAAGAGACAGATAAGTGTGGTAGAAAGAGCTTAGGCACTGGAGAAAGGAAGCATGAATTTAACCTGCTCCTTTCTCATTATATGGACTTGGAAAAGAATAATAATCCTTATCTCATAAGGTTTTTTATGGGGGAAAAGGATTAATGTACATAAAGTATCTAGCACAGTATTAAATATGCTGTTTTAAGCTGCCTTGTATACCTTTGGGAATTAGATATAAATCATTAAAGTCCATGATAACTTAACTCTCTCTTTTTAGAAGTTAATAAGCATTTATTAATTAACTGTATTATCTTCAATAATGAAATCATGCTTTCAAGCCTTATCTGGAAATGTGTGATAACCAGGACCCCTGCAAGTGGACAGTTTAATCAAAGTCAGGTAAGCTTTACTTAGCAATAGAAGGAGTTGTGTGCTTAATGGAGGTTTAATTAGAAGGTATACATTCTGACAAAGGGAACGGAGAGGAGACTCTGCATGAGGAGCACATGAGTGAGAAAGGAAGAACAGAAAAAAGCTGGAGACAAGAGAAATCAAATCCATCAACTGAAACAGAAACTCTGGAGTCCCTGTGGAGTGACAGCGTGAACTAGTGGAATGCTCACAGGCTTGGCAATCAGCTGGTTCCAAATTCCTGGTCAGCCACTGTTAGTTGGGTGACCCTGGGCAAGGCATGTGACCTTTCCAGACCTCCACCTCATCGTGGCAAAATAGGTAAGATATTCCCTACCTGGCATGGAAGATTAGAGGTGATCTACATAGAACGCATGACACAATGCCTGTCCACAGAGACATCTAATAAATAGCTCATTATTACCTCCTAGTTATCATCTGCTATTGTCATCGCCTAATGCCAGTGCGAAGCAGATCCATAACGTAACAAACTAAAACTAGTCAACTATCCAGCTAAAGCAAGAGCAGATACTGATGAGCTAGGAACAAATAACAGACAACAAACAAAAAATCTTTTCGTAGCACTAGCAAGATCAACCAAGAAAAAAAAATAGAAGGCATAATAATAGTATGAAAGAAGAATGTTTTGACGTGCCTACAAGGAATGAGGTTTTAGAAGATCTGGTAGCTAAATATCAAGAAACCAGAGTTCACCAGCTATACCTTATCACCTTCAGTAAATGCAGCCATGTTCCAGTGCAGAGTTGCCCAGGTAGAACCACAAAGAAAGAAAGCTTGGCTAACAAACTAGAACTGCAGACATCGGATCAAGCAATTCAGTACGTACCGGATGCAGCGCACTGGACAATACCCTTTCTGCGGAGAAGATTAACATGCCGATTTGGGAAGTAGGACTCTGGCCCTTGGAAGGGGGAGGTGGAGGCAGGGAGGTTTTCTTTCTCCCAGAGCTCCCCGACGACGGCTTACGGTACCACAGTGATCAACAGTAGAAGGACAGTGGTTAGAGGCTGACCGCTGCAAAAAGACAAGGGAAATAGGTAAAATCACAACAACAGGGACCCACAACATTCTTTCAGAATTGCCCTGCAAAATTTCAGTTCCTGCAGGGGCCAAAGAGTGGGGTCATTTTAGGAAAGACACATCCTGCTCGTGGGTCCTGGATGCCAGATCCTGAACGGCAGCAGTGGCATCCCAAAACACACAGGAAAACAAAGAAGCAAAAACCATAAGCTCCAGAATCATTTAAAGTAGTAACACCATATCCTAAATCCTATAAAATAAGAATAAATATATTGTATGCACTGATTATACAAGGCCTCCCTGTGTTCTCTAAACAGCTCTACCGTGTAGCCTAAAAATGTATATTTTAGTTACAAGGAGCTTTAAACATGTAACTGACAATAACTGTCTTCTTGGAATTCAGAAGAGTCTTTGAGGTAATGCTACAAATGGCCCAGCTCTCCTAACAAAACTAAACAAGTACAAACTCCAACCCAAGAAGTCTGTGCTGTTGCCTTCTTATTCTCAACACATTCGTTAATTAAACAAGAAGGCCATTAGACCAAGGTGACTCAAATGCTCTAATGCTTGGCACCTACATAAGCAAACCAAAATCTAAGCCTGTAAATGCCTCAGGGTTAAGAAATCGAAACCTAAGTAGAACCAATCACAAACAGCCAACTAGGCTTTCCCGAATGCGGCAACGGCTTAAGCTACAGCCAATCATATAATTTCCTTGCTTTGCTTCTAAGTCTTCTCTATGAAAGTCCTGCCTCTAGCCCCTAACCACCTCTGGTTTGTCTCTGCCTGATGAGAGTCCTTATTTGCTCAGGTAAACGCTTAAACATTTTAATATGCCTCAGTTTATCTTTCAGCACATTGAAACTCAGTCCTAACTACCATCCTGGCTTATTGTCATGTTCTCTGACATTTAAAAGAGATCACCTGGCCCACCTCACCCCCACTCTCACCCCGCCACAGTTTAAAATAAGGGAAGTAAGACTCAGGGAGGTTGAGGGACGGTCACAATCATAATGATGCTACTGTTTATCCCTCCATGAATGCTAACCAAATCATTTTAATGACACCTAACTATTATATCCACTTAGATTGTCAGTCCTCAGCACGCATGAGTGACTACTGTAACTCAGTTATGACTGATAGAAAAACGAAAATGAAAATTAAGATGAGGTATCATGTTCAGTCACATGAGAAATCTATTATTTTGAAGGTTGCCACAAATGCACTGCAATTTGGATGTTCATATCAGACCAAAGACAATTTGGAGTGTTCTTAGTCATGTGAAGCTTATAGTGACAGCCAGTCCTCCAAGCAATTCACACGTCGTAGAAATGCATTTTTAATCATAATTTTATAGGGCTGTATTTTTATTTTTATTTTTATTTTTTGTGGTAGGCGGGCCTCCCTCTGTTGTGGCCTCTCCCGTCACGGAGCAC
>NC_041221.1:70569500-70580386 GCF_002837175.3 Physeter macrocephalus | reverse complement strand
ACCGGGGCGCGAACCCGGTTCCCCTGCATCGGCATGCGGACGCGCAACCACTGCGCCACCAGGGAAGCCCAGGGCTGTATTTTTAAAAGCAACTTTAAGGATATTTCATTGAAACGAATATGTCACTAAAATGACTAGAATTCTGAAATCCAATTACAGCTTCCTTCACTTCCTCTCCTTCCCCACTCCCTCCAAGCCACCATCAGTCCACACTCGATTCTGACCCCACTTGCCTGACATAAGCCTGCAAGAACCATCACTGCAACACCCTGCTGGCCTCCTGAGAAAAGCATTCTGGTCTCTCCCTTTGTCTCTCTGCCACAAATCTGCAAGTCCCTCCCTAAGTTTTGGTGGTCCTTTTGTTTGCCTTGAATAGACCTACTTTCACATCCACTATAGTACCAGCAGCAAACTGATTCCAGATTGCAGCCTAAATCCTACCCGAATCCACAAGAAGGACTGGGCCATCCAAGCACCCATTACAGATACCAATTTATCAGGAACGTGCACTAAGCCAACACAGGAATGTCGGCAACTTGTTGCCAGTGAACTCAGCTGTCCACGTGAAACTTTTCAACTGGCCAGACATAAGCCCACTCCTGGCTCCCACCAACATATATATTAAAGCATCCTGCAAGGCACAGCCTTTTCTCTACGGTGCACTTTAGCAAGTTAGATGGTTTGCCCACAGAGTCACAGATCTTGAGGTCAGCTGACAGAACGGCTGAGGCCGGCACCAAGGGACCAATGACACGCTGAAACTGCAGGATGCAGATTGCAGTATTTATCAGTAACAAGTGGTTCACATTATTATCTCAATTTGAAGCACTGACCTAAGACTTCCATGAAGGTGTCTTGTTCAGAAATAAAAAAGAAACTCAAAAAAAAAGAGAGAGAGAGAGAACTAAAGAAAAATGAGATCTGTTTTGCTATCATGTAAGTCAGGAAAAGAAACTTTTAAATACATAGTGAACTACACTTTACTACTATTCATGTATTCAATGCATGAAGAGTACACTTCCCCTATACTTAGTAAATAGGAGTACTCATCACTACAGAAAATATGTGATGTGTGAGACAATTTCAACTAAGTGTAAATGTTATGCTACATCTGGGTCTGTAATAAACCCCAATTTCTAAATATAAACATAGGCATGCCTTTTTCTAAAGAGAAAATCAGCTTCTCTTTGCCATAAAAAAATGACTACTAGATAAATATTTAAGGAATACCACTTCAAGACTGCCAACCTATTGCCCTGCCCCGAGAATTACCCCACCGCCCCCTAACATGCTGGTCTGGCCCTGACCTCAGCCCCATTTTATTAGCCCACCCACGCATACCATGAATCCCAGCTCTTCTGCAAACCCTCCTCTCCCCCGCAAAGTTATCCCCCTTGTTATTTCTGTCTGTGCCTTCTATTTCAAAAGCAGAGAGGTTCCTTTTCTTTCCAATCTTGCTTCGTACTCAGTTCCCACATATAATTTTGGTTTTATCAATCCCTTCCTCCCCCACCTCTTTAAGTCTCCTCCTCTTTACTTCAATCCTTCCTCCTGGGTAACACCAAAGGGAGCGCGAGTCTCCGTTACCCGAACACACCCATTCTTCTCCTCCCTGCTACCCTGACTAACCATCCCGTTCTCTTCTGCACGTCATCTCCAAACTTTCAAAGGAGCGTTCTGCTTGAAAGAGTAAGTGACCTCTATTTCCTCACCAGTTCCACATGCCTTAACCAAGTGCAAACACACTGACAGCAGAACTGCAACAAGGAGGCTGGGGGCAGCTGCGGCAACCTGGAGGGGGCAATACCCCCACCCCTCACACTCCCTCCACTACACCGCCGACACAGGGCCTCCAGCCAACATCCAACCCAAGAGGAATGAGGGCTAGGGGTGGTTTGAAATGTGGGATTTTTATGTGAAATCTAACAATTTCTAAATACTAGCTATTAATCTGATTGTTTTAAACACTGAGGATGAAATGAATTACCTTCTTATGGTTGGATTCAGCCTACAGCCCTGAAATTTGCAAACTATTAAATCTAAAAACAGTTTTAAAATTCATCAGCGACCACTTAGCTGCCATAACCAATAGCCTTTCTCACCTCATTTTTCTCACCCTTCCGCGTGTGTTGGTGAGGGGGCGTTTTATCACCAACTCGTGTGTTAAACTGCCAGAGCCAAGATTCTGTGACTCCATTCCTTCCTTACTGTTCTGTCGTCACCTCTTTCCTTAGCTTATCTTGCTTGATCATTTTCTTTTTTCTCTTTCAAAAACCCCTAATTGCAAAATCATCTAATATCTGGGATTCAACTATTCCCACTAGAGAGCTCACTCTCCCCAAAAAACTCCAGCTTCTCCCCCAAGCTCCAGTCTCAAACTTCTGTGTATAGGGTACAAGAACCCCCAAAATACCCCCTAATTCTCTTCCTTAGCACTGTTGCCACCAAATCCACTTATTCTACCCCTTTCCTTTTAGCCAACCAGCCTCAAAACTCCACCAACTGCCCCCTCACTCCTGACACCCAATCAGTCATCACTTCTCTTCTGTGCCCTTTGCAAAATCTGTCATGAATGTCTCCACCTTTTCTTTCTTCCTCCTTGACTCTCATTAGCTCTCAGCTGGAGGCCTAATCCCAGAGCCTACAAATCCACCTCCCAGGCCCAGGTCCTTCATCTCTTCACCTCCACCCTGCCGCAAGATTCATCTTCCCGAAGGACTCAAGTCCTGGCACTCCCGTGCTCAGAACAATTAAACTGGTCCCTATTGCTTACCCAGAACGGAACTCATCACCCTACCTGATATTTTCAGACTGCTCCTCCTCCACTTCTTTCAAACCCTGTGCATTTCAACCAAACTTACTCACCTGTTCTGCAAACACACCTCACCTTCTTTACTTAAGCCACTCTCCTGCATGAAATATCCTCCCTTCCTTCTACCAAAATCTTAAGTGGCAAGCAAAGTCCTTTTTATAAATGTTCGGACTGCCTCCTGACTAATGTAATCCTCTTCTCTGAAACCCCATAACTCTGGATCTATTCCTCTGGTGGACTTAACACAGTGAAGCCTCCATTAAGAGCTCATGATTCGTGTGTTATCTCTGTAAGATGATGGGTTCCTTGGAGTGGCAGGTTTGGGGTCTCATTTGTCTTGGACCACTCACAATGCTAGCAGTGACTTCCATCTCCAAATTTGAGGACCAGATGACTGGGCCAGTTTCCTGACTGCCTGCAACAGTAATAATAATCACAGTATAGGTTTTCACAGGCTGGGGTGGAGCCTAGCAGTATGAGAGAGTTGAGGACTGCCTGTCTTTCTGGCTGAGGCAATTTTGGGATTAGAATGATATATAGAGGCACAGTGGGCCAGTTACAGGTGCAATCTCATATTTCTTACTTTAGCTTGACATTGGTTCCTGTCAAGTGAACTTTAACTGCTATTTCCAATTCTCCTTCCAGTTTGAGATTAGAGCTGGTGTTTAGTCACCAAGATAGCAAGCTCCTCTGTGGCAAACTAGATCTCCTCAAAGATCCCCCTCCATCCTGTCCCCTGGTTCTCTATCCACTGTATTACCTTGGACTTGTCCTTCTCCAGGATTCAGCCCACAGCGCCTGATCCACAAAGTTGCCTTGGACTACAGGGTTTTCATTTCATTCTCCTAAAAAATAAATGTAACATTTTTTATTGAAACATCCCACATGGCTAAAAGAATTCAAACAGAACAAAAGTGTACTAAATGAAAAATCTCCCTCCCACACCATAGTTCCCCAGTTGAGGAGTCTCTCAGTCTCCTAAGGACAACCGCTAAACCATTTCTTTGGGTACCCTTCCGGAAGTTTTCCCTCACCTGCAAATATATATAACATATAATCACTTTTGTATAGGAATAAAAGAACACAACGCACACTAGTGTGCTACTTGGTTTTTGTTCTTAACAATATTCAGCGATTGTAAATATTCAGTAACTTGTAGATCTAAGTTAATACACAGAAAGCCCTTGGAACAGTACCTGGCCCACAGTCAGTGCTCAATGGCCCTTCACATGGAACCTAGCAGAGGACATTCCAAGATTCTAAAGTTCATACCAATTAGACCCTAGGAGCACACAAAAAAACACTGCAGTTCTGCGGCACGAGAGCTCAGAGGTGCTTCCTCTCACTCACATTCCAGAGACAGGCTCCTGCAGACTTGGCTGTCACCTCTCACACTGCCACCAGAACTCATATGCTCCTCTCAACCAAGACACACCTCCCTTCCTCTGATCCCACCAAGTCTAAACAATCCATGCAAGAATAAAGGCCTCAAAATGGGTTTTGCTGCAAGCCCTTTCAGAAAACTGAGAAAAAGCCGCTTCTTGCCTTTTAATTTGACTACATGGCAACGAAAGAGAAATTCACCCGGATACTATGCGCTGTGTGAAATCAGCACACCCGGTTTTGCCCAAGCTGGTTCAGCCCCGCACCCCGTCACGGTAACGCGGAGAGTCTCCGGCCTTCGGCTCCTGTCCCAAACCTCTCCTACCAAGTCCTCTGATTAGAGCAGAGCTCCCAGCAGGTGTAAATTAAGAAGTTAACCAGGCCCAGGGCACAGCTGCGGGTTGGAGCGCCCTTGGGAGACCACCAGATGAGTCTTTGCTCCCCTCGAAAGCAGTTTTCAGTTTAAAGCTCTGAAAAACTTCTCCCCACCCTCCCAACCCCGCCGTTTTCTCCATTTTCAGTCCTCCCCTCCCCCCCACGGAGGCCTGCAGTACTTCCCGTTGTTTGGTTCACACACCTGAGGAGCCTCTCACTTCCGCTGCTGCTTACAGCCAGCCTACCCAGCATGCACCGCGGCAGACCGGGCACCCCACCCCACCCCGGGGCCGGGGGGGAAGGGCAGGGCCAGAGCGTTTCACTCTTGAGGTTTTTGGGGTGTCTGTAGAATTTGGGAGGGCTTGCATTTAGGGAGAAGCTGGTGACCACTGCTCCTGAACAACGAGTTGAAAGTCCTTTTAAATTCCATCCCCCCTAGAGACTTTTCTTTCCAAGTACACGCGGGTTTATGGGCTGGAGGACACAATGTGCACGCACAAACGGGGTCCCCCAGCAACTGAAAGTGGGGAGAAATGCCATCACAGCGGCACCCTGATTCTCATTAGGGGAAGAAACATGAGTTGCTTGACCCTTTCATGTTACTTGCTGAGAGGCTTATGTAGGGTGAGAGACGGGGTCAGAACAGGCCAGCCGTAGACAACTGTTTTGCCACTGACTTTGCAGACATTTCCCAAAGCCCTGGAGCACCCGATACCCGTGCCGGCATAACTGCACACACACAGGGAGAGTGAGCCTTCTTTCATAACAGCTGCAGCTTCTTAACGGATTGGCCTTTCCACGGAACCTGTCATAGAGACTAGCCCAAAGCCCCTGTCAACAAGAATATTAAAAATTCAGGAAGAAGTTGAGTAAACAGGGCACTGTAACTTAAAGTGGCACTTGGTCAGGCCACCCTGGCCAACAGAGATCCAGGGGCTACTGAATGACCTCAACTGTCCTGGACCAGAACGAATAAGGAGAACCTTGTGTGCGCAAAAATGATAACCAGGCCAACCTCCTAGAGCCCTGGGTGTGAACCAAAGGCTGGGGTCAGAAGGGTGCCCCAAGCAGTGTGTCAAGGCTCAGACCAACCTCGAGAGGAACATCCAAGGATGCACTGGGATTGTGTCACGGATGGAATGTGGGCTGCAGGCTGAGCATTGTGCTGAAGGCAAAGTGACAGAGTCCCTGTGCACGGGTGTGAGAGAAGAGCGGGGTGTATGTTTAGGGGAGGAATCAGACACTCTCCAGGGGAGGACGGATGACAACTCTGAGCAGCTGTCTGCAAAGTTCAGGACTGCAGAGCCGTTCCAGTGACTTTAGGGAATTAAGATGTTTGGGGCAGGAGTTCCAGACAAAACTCTGAATTTAGTCTAGCTTCCAGTTGCTTCCAGCCAAAAACCTGGGCCTCAGTCTTGGCATCTCTCTCTCTCTCTCTCTCTCTCTCTCTCTCTCTCTGGCCCCCACCCCACGTCCAGTCTATCAGGGAATCCTATTGGCCCCTATTTTCAAAATATATCTCAATTCTGCCCAGTTCTCACCACCTCTGCTGCTATCTATCACCCTGGTCCAATCTATACCATCTCTCACCTCAATTACTGAAATAACTTCTCCAGGGTTCTTATTTCCACCTTTGCTCCCCTGCAGTCCACACAGCAGCCAGAGGGATACAATGAAAATGTGAGTCAGATGGTGTCCCTCCTCTGCTGGAAACCCTCCAATGGCTCCCCATCTTACTCAGAGGAAAAGCCAAATCCTTCCACTGTCTTACAAGGTCCTGCACAGACTGGCCGCATGGTCCCTTGGTCCTCATCTCCTCCTGCTCTCAGCCTCACTCCCTCACTCCAGCCTTACTGGTATCCTCATCCTCCTTGAACTGACCATGTCCACTCCTGCCTCAGGGACTTCCTCAACTGTACTTCCCTTGGCCTGGGAAGCTCCTTCCCAGGATATATTCATGACTCACCCCTCAGCTCATTCAGTCTTTTCTCAAATATGAAATCCTCAGGAAGCTCTACCCCATCCAAAATTACAAGTGCATCCCCTTTGAACTGCTCTATTATTTTCATATCATTTATCACTTTCTAATGTGATGTATAAGCACTATATATAGAATGATTTATTATACATTTATTATACATTGTCCTTCCTCACACTAAAATGCAAAGTTCCATGAGAGCAAGGAGTTTTATGTAGTTTGTCAATTGGTGGATTTTTTGAGGCTACTAGAATGTCTGGCTTACAGATGGCTCTCAATACAAATAGTTTAAATGTATAAGTAAAGTAATTTAGGGTTGAAGCCACCGAATGGCCACTTCACCAGACTAGTAGCTCCTCTATGGCAGGAAAGGTACCATCCATCCATTCATACACGTGATACATATTTATTGAGCACCTAACCTATACAAAGCACTTTGCTGGGGTCTAAAATATAATGGTAAAAAAAAAAATACATGGTCCTACCTTCAAGGAGCTTACAACTTAGTGACTGGAGACAGATATTCAACAAATAACCCTGCAAATAAGGAGATAATTACAATTGACATAAGTGTACTATTAAAATAGTCCAGGAAAGACATTCTGTTTTGAGTTAGGTTGGTAGCAGAGGAAATGGAAAGAGCTGAACTGATTCGAGATTACTTAGAAGATGGAAAATACAGGCATTGTCAATGGAGTAGATGGGGTTGGGGAGAATTTTATGACAAAGGTGAGTCCTGAATTTCTGGTTTAAGAAACTGGGTGGATTAAAGTGCCCTTTGCATGGGTTAGTGTAGGAGGCTTGATAATGGACCCTCAAAAGATATCCATGTCCTCAACTCTGGAACCTGTGAATGCTACCTTATCTGGAAAAAGAGTATTTACAGATATGATTAATTTAAGGGTCTTGAGAATGAGAGATTATTCTGGATTAACTGGATGGGCCCTAAATGCAATCTTCCTTATAAGAGGGAAGCAAGGAGAGATTTAAACACACACATACAAGAAGGCAATGTGAAGATGGAACAAAAAGAGATTTAAAGATGCTGCCCTTGAAAATTGGAGTGATGTGGCCACAAGCCAAGTCTGATCATTAATTTTCTGTGTCACCTTGACTGGGCCATGGGATGTCCAGACATTTGGTCGAACATCGTTCTGGGTGTGTTTGTCAGGGTGTTTCCTGATGAGATTTTGTTTGACTCAGTAGACTGAGTAAAGCAGGTTGTCCTCCCTAATGTGGGTGGTCCTCATCCAATAAATTGGAGACCTGAATAGAACAAAAAGTCTGAGAAAGAGGAAACCTCTCCTGCCTAACTGCTTGAATCAAGACAGTCCTCTTCTCCTGCCCTCAGACCGGAATTTACAGCATGGACCCTCCTGAGTCTCTAGCTTGACGACTGCAGATCTTCTCACCCTCCATAGTTACATGAGCCAGTTCCTTATAATAAAACTATACATACACACACACAAACACACACACACACACACACACACACACACACACACTACTGCTTCTGTTTTTCTGGGAAACCCTCACTAATACACCAAGAAATGTTGGCAACCACCAGAAACTGGAAGAATCAAGGAACAGATTTATCCCTGAAGCCCCCAGAGAAAGTGTAGTCCTGCTGACACCCTGATTCAGCCCAGAGGAACTAATTTTAGATTTTTGGCCTCCAGACTGGGAGTATAAGTGTGTGCTGTTTTACGCCAATCCACTTGTAGTAATTCATTACAGAAGTCACAGGAAACTAACGCAACGGGAAGCAATGTAAGAGGATCATCTGAGGGTAGGGGGACATCAAGATTCAGTTTGGAATATGGGATCCGAGATGCCTGTCACACACCTAATGGAGAAGCAGGCCAAAAACGGATTTGGATATGCAGGTAGGAGACTGATGGAATGGTCTGAGCAAGCGTTATCAGCCCCATGGTCCCAGAGCCTGGAAAGCATGAGAAGTAGAGTGAAAAGGAAAGATGGCCAAGCACCATGTCCTGAGGAACTCTCAACATTGAGAGGACAGGTAGAAAGGTAGCCTGAAAAAGAAACAGGAGAACGTGGGGTCTTTGAGGCCAAGAGATATGAATGTTTTTGAATGACAAGAGTGATGATCAATTCTGGAGCAGAACCCAGCCTGGAGTAGATTTAAGATTGAATGGTTGATGGGAAAGCAGAGAGAGCCTGTGTGGGCAACTTATTCTTGAATTTTGTTTGACTTGGAACGTACATAAAGAGAGCGGATAGTTGCTATGGACAATGGATCCAGGGAGGAATTTTCATTCTTATTTCCAGATAAAAGAGTTTCAGGCATTGTGTATGACTTGGAAATACCCAATAGAATGGAAACAAATAGAAATTCAAGTGAGGGTGAGGTTACCTGCTGAAGCCTGAGAAGGGGAGCATACAGTGATCAGGTCTCAATCCTGGCTGTAGTTTAGGTGTCCCTGAAGACATTGTAAAAATTCCAATTCCCAGCCTGCACTCAAGACCAAAGACGTCAGATTTTCTGAGTTGGGAGCCAGACATCAGACATTGTTAAAGCTTCCCAGGTGATTCCTATGAGTGGCCCGTGGGATTCAGAGCACATCTGGAAGGAGTGGTATTGGGTCCAAGGAGGATCAGGTGCAGGTGCAAATAAGTCTGGAGGTTTGGTGGGTGTAAATTAGAGGCTTCCCAGCATCACCTTTCTATTTCCAAAATTCAAGACAAGGTCAAGTGCTAAGCATGTGCTGAGTGTATAAGCGAATAAGGATAAGACTGAGAGCTGAAGAAAAAAATGACATTGTTCATACTGAGAGTGGAAAGAGGAAGATGCCTCAACTGGAAAAATGTGGGAAGAGTGTGGAAAGGGCTGTGAATTTATAGCTATACCTTCCATCCATTCATTCAACTGGCATTCGTCAGACAGACACCAAACCAGGCTGTGGGGATAAAACATAAGCAAGACATTGTCCCCAACCTCACAGCTTTCACAATTCAATGGAGGAGAGGGACATACAAGGAAACAGAACATTCAAGAGCTGTAATAGAATCAAGCACAAGGGATAGTGGGGACTTAGACCTTTGTGGGGACAGAAGTCACCTCCTCCCATAACAGTACTTGGCACATGCTCTTGAGACATATTCATTGTACTCCAAGCACCTTATCATTCTGAGGAAACAGAGGAGGAAATGACAGCTCAGCTCTTATTCTGCAGGTATGACTAAAGCAGCCCTAAAACTGTAATGACATGTCAGCTGGTCAGTGCCACATGGGGTCTCTAAGCAGGAGGAAGTCTCAGCTGTCAGGCAGGGTGGTGGCAATGCTGAGGTCAAGATGGGATGTTCTACATCAGGGGTCCCCAACCCCCGGAGACGAGGACCACTACTGGTCCTCAGCCTGTTAGGAACGGGGCCGCACAGCAGGAGGTGAGCGGTGGACGAGCGAGGGAAGCTTCATCTGCCGCTGCCCAGGGCTCGCATTACCTCTTGAACCATCCCTCCCCGCCCACCATTCCCCCGCCCACGTCCATGGAAAAATTGTCTTCCACGAAACTGGTCCCTGGTCCCAAAAAGGTTGGGGACCACTGTTCTACATGGTAATCTTCCAGGTGACATTCAGAAAGTGGCCACTAGGTGGCAGGGTTAACATTTGCAAAATAGCTGCCCGTAGCAGTCACTACTAGCTGGATACTCGCTGGAAACATTTTTTGTTCCCATCCCAAAGGGAAAGTGGAGCCAAGTCCTAGGGACATAGGATGATTGGGTTGAGTTTCTCGAATTTCACCCAGAGCTCCCTCCATATGCAATCCCTCGCTTCTAAAGCCGGACCCCTCTCTGCTTTAGGGACACTGGCCTCAGTACACACCCTGTCCTAAGGAGCAGTTTCAGAGTGGGGTTTGCAGTGGGGAGGAGGAGGAGAACAGGCTGCAAAGTTTTCTTCAAAACACTGGGGGAAACAAGTGGCTCTGATGGTTTTTTTCCCTTCTTCAGATTTCCCTGTCACCGTCTTTCTCCTGTTTTATCTGGTGCCAGGCTCCCTAGGTTCAAGCCCTACCTCAGCCACAGAGCCAAATGACCTTGAGCAATTTACTTAGCTTCCTTGTGTTTCTTTACCCAGAAATGACAGAGTGTAGCCATAAAGATTAAGTGAGTTAAAATCTCTAACTTACTTAGAACAGTACCCGGCAGTAAACAGTAAGCACTATGTACTAAATATTATTATTATTATTTTCTCAATGAAAAAAAAAAGAACTTTTTTCTAAATTCCTTATGAAGATGGTAAATAGTTGGCACTCTAAGTTGTAATTTAAAAACATAGGGCTTCCCTGGTGGCGCAGGGGTTGAGAGTCCGCCTGC
>NC_041221.1:70539958-70569468 GCF_002837175.3 Physeter macrocephalus | reverse complement strand
CTGGAGGATCCCGCATGCCGCGGAGCGGCTGGGCCCGTGAGCCATGGCCGCTGAGCCTGCGCGTCCGGAGCCTGTGCTCCGCAACGGGAGAGGCCACAGCAGTGAGAGGCCCGCGTACCGCAAAAAAAACAAAAACAAAAACAAAAACATAATCAACTTCCAATCCCAATTTTTCAGATGAAAGTATAAAGAAAAAGTGACAACACAACAAAAGGTACATCTATTCTGGAATGGTGAACCATGGTCAGGTTCTTTTCCTGGTAGAATTCTGGACTGGAAATGGGCCACCTCCTGCCAGGGAAGCCATCTAACCCTCCAGGTATCCAGCTTCCCACTCCCTTCCCTACAGAAAAACAAAGCCTGAGACCCCAGTGTCAGCAGGTGCTTTACAACCTGTCCTAGGTCTTGATTGTGGTGGTGGTTCTCTCATTCCCCATATGAGCACAAAGTTCGGCATCACAGCCGGCAGCCTCTCCAGATACTCCAAAACTGCATTGCCCCACCAAGGCTATACATTTTTTTTTTTTCTGAAAAAAAAAAAAAAAACAAACAAACACAGCTTGGGATAGCTCAATTTCAACCTTGGTTATGACCTTATTAACTCATACAAAGCAAAGTTTTTTGTCATTTGTTTAGTTTCTAATTGGCTCTTGAATAGTGACTGTGCGTGTGTTTAAAAGCTACAAGTCAGCCTCATTTTTCACAGCAGATAGGTATGTAGTTAAATTTTGAAAAATCTGGTCATAAAAACTGCACGAGATTTGGTTACAGGAATTCTACGATACAGTGTAGTCACAAATAAACTGAGTTCTTTGATAAAATAAATGCTTGTATTTTATCAGTCCTGCAATTTTAAATTTTTATGCTTGATTTGTTTAAAGCAAATTCAACTCTATTTAGAAAGTAGAAAGTTTTAGAATTTCTTCTTTCTTCTTTGTTTTGGTTTGTTTATTAATAACAGACTACAACAGGAACAGACTGTGTTCCAAAGAGGAAGACTCTGCTAGAATTGAAGCTACAATCTTATAATTTTCCCATACTTAGCCACTGCTGATTGACTCTCCATGTAGAGACTTTTTCTCTTAACTTGATGTTAATTTACGGAGAGTCTTATCACAATATATGTTTATTCACAATACAAAATGCATTTTTCTCTCTCTTGTTGAAAATCCCAAGATGCCCCAGTGCTTGGCTTCCTGTTGTCTTCCCCCAAAGACTCCACGTATTTGCATCTCATATGAAAAAAAAAAAAAAAAGACCAAAACTAGATTGGTACCACCTCAGAGGTGAACTGCCTACCGGGTTGGTCAATGTCAGGGCTGTGGGCTATGACACACCCCAGGTGTTTAGGGCTTCCCACTCCATGACTTACCTTCAACCAGGCACATCCCATCGACCAGGCTCAAGAGCTAAGATCTCCAACCATCCCGGCTGCTGACCCGATAGGCACCTGGGCAACCCCACAAGGTCTTGGAATAACTGGCACCCACAAAACAAAGTTCTAAGAGGAAAGAACAAATGCATGCTGCCTGGGCCCTCCAGAGACCAAGAAACACGACGATCCTACAGAAAACAAGTTTTGACAAGTAAGGGACAACGGGGGGTGGGTAGGATGATGAACAGCCACTGCTAAAGGTGAGGTTCAAAAATGAAATATGAAAATCAGAAGGAAGAAATGTTAGAGAGAGACGCAATTGAAGCAAGAACCAAATGCTAACAAAACAGTGAGACCTGACAAGAAAAAGATTTTCAGAAAGGAAATGCAATAGAAGTGAAATGGGAGATAGGCAAGGAAAGAAACGCAGCCTATAACAAAACAAAGCCAAGGAAAAGAAAGAAGAGGCCTTTTCCTGAGCACAGAGGCCAGGGAGATTATAAGGTATGGACCAGCTCTCCAACTATCTCCATCTGAACAGATATATTCCTACCACTGGGGTTGGTTTGGTTTGGTTTTTAAGTCAGAAACAATAGTAACTCGGTAAACACTTATAGACACAATTTTTTCACGATTAGTAAATTAAAAACTCTCAAATGTCAATTGCCCCAGACTAGCAAATCTCCAAACCCCAGAACCTTCAATATGTTCCAACTATGCAGGAGCTAAAAGAGAAATATTAGGAGTAGGTTTTATTCCTGCCATTTACGGGCATTGGTACTTCAGGAGTTTACCTGGGGCAAATAGCACCTCTGTCAGGGGGAGGTAGAGGGAGAAGAGTTTGGTTCCAGCTGTGCAAAATTCTGTGGCTTATTGGAGGGACCTTCTCTGCTTTAAAACAGATAGAAGCTGGTGTGTGAAATTCAAGCCACCTCTAGAAATGTGTTTAGAAAACGTGTTCTGATGTTGCCACATTATAAAGGTCCTCTGTCCAGAATCTTAACCTTTTTCTTCTAATTCCTCAGCTCTTCCCCAAACCCCTGTGTCCTCCACCCAGGGATGGTTCAAGAACTCCTGTGACTTGAGAGACCCTCCGTCACAGGAGGAAGCAGCAGCACTAAGCACAGATTGGGTATGCAAACCCAGTGAGCCACCTTAATTATCTTCTTCGTATGTACAAATATTTCCTCTCATCCCTACTTAACAATCAGCAGTCGTGATGGGCTCTGATGACAACGATAAATTGGGCCTCGGACAGCCACCTCCTGCTCCATCATTAAAGGGGACTATTTACCGGGGCCTTTGCAGTCAATCCATCTCCTTAGTACTGGAAAGACACCACGGCTCACAGTGGTCACCGGTTCTGAGCAGGGAAGCACTCAGGGGCCCCAGCGGCAGCTCACAGCCATGAATTCTGCACAATTAAGAAAACACATCTGCATGAAATGAGGAGTGGACCAGGGGCCTGGGGACCAAGTCAGCATGTCCTTGGCATTTACTAAGTCCAGATGTCTATATCTTCTGGGCAGGAAGTCAGAGTCTGTCCAGATGGCATCTTGATTGCTTTCGGCTCAGCTGATTAAATTGCTAAGGCTGACATCTCTTCCAAATTCCCTCTCCATTCTATGAAAATGTGGTTGTCAAATAGTGCCAGGAAGAGTCATCTGAAGATGGCAGACTGAGAGGGCCCAATTGAGAACCTGAGTGCCTGGGACATAGAGCCAGGCAAATTTCCTGCCACATGTCTGGGACTTTGGGATTCTTTCTGCTACAAGCAAGGGAATTTCTGGAGAGGCAGTGCTGAGGGGCAAGATCGTGACTGGATCAGAGATCCAGTTAGGAGCCCTGGCTCCTCCACTTTCTGACCTGTGACCTTGTGCATATTCCTAAGCCACTCTGGCCTCAGTTTACTCACCTATAAATCTGGGATAACAAAAGGAATCACTTCAACAAGCTGTTCTGAAGATTTATGAGATCATGCACATCAAGTGCTTATAAGAGAACCAGGCACATGGTAAGGGTTCCCTGCATACATTTTATTAGTACATTTGGCCCTCTGTATCCACAGGTTCTGCATCGACGGATTCAACCAGCCATGGATAGAAAGTAGTTGGGAAAAAAATTTCTAGAAAGTTCCAAAAAGCAAAACTTGAATTTGTCACAAACTAGCAGTTATTTACACAGTATTTACATTGTTTTAGGTATTATAAGTAATTTAGAGATGATTTAAAGTATAGGGGAGGATGTGTGTAGAGTCTTTGCAAACACTATGCCATTTTATATGAGACTTGAGCATCTGTGGATGTTGGTATCCATTGGGGCCCTGGAATCAATACCCCACAGATACTTGGGATGACTGAAGTCTTGTTCATTTTTGTTCCTGGCTTTACTTTGCCTTCTGAAGAGGTGCTCCTTAAAAACACAAACCTGCCACTAATCTCTTCATGACATTTTTTTTTCTTAGATTCCATATATATATGTGTTAGCATACGGTATTTGTTTTTCTCCTTCTGACTTACTTCACTCTGTATGATTAGTGGTAGGACGGGAATAAAACACAGACCTACTAGAGCATGGACTTGAGGACATGGGGAGGGGGAAGGGTAAGCTGTGACGAAGTGAGAGACCTACTAGAGCATGGACTTGAGGACATGGGGAGGGGGAAGGGTAAGCTGTGACGAAGTGAGAGACCTACTAGAGCATGGACTTGAGGACATGGGGAGGGGGAAGGGTAAGCTGTGACGAAGTGAGAGACCTACTAGAGCATGGACTTGAGGACATGGGGAGGGGGAAGGGTAAGCTGTGACGAAGTGAGAGAGTGGCAGGGACATATATGCACTACCAAATGTAAATTAGATAGCTAGTGGGAAGCTGCCGCATAGCACAGGGAGATCACCTCTGTGCTTTGTGACCATGAGAGGGGTGGGATAGGGAGGGTGGGAGGGAGGGAGGCACAAGAGGGAAGAGATATGGGAACATATGTATATGTATAACTGATTCACTTTGTTGTAAAGGAGAAACTAACACACTATTGTAAAACAGTTATACTCCAATAAAGATGTTAAAAAAAAATAACATAAAATAAAAAATAATAAAAAAAATAAAAAGACAGAGATTGAAAAAAAAAAAAAACACAAAACTGCATGAGGGCAAGGGACCAGCCTGGTCACTTGCACATGCTTTATACCAGAAATCATAAATAATTCTTTATAGTCCTTTATGGGTTACCTTTCTTCCACAAGCACTCTTGAGAGGTAAGCAAGGCAGAGACGGCATTTCTCTTTTACTGAAGTTGAGACTCTAAGAGGGTAATGACTTGTCCAAGATCACATCGGTAGCTGTGTCTGAGGATGGAAACCCATAAAGGCTGTTGAACTCCTATCTGCTACAGATCCTACTCATACAAGGAAGTCAATGCTGCAAATGGAGCAGAGGAATGAACATGCTCCCCTCTGACCACCACCAACCCACCCCCAACAAACACTTCTGGTCATGCCCATGGGACATGCAGAGCATCACCAGGATGAAGAAAGGAGGCCATGGTGATATTCACAGAAATTGCTGCCTACCTCTGCTACTTTAGAAACTCCTTTCTTCCTAGGCTTCACTCTACAGGGCTGTGGGAACTTAATCTAATGCTATGCTCACAGGAAGGAGCCCGACAAGAGACAGGATGTGGAAAATGTTCCAGAAGGCCTAAAAGTCAATGGCTCAATAATAATGTGAATAATCTCAACTCTTAGGATGTTAGACTCAACGTTATTCGTTTACGTTCTTAAAGGAAAAAAGATGGCAGGGTTGGATTAGGTTATTTTAAAGCTTATTTTTAGCTTTAAAATTGTTGATGTTAATGGACCACTATTAGGACCCCTTTATTTCAGAGTGGAGAGTTTATCTGAGAATCTCAGTTCTCAGTCCTGTGCCCCCATATCTCACCGCCTGTGAATATCATTAACTTAAAGCTTGAGAGAAAAGCCCTAAGGATGCTTTTAAAATTTCTGCCTTTATAAAATACACCAGGTGAAAGAGAAGTTAGTAGATGGCACTTACCGTATGGTTAATTAGAAGTTAAAGCTGGACAAATATTCCTTTTTTTTAAAAAATAAATTTATTTATTTATTTATTTTTGGCTGCGTTGGGTCTTCGTTGCTGCGCACGGGCTTTCTCTAGTTGCGGCGAGCGGGGGCTACTCTTCGTTGCGGTGCGCGGGCTTCTCACTGCAGTGGCTTCTCTCATTGCGGAGCACGGGCTCTAGGCGCACGGGCTTCAGTAGTTGTGGCACTCGGGCTCAGCAGTTGTGGCTCGCGAGCTCTAGAGCGCAGGCTCAGTAGTTGTGGCGCACAGGCTTAGTTGCTCCATGGCATGTGGGATCTTCCCAGACCAGGGCTCAAACCAGTGTCTCCTGCACTGGCAGGCGGATTCTTAACCACTGCGCCACCAGGGAAGCCCCAAATATTCTGTTACGCATATTTCCAGAACCATTTATGTGTACCTGGATGACCACGGAATAGTGAAACCTAGTTTTGGGGAAATGTCCCAAATCAGAGAGATTTTAAATTGTTATCACATGGGCCCCAGGGAGTGGATATTTCCAGTATCGATCATCTTGGGAAGAGGGTAAATCCTGGGGCAGAAAATGCAAGGAAGAACCCCCTGTTTCCCTGGGTACAAGAAGGCTTGGGCTCTGAGATGTGAAAAGGGCCGTAGTATTTTTTGTGATGGAGAGGAGCTGGTGATGCCATGGGAAGACACTGCGTCTGCTTTGATGGTGGTGGTGGCAGCAGTGCCATCAATTACAGAGCAGAGAAAGAGCCGGTTCTGAAGCAGCAGGATCAAGGCTGGCATCTTGAAGCCGTCAACACAACTGAGCTTGAACTCAAGCATGACGTGAGAAGAACCATGTCCCCTCTCCAGGTGGAAGAGGCCCGTTAGCATCGCTTGCTCTGTCTAGCCTGGGGACCTCACAAGAGCCATCAACTGCAAGGCAGCAGGTGAACAGCACGGTAAGCAGGCTTGAGGGCTCTGTTTACGTGTGCCCACAAGGTAGCACACCCTCAGATAAAAGTGGGGACAACTTCTGGCCTTTATGGCTCTGAACCTTGTGTCATAATAATTTGGTAAAATAAATAAACAAATGTGAAGAAATATAACGATAAAGAGTAAAACTGACCGTAAAATGCATTTGAATATTCAAGTTAAAGCAGCATTTTACATGCAAGTAGATTTAACCGTCTGGAGACAGTGGGGAAAGCAGGCGTGACCCAAAAAGCAGAACAAAAACTAAATGTACAAGAAGAAAAAAAAAAAAGGACAGTTTAATACCAACTGGTGCCCATAAGCTAGAACAGATATTAAACATCTAGTTCTTTGCTAAAGTTGGATCACAAAAGCATATTTTGGTTTGCACACCCTTGGAAGAAAACAAACTAGCCGTTGGGTCATTGCTAAGAAAAGGCATAAAGAGCCAGACAAGGTATCCAAGGACCTCACATCGCTCCCCAGACTATAATCTCCTTGAAACACAGAAAAGTGAGTTCACAGGTCTCCCAGACATGAAATTGGGGGGGTTCTATGGAGTCACCCATGGGTGACAGCTGACCCTAGGGATGAACTTGCATGGAAACCTGGTGCAGAACAGGACAGAGTACAACAGCAACAAAGAATGGTTTGGGGTTTGTATGTAAATATGTGATATAAGGGTCCTTGAGCTTTATGAAAACTTCCGGGGTCCACAGAGCTGTTGTTTCCCCACTGACATGGGTACCAGTCTGTAGAAATAAATGAGTTACCGGTGCCTTTTCTCATCTTCTCCTTTCCCTCTCTGTATCTCTGCAAGACCTAGTCCTTGTAACAGGTAACAGCAGTTCATCCCTAAATGGCACTGCGAATGAATTAAGATTGCAGCAGTCATGATATGATGCCCATAGCTCCAGCCAAACCTCTCTATCTTTTATATTTGTGGAAGGAGTAAGACCACCTCCATTAGTAAAGAAAGAGCGATTGTCAACAAAGAGCCAGTGTAACTCTATTTTATTGGCGGAAGCCAATGACTGTCAGATAAGGAAAATGGAAATCATTGCTTTGAAATAGAATAATGGGATTTTTAGATGAAGAAGTGCCTTATAAATAGTTCAACTCCATCATTTTGCAGATGAGGAAATTTCGCAGCCACACACAACTAGTTAATGGCAAAGCTAGGAACAGAATTCAACTCGGCGCCTTTCTTGGGAGATTTGGAAAATATTCAGATAAAGAGACTGTTTGGGACTATACTGCATGAACGTGTGACACAGCTGAAGAAACTAGAGATTTTTAACCTAGAAAGGGGATAGTTCAGGTACATAATAACCATTTTCAAATACCTTAAGGACTGTCAAGTAGTAAAAGGTCTTGAACTTGTCCTGCTGGCCTGAGGAAACAAGGACAATTGTGGGGAAGTTAGAGAAAGACTTTAGCAGTTCAGCATAATATAAAACCTTTTAAACGGTCAAAATTTGCCAAAATAATTCATTGGGAGATAGTAAGCTTTCTGTCACCTGAGGCAGTTCAGGAAAGACTGGAAGATAATGTAGTGTGTATGTTTTGTCCACGAAAATGGGTGGGGTAAGAGGAGTGGAGGAGAAAATTCAGGCATGAAAATCATTTGGATGGGGTGACCTTTAAGAGTATGTGATTCTTTACAACCTGGGATCAAATAAGGGTTTCATTCTTGCCTCCAAACTCGACAACTTATCTTCCCATCTGTTTGCCATAGTTTAAATTTTAATCTATTTCATATTTCAGGGTATTATGCCCTGAATATTTGATTTGAATGCTGTGGCAGAAGGTCACTCATATTCATTTATTTTCTTTTACTCTTATACACTTGCAGTGAGTCTTTTGAATCCATTATGCAAACATATGCAAATCATATGCAGATAGTGTGTCCTCAGAAAAATGACAAAATCTTATGGCCTTAACTGAGCCATCAAACCTGTCTTTAAGAGGGAAAGTAATATGCCTTTTGAATGTCTCTGGGGCAGGAGACAATTTCCTGAGAGTGATATTTACATGACGTTGGAATTGGTTACTCAGAGGCGTCTTTGCCTCATATTCTTCACATTTATGTAGGACTTTGAGGTTAAGAAAGTATTTTCACAGAAATGATCCCATTGGATCCTCATAATTACCCTGTGATGTTGGCAAAACAGGAATTGGAATTCTTGTTTTATTATTCAGATGGGAAATAGACTCAGAAAAGTCAAATGACTTGCCCAGGTTTGCTCTGTTGGTAAATGATGGGTCTGAGGCTTCAAAGTAGATCTCTTTTCAGTCCAAGAACTCTTCCATGACACTGTGATGTGTGTCTTCTTCAAAGCAAGGTGGTTGTCATCAGTCTGGGTTTGCTTGGACGGCATTTCGCCAAAAGCATCTTTGAAGGTGTTTTGTTGATGAGGATGGCATTTTAAGGGTGACCAGAAAAGTCTAATTATTTGTAGTAGCCCTAGCACAGTGCCAACTACAGAGTTTCTCTAACCACCCCCCTGCTTTTTCGCATCTGCTCTGAAATCTCCAGATGAAGAACTTTCTTCACACCGTACACTCTTCAGCTTTTTCAGGAGGCAAAATTCTTCCTTAAACTATCGGGAGTAATAGCACAGTCTCTGCAGTGAGACTGTCTGGATCTGAAGCCCTAATCTACCACCTTCTATTTGTGTGGTCTTGGAGAGGTCATTGATTCCTCTAAGCATCAGTTTCTACATCTATATATAAAATGGGGGAAATAATATCACCTCTTTGATAGAGTATATGATAAGGAGATATCTATAAAACAAAAGAAAACCTACTTAGACACATAATATGTGCTCAATAAATGGTAGCCACTGTAATTACCATATTAGTGGTTGTAACACAGTAGTGGTAGTAGTATTATTCTCTCAAGGTATTGTGAAGTCTGATGCTAAGAACTGGCTCTTGGAAATGGAATGGGAGGACAGTAATACCAAATATCTCGTATATGTCAAAGGACTGGAGAACAGACAATGTCTGAGGCAGCCAAATTCAGCCCAGTGAGGAATACATGAACTTTAACTTTCTTTAGTCACTACCATATCTTGCATCATAATGAGGGTAGTTGCAATCCTGTTTCGAAGGTATTTCTAAGAAAAAAATAGAGCCAAGGTTGGCACCCTTAACTCTTCTCTCTCTTAGTCAGACTGCCCTGTATATGGCAGTGGTCTCTACTTCCCTGGGTCACCTTGGGAGGGAACAAGAGGGGATTCCACTCCAGCCGCTTTAGCAGGCCTGAATCACGGGGTCAAGGGATGGATTTTTCCTCCTCCTGTACCAAGACCAGAAGTGGGTACTGTGAAGGTGGCCAAGGCAGCAGCTCCACTCCCTTTCTGGGATGACCCTGCTCCATCTTGCCCTATTCCCAGCTCCAGCACATGTGCCCTATGCCCCCCACAGAGTGCTCTGCCCTACCAGTATGCCCCAGCACCTCTCCTGGTCACTCACCTAGGCCAGCTAACAAGGTGGCCTCCTCCGTGAGGACAGATTCCTGCTCCCACAGCCTCTTCGATGGAAAGGGACCAAGCTGTTGGAGCTGGCCAAACCGCTGAAGCTCGCCTAGGGTCACTAGGAACCATCACCCTGAGAGTCCATGTGACCAGCGAAAAGGAACTGCACGACTGATTCATGTTGGCCAGGAAATGCACTGGGCCGTTCTGAGGCTGGGTGCTCAGCTATTTTTGGCAAGAATGGGTACGATGCAGAAGGGACTTCCCCTTTTTTGCAGCAAAGAGCCAACAAATGCTGAGCAGTCTACAGCATTTCTTGTTCTCAGATTACCCTTCTGAGCACTCTCTGGCTGCCAGATTATCGAGGCCATCATAGCTTGATTCGATTTCTCAGCTCCAGGCATTAGCTAACCCTACCAAGCTGGGTCGCCTCGGTCCTGTGATGGCTCTCCGTGTCGGCTGCTTCCTGTTGGCGGTGCTGATTTCTGCCAGCTGTAAAGTCATCACCTCCTCAAATCCAATGTGCACTGAGGTGAGTCCAAACTATCTGTCTTTGTCCAGATTAAACCACCTGGAAATGTTGAGATTCAGCTTGCAGTCCTATCTGAGCCTTAAAAGGGCAACGAGGTGTGTAGGAGTTTTTCTTTACAGTGAAAAAGGAACCAAAGAGCTCAGCCGGGGAGATGATCTCACAGGTTCATAGTAGGAAGAAGTGAGAGTTGTTTTCCTCTGCAAACAATTTCCCCCAAATAATCCCAGTTGGGACATAAGATGTCAACAGGGTCCCAGTGCAAAGAGCAGACCTCCAAACCTGCTCCCTAGCATGGAGGAGCGTCTGTCCAACCTCCCAGCACATGGCCACTTCCCCAAAGAGTTCTTCAGTTTCCTGGCATTCAGGACGGAGACTAGTAAAGACCACCTGTGCCAGGCTTTAGAGCATATAAAGATCACTCCGAATGAGTCTGGCTTTCTCCTCGAGTTGGACAGCCCTCCATCTGTTTCACTAACCCTCAGGAGAAACATCTGCGCATAGAGCCAAGTTGCACCTTCTGTTTTGGACCATAACAGTATTTATCAACCTGTGGGAAGTTCTTGGGGAGGGTGGCAAGAGAGAGAAAGGAGAAGGGCTCATTCTCTTTCCATCCTCCTCCCATTACCTCTGATCCCAGCAGGTATCCAGCACCATGTGGCCTGTCGGACAAGTGCTGTAAACAGGAAGAACCATCAGTCTTGGTGGCTGAGTGGGCTGCTTTCCTAGGTTGGGGCTGAATGATGAAAAGAGGCAGGAGTAGCAGGATGGAGAAAGGCAGTGCTTAGGAGCCAGGGTTAGGAGAATAAGGAGAGCGGGGCAAGGACCCACCAGACTAGAGCACGAATCAAAGCTAGGACTGCAATAAGGCCTAGAAGCAGAAAGCAACAGAACCTTGTTAGTCTGGTATTGGGATGGAATCAGGATGCACGCTCAGACCAAAAGGACGTACAATGCCCAGGGGAAATATCTCAGTCTGCTATAACAAAGTACCACAGACCAGGTGACTCCAACAACAGAAACTTACTTTTGTACAATTCTGGAGTCTGGAAGTCCAAGATCAAGGTGTTGGCAAGGTTGGCTTCTTCTGAGGCCTCTCTCCTTGGCTAGTTGATGGCTTTCTTCTCCCTATGTCTTCACATCATTTCCCCTTGGTATGCATCTGTGTCCAAATTTATTGTTCTTATAAAGACACCAGTCATATTGGATTAGGGCCTACCCTAATGACCTCACTTTAACTTAGTTACCTCTTTGAAGACTCTATCTCCAAATAAAGTCTCATTCTGAGGTACCAACGTTAAGACTTCAGCATATGAATTTGGGGGAGACACAATTCAGCCCACAACAGAAGAGGGCAAGTAAAAGGCTTTTATCAGCTCCAGAAGGCTGTATCCTCATCATTCAGGTTGAAAAATCAACTGCACAGAGGCCTGTAGGTAACATGTAAGAGGGTAGGAGTGGAGACACCATCTCCTCAGTAATCAGGTAGGGTATGCCATCCACCTTCTAGCAACATCCTCAGATGGGATAATATTACCATTAAATTCCAGCTCATTGGGAAGCAGTCCATGTTAAACATCCTACTCTTAAGTCTACCAGTTCACTTTTTAAATCCCCACATTGCAGCAAAGTCTGTGCAGCCTTCTGAAGCCCACAAGGGCCCTCACTGCTGGGAGATTTTGGAAATCCCTGAAAATATTGGACCAGTCTAGATTCCTATTGAAGACACCAGGCCCTAGAGTCACCAGTTGCTTTTTGCAAATGGTACCTGCTTTAGCAGAGGGAAGGAGAAAGAGGCAGGAAGAGCTAGTCCTTTTGCTGCCTATTCAGAGGACTTCCATGCCATTCAGGTGGCAGAAGTGATACTGAGCATCCCAGGACCTCCAGGCCTGGCCTATGCTACAGTGAGAGATTTCCTTTTTGGAGAAGTCGGGTGAGACTGAAACCTTCCAATATCACATCCTCCCTGCAGCCCTCCCTCTGAAAGGACTCTGATTTTAAATGCCTTGAGACCTATTCAATTAATACTGGGTCTATATTTTCCTTTACCTCTTCTATCATGTTTGAGTTCATGATAGCAGGATTCTAAGGCTATTTATAGAGCCCTCACCTCTATGTCAATATTGGGGAGGGAACTGGGAGATATGACTTGTTCCTGAAGGTAAGGACCATCTAGGCTTCAGAAAAGTGAGATAAAGTAGAAGTGGTAGGAGAGGAAGCTTTTGAGTTAACGGTTTGGCCGTTTTTCAGGTGAAATTCACTCCAGCTTGCCCACTCCTTCCTCTTGTTTTCCTTTCCTCATTCATTCTTTCTCTTCAGTTGCAGCAAAATTAACACATACTGTATATATGTTCATGTGACCACCATGAATTTGACAGGCCCTATCCTGAAAACAAGGGTTTGGTTTGGTTTTGAGTTCAGTAAATTTTTTATTGAAGTAAAATATACATACAGAAAAGCTCACCAATCCTAAGTGTAGAGCTCAGTGAGTTCTCACCAAGTGAACACATCCATGTGAGCAGCACACAGATCAAGAAACAGAACTTGCTCAGCACCTCAGAAGCCCTCTCATGTCTCCTCCCAGTCACTAGCCCCCAAGACCATCCAGTACTCTCACTCATATCACCAAAAATTGACTTTGCCTCTTTTTGAATTTTGTGTACATGAGACCATACAGTGTGTACTCTTCTGTGTCTGGCTGCTTCCACTCAATATCAAACACGTGATATTTATATATGATGTTGTATGCAGCCATCATGTGCTCCATTAATCAATGAATAGTATTCTGTTTTATTAGTGAAACTATTTATTTATATATTCTACTGTTAGTGGACATTTGTATTGTTTTCAATTTTTTGCCTATTATGAATGTTGCTGCTTTGGATAGTCTTACCTAGGTCTTTAGTAAACAAATATTTATTAGGTGTATAACAGGGAGTAGATGTATTTGGTCATAGGGTACACATATGTTTAATTTCAGTAAATATTGACAGTTTTTCAATGGGTTGGTACCCATTTATTCTCACCAGCAATGGATATGAGTTCTGATTTCCCTACAGCCTCACTAACATTTGCTATTGTTTGTTTAAGAACATTAGCTCTTCTGATGGATAGGGATATTTCACTGGGATTTTTTATTTTCCTGATAAATAATTAAATTGAGTATATTTATGTATCCTTGTGTGTGTTTGTGTGCGTGTGTGTGTGTGTGTACGTGCCTATTTCAAGTCTTTGGCCCATTTTCTCTTACGTTGTCTGTATTTTGTTTTTTGTTTTTTGTTTTTGTAGTGGTTCTTAATGTATTCTGGATACAGGTTCTTTATCACGTTACAAATATATTCTCCCACTCTGTGGCTTGCCTTTTCACTCTCTTGACATTTTTTGATGAACAGAAACCTTTAATTTTAATATTGCTTGATTTATCATTGTTCCTTTATTTATTTTCCGTGCATATCTGTTCTGTTTAAGAAATTTTTGCCGGGACTTCCCTGGTGGCGCAGTGGTTGGGGGTCCGCCTGCCAATGCAGGGGACGCGGGTTCGATCCCTGGTCCGGGAGGGTCCCACATGCCGCGGAGCGGCTGGGCCCTCGTGCCGCAGCTACTGAGCCTGCACTCTAGAGCCCACGAGCCATAACTACTGAGCCCACGCGCAGCAACTGATGGGGCCCGCCCGCCTGGAGCCCGTGCTCCACAACGGGAGAGGCCACAGCAGTGAGAGGCCCACACGCAGCAGCGGAGACCCAGTGCAGCCTAAATAAATAGATAGATAGATGATAGATAGATAGATAGATAGATAGATAAATAACTTAAAAAAAAAAAGAAAATTTTGCCAACTCAAAGCCATGAAGATATTATCCTATGTTTTCTTCTGGAAGTTTTATCATTTGGTATTTATTTCTAAGTTTCACATGTAAATTTACAGTCCATCTGGAATTGCTTTTTGCCTATGATGTGAGGTAGGAGTCAGGATGAATTTTTTTTTTTTTTTTTTTTTTTTTTGTGGTTTGCGGGCCTCCCTCTGCCGTGGCCTCTCCCGTTGCGGAGCACAGGCTCCGGACGCACAGGCTCAGCGGCCATGGCTCACGGGCCCAGCTGCTCCGCGGCATGTGGGATCTTCCCAGACCGGGGCGCGAACCCGGTTCCCCTGCATCGGCAGGCGGACGCGCAACCACTGCGCCACCAGGGAAGCCCAGGATGAATTTTTTAATAAAACTTTTTGTTTGAAAAAAGTGTCAAACCTTGACAAATTCTAAAATATTCTAAAAATATTATAACGAACACTCATAAATACTCCACATAGAACCTTCCATGATTAAATGCTCTGTGTGTGTATTCATGTAGGTGTGTGTGTATCATAAGTAACAAAATTAGATCTACGACCAGGTTTTTGGAGGCTGACCAATATGCAAAGAGTAGCTGGAAGTCAGTGTTCTGTGATTTGGACTCAGGAAACATTTTAGATGTGCTCTTGAATAATTGCTTGTGAGTGTCGGCATGCCTCCTCATTTCAAATGGGCTCATCTTGACTATTCTGTCCCCTTAAAACCACGGTAGGAGACAGTCTTTTGGGTCTAGGTATGGGGAGAGTCTTTAAGTAGAGCTCTGTTTTAAGAGAACTCTAAGTTCATGGATACAAGGGCTTCCCAATAGCTCTAGAGGATGACAATGATGTTTTGATGATCCAGGGAAATGCTAACTTTTCTTGTGAGAGTGCCATACGTTACCTCATTAATCCTCAGAGTTGGTCTGCCAACAGGGGTTATTATCCTTGATCTACAGCTGCGCAAAAAAAGGAGGCTCGGAGAACACAGCTTGGTATTTTAGAGCTGGGATTTGAACCTGGGCAGTCTGCCTCAAGACACACAGAAAAAGAACCACTAATAATTGGAGTGCCCTTTGCCTGGAGGAGTTAGACTGACAACAAAGTTTTAGGGCTGTGACCTCTTGGGAGTGTTTTGTTTTATTTTCGGAGAGTAATTATTACTCTGTGATTTGGCTCAGTCAGATTGCTATCTCTGGATAGAGGAGTGATCACCGAGGGAGGGTTGGGGTTCAGTGTCCCAGACTCCTCGTGCCTGGCGGAGCTGGCTGCTGCGGGTACCGAGTGCAGAGGAGACATCCCAACAAGTGGGGATCAGCACTTGTGTGAAACTCAGAGAATTTGAAATCAGAAAATGATCTCAGCACTCGTGAGGAGAGAAAATATTGTGGAATGGCAGGGGGTTAGAGATGCAGCAGAAAGAAGCAAAATAAGATCCTGACTGAAAAAAATGCAGATGAATACCTGGAGGGAAAAGGGATTGCAGACACAGATGTAGCACTTGGGAGTCCTGCTCTGTGTAAAGGCACAGCTCTGAGGCGGAGCTGGAGATGAAGTGACCGGCACAGGTCCCAGTGCAAATGCCCATGATATGGATTAGGGACGGGCATGGGGCAGTTGTCCTGAATACCAGGCTGGCTTTGTCTCAGCCCTGTTGGCTGCCTAAGTTCACATCCAGAAGGGTCCTGTCTGCGATGGAATGGCTAAAGCAGGACAATGAGAAAGTGACTTTGGAAACTGACCCTAGACTGAGGTCGAGCGATGAAGTCTGGGTCTGTAAGACGTGGTCATGTGGGGCTCAGAGAAACCACAGAAGCTGCAAAAGCGGTGGTGGGTGTCTGCCTAGAAAAGCAACTGAACCCGTGGTCCTCACAGCTGGCCCAGCTCTGGGCAAAATGGCAGTGGCTACACAGTCAGGACCCAGCAATCCTCTTTTACACCCTGTCCTTTCCTGCTCCGTTGTATTATCATCCTGCTGCTTGGGAATCCTGTGCTATGCTATCAGAACTCACCCCTAGAAAGTGTTGCTGTGAAAACTGACAGTGAATAAGATACAATCTCACTGATGTAGTTCTATGAAAAATGTATAACCTGAATCAAATCATAAGGACACGTACAAACCTCAAAGAAGTAACATTCTGCAAACTATGAGCCTGGATTCTTAAAAAAATTAATCAATGCCAGGAGAGACCAGGAAAGGCTGAAGAATCATTTTAGATTACAGGAGACAAAAGAGACATGGAAATGAGATGCAGTGATTGTACGGGAGTGTGGCTGTGAAAGCCGTGGCAGAAGAGCCCAGAACAGTCTCTGAAATGTGTTTGGTTTTCAAATTTTCTTATGAGCTGCGGTTCTTGTCATTTGCATCTTTCTTTAGGAATCAAGGGCAGATAGTTCATTGCAGTTTATGTAACTAGAGATTATTGAGTGTTACGACCCAGGCTTGTGGTGGTGGACTTCTCAGTACTCCTGGGAAGTGTTATGCACTGGTTCTTGGGTTTTCACTGGGTTGAAACTGAGCTATTCCTTTCCATTTGCTAGGCACTCCCTCAGGCCACTGGCTCAGGAGAGCTAGTGCTCCATTCCAACTTTGGGAATCACATTAAAGCAGTGAAGTGCTTAGCAAAGCATACAATTTAGTTGTCACGGGCACATTATATTCTGGAAAAGGAGGGAATTGCCAACGTCGAGCCTTTTGCTAAAGGGCCAGAAGAGAGTGAGATGAATTGAGAAAAGGCCCCCTTTCTCCACGTATATATGACATCAGCTATGCCAGTGGAGACCAGAAAAGAAAAATGTCTCCTCAAAGCTAATCCAGACCTTAGCAGCTGCACATACATCTTCTCTCTAGGTCTTCCATGTTCAGGGGGACCAAAGAGGGGTCTAGCAGCATGTGTTTTCCCCCACCAGTCAATCAAATATGTTTTAAATGCAAAGTGTGCATTTCAAGGGCATTATGTAGATTTGTGGCAGTGCCTGAAGGGCTTTGGGTCTATGAAACAATTATGGATTACAAGAAAATATAAATATGGCAATTTCATCAGTGACTTTCTTAATATTGTCACAATATAGAAGAAAACCAGTGATTTCCTGTAAATGAGCATGCTTACTGTACCTACAAAAAAGTGCCCAACTAAGCAGAAGTTGGAGTGAATAAAGGAAAAAGCAGTTAAATTGGCAACACTTCTAAAATGTCACACTTCAGAGCAAAGGCGGATGTGTGCCATCTTCTGTTTCTAACTAAGCAGACCTGTTTGCAACTCAGGATGAGGACAGCTGCTGATTTAGACTTTCATGGGGCAGGTCTTTCCCAGTCCAGGGCAGTCTCAGTGGGGCGTCTAGTAAGACCACTGTGTGGCACAGAGAAAGCAGGGCCTGGAAGGTTGGATGAAATCACATGGAGCCTGAGATGAGCTGAGAGATGGCCTATGGTTCTGGGATGTCTTTCTTCGTTGTATCCCCAAGTGTACTTTTCCTGGAGATCATTTCTTTCTTTCCCTGGAGCCTCCCCATGTAAAATATACCCCAACAGACCTTCCTACCTGCCCCGCTATCCTTTATCCTAAGGCATCATCCAGATAAATTATGAGCCCACAATTCTATAAGCTTCTAACTAACCCCTTCCCATTTTTACCTAGTTAGTCCAAGATCTATAACTTGAGTTTGCACTTCTAGCAAGCAGTAAACAACAGACGTCAGAACACTTGACTCTCCTGAGGACACAGAATGAGGAAGTCCTCTGAATTTATGAGCAGGGCTGTGCCCAAATGTTAGGTCTGGTATCAGCAGCCTACAGTTCCACAGATTTAAAACTCAGTCATTCTTCAAGATTACAAGACCTATGATCTAAGATCTGTGCCATGCTGCTAGTTCTTTTTTAAAAAGATTGTATTAAGAAAATTTCTAAATATGTACAAAAGCACTGAGTTACAGGGAACCTTGCGTGCATCACTCCACATTCAACAACCATCAACGTTTTGCCTACTAATTTCCGCTATTCACTCCTTCCTTTCTCGCCAAAGTATTTTAAAGCAAATGCCAAGCCTCATGTCATTTTGCCTCTAAATCCCTCAAAATGCAACTCAAAATAAGAACATTTCTCCTACATAACGGCAAGGTCATTATCATTAACAAAATTCACAGTTTCTTAGTATTCTCTAATACCCTGTCCTCATTCAAAGTTCCCTGATAAAATGTCTTTTCCCAAATGCTTTATTTGAATCAGCATCTAAAGAAGGGCTACTCTATGTCATATGATCCAGAAATCCCACTCCTAGGCATATATACAGACAAAACTATAATTCGAAAAGACACCTGCACTCCAATATTCATTGCAGCACTATTTCCAATAGCCAAGACATGGAAGCAACATAAATGTCCATCAACAGATCAATGGATAAAGAAGATGTAGTACATATATATATACTATGGAATACTACTCAGCCATAAAAAAGAATGAAATAATTCCATTTGCAGCAACATGGATGGACCCTAGAGATTACCATACTGAGTAGGTCATAAAGAGGAAGACGAATACCATTGATTTCACTTATACGTGGAATCTAGAATACAACACAAATGAACTTATTTACAAAACAGAAACAGACTCACACACATAGAGAATAGACTTGTGGTTGCCAAGGGAGTGGCGGTGAGGGAGGATTAGAGTGGGAGTTTGAGATTAGCAGATACAAACTATTATATA
This sequence comes from Physeter macrocephalus, assembly GCF_002837175.3. Lineage (NCBI taxonomy): Eukaryota > Metazoa > Chordata > Mammalia > Artiodactyla > Physeteridae > Physeter > Physeter macrocephalus. Next base: position 70,550,541 of record NC_041221.1, on the reverse strand, counting down.
TAAAACAGATAAACAACAAGGTCCTATTGTATAGCACAGGGAACTACATTCAATACCCTGTGATAAAACATAATGGAGGGCTTCCCTGGTGGCGCAGTGGTTGCGCGTCCGCCTGCCGATTAATGGAAAAGAATATGAAAAAGAATATATATAAAATATATATACACACATACATATATGTATAACTGAATCACTTTGATGTACACCAGAAACTAACATGACATTGTAAGTCAACTATACTTCAATAAAAAATTTAGAAAAGAAGGGCTATTCTATTATCTGTTGGTTATGTCTCTGAAGTAGCTTTTGTATCTGTCTCTTTTTATAAGAGCAGCCTCCTCTCTCATCTTACCCCCTTGCTCTCCACTTCCGCCAAACATCATTCACATTTTGATAAACGAAGTCAGTCATGCTATGGAATGTTCCACCTTCTGCCTTTGGCTGACTGCTACCTTGTGGTGCTGTTTACCTGAAATCCCCCAAATCACTTATAGACTGAAAGTTAGGCCTAAAGTCTTGATTGGATTTAAGGTTAAACTTTTTTTGGCAATACTTCATAGGTGGTGCTGTGTACTTCATACTGCATCACATCACAAAGTATGTCATATCTGATCGTATTCTTTTGTCGAAGCTAATCTAGAGTTGATTTGTTTGTTTCAAAGTGAAAGAAAACATTTCCATGCATCCAAAATCAAAACTATAAAATTGCGTTCAGAGAAGGCTTGTTTTCATCCCCGCTCCTCCATCTGGTTCCTTCCTTTCCCTTAAATATAACCCGTTTGCGGTTTTTCCCCATGGTTTCTTCTTGTAAATGTAAGAAAATACACACATACCTTCCTTACACAAAAGGTAGCATACTGTATACCATATACCATATACAATATATACTAATAGACGTTCTGCACCTGGCTTTTTTCACCTTAAAATAAACCTGTATATCACTCCATTATCAGTTTATGGAGATCGTGCTTATCCTTTTTTCAGCTACACAGGGTTCCATTCAGTGAATATAACATATTTTGTTCAAGTGGTCCTATATGGATGGATAATCTGATTATTGCCAATCTTTTGCTATTGTAAAAAATACTAAAATGAATAATGTTATGCATAAGTCATTTTGTGTTTTTCCAAGTATTATATTTGGTGAAGATTCCTAGAAGTAAGACTGCTGCTCAAAGGATAAAACATGTAAGTTTGCTAGATAGTCAACCATATACCATATACTGTCTGATATTAATTTATAGTTTCTCTCATCAGAAAGAAGCCAACAAGACATATAACTGTGAAAATTTAGGTCTCAGAGAAATTCCTGACACTCTACCAAATACAACAGAATTTTTGGAATTCGGCTTTAACTTCTTGCCTACAATTCAAAATATAACCTTCAGCAGGCTCATAAATCTTATCTTTTTGGATTTGACCAGGTATGTATCTGAGTTCTTTGCGTGTGCTTGATGTTTTACTTAGGTCAAAACACAACGTGCATTCAAATTGTTTCCATGACCTTCTTTTGAGGCACAGGGAAAACATGCTTATTCTGCATGTTTACCCTTTCCCACGAAATATTTTTATACAGGTAAAATATAATTTAAATAAGCACCAATCAATGGAGAGGAAAGTGGCTTGTTCTCAAACTAGATTGTGTCAGCAGTGCTGCTTATGAAGTTCTAAGGAATATCAATAACAAAACTGAAAATAAATCTTCTACTAAATCAGATGCCACATCATACTATATTTTAGCATAATTGACTATTAATGGGTGTGACATTTTAAGAAAAAAATTAGAGGAGAAATACACGCCATCTACTAATTTTTTCCTGAAACTTGGTAAAAAAGAGTTCCATTATTTGGTTTCAGAGGCAAAATTAGGATTGTAAATGCTGAACCAGTGCTTGTGAACCAGCAGGCAGAAGTATCATAAGAAAATAAGGGAAGAGAGTGAGAGGGAAATGCAGCTGGTGTGTGTGTGTGTGTGTGTGTGTGTGTGTGTGTGTGTAATGGGGGGAAGGGTTCCGTATGTGGATGAGGTCTGCACCCCTTGCAGCAGCTCTACTTCTTCTACTTTGGTCCTTCAACTTAAGCTTCTACAGAGCAGGAGAGTATTCACATACATAGAACTGTACGTTCACATCTGCATAACCACCACTGGGAGGTAGGTATGGTACATACTGCCATCCCACTCGTGTTAGATGGGAAAACAGAGGTTCAAGGAGATTTTATGAGCTTGCTTAAGGTCACAAGGGAAGGAAACTGGGGTTCTGCTTTCCTGACTCCCAGTCCAGAGTCCCCCAAATAACCCTAGGCTACCTCCCAGCCAAGACTCCGTTAGATACAATTGAGAGAAAGCCTTGCCCTTTCAGATCTTTCTGTTACCTTCCTAGTTTTGACACAAAGAAATTTACTTTCCCTCTCCTTTATCATTTCTCATTTTCAGATGAGATGAGTTTGACCACATTTTTAAGAAGTGTTGGGCCAGGATAGCTTTTGTAGCTGAAGGACTTTTAGTTTCCTCTACTGCTATTTTGAAAAAGTGATAAAAATAGGACCTCATACTTTCTAAAATCCTTCTCCTCTGCTCCCCTCCCCACCTGTTATCTGGCTACAAATGAGGCACTGTTTTTATTACTTAACACAGTCGTGGTTTCCTTCGCTTTACCAACTTGCTTTCTATCCCCTTTTCTCATTCTTCTGTCTTGCTTTTCAGACCTTCCTCTCTGGAATCATTTTCCTTTCTCCTAAAGCACCTCCTTAGACATTTCTTTAGTGTCTGTTAGCAGTCAACTCTCTCAGTTTTTGTTTTTCTGAAGATATCTTTATTTCACTCTGATTCTTGAAAGACAGCATTTTCTGGCGTATGATTCTAGGTGGACAGTTGTTTTTTTCTCGGCCCTTTGAGGCTATCATTCCAGTCTCCCACTGTTGCTGTTGGGAGGTCATCTATCTGTCTAGTCGTTGTTCGCATGTTGGCAATCTGTCTTTTCTTCTCTGGACATTTCCAATAGCTTCTCTTTGTCCTTGGAATTCTGTAATATCACAGTTATGCACTGTGTAGATCGTCAGGCTCCTTGAATCTGAGATGGGCATCTTTCATCAGTTCTAAAATATTCTAGCCACATTTGAACTCCGGTTTGCCCCCATTCACTCCTGTATTTCCTTTGGATCTCTGATGAGACGTATATTGCATCCTCTTATCTGTCCTTTATATATCTTAGTCTCTCTTTCTTGTTTTCCAACTCTTCATTTTTTGGACTACATTCTAGGTAATTTTCTCATATTTACTCCTAGTCCATTAATATCCTCTTCAGCTGTGTTTAATCTCCTGCATAAACTATCCATTGGCTTATAATTTCAATGATTAACTTCTCCCATTTCAATAAGTTTCACTGATTTTTCATTTTACAAATATATGAGATCAGTTTAATATTTTTTCCTTCATCATACTTTTGGTTCTTGGTGTTACCTTTAAACATATCAAACATATGTTTGACAAAAGCATATTTATTACATGTTCTGATAATATTCAATACATATCAGCTATATAATATATTCTTTATATATCATATATACATATGTATGATATACATACACATTATCAGATATATCTGATAACTCTCGCATCTGCTACCTTTTTTAATCTGATTCTGTAGAACTTGTTTTTTTGGCTGACTTAAGCTAATGTGTTTTCCTTATGTGTTTAGTGAATTTTATTTTGAGCTCATTTATCATGTGGAACTTTGTGTAAATCTTTGTTAAAATGTTTTCCTGGAACTAGATAATACCAATGAATTATTAACATTTTCATGTGTGACAATGGCATCATGGCTATAGAAAATAAGCCTATTTTTTTGGAGATGCATACTGAAATATGTATGGGCACCTAGGATTTGACATAAAATAATTTAGGAGAGAGAAGTAGGTATAGATGAAGCAAAGAAGCATATATTGCAAAATTGTGAGAATTGTTGCATTTGTGTGAAAGATATATGGAAGTTCTTCGTACTATTCTCTTTACTTTTATGTAAATTTGAAAATTCTTCTTATAAAAAATTAAGTAAGTACATGACTCCAGAAAAGGTTTCTCTTTACTTCTGCTAGTTACCTGAAGTCACTACCAACCTGGAACTGCTTTAAGCTAAATTTTCCACTTGGGTTTCTTTGGGGAAGTCCACAGAGGTAGCATAAATTCAGGCTACAGTTCTCATAGGTGGAAGCTTCTGGTTAAAAGATCTCAGAGGAGACTTTTCTTGTTGTTCTTGTTGTTGTTGTTCTACCCAGAGCCAAGGCCAAGACAAAAGCATATCCTAAAGGTCTCCCTCTGTGAGTTTTCTTTTTTAAGGTCACCCATTGAAAGGATCCTTTGAGGGTCTTGGTAGTTTGCAGTTTTGATAAGACCTCCTATCCTGTCCCCAAGTTTGTCTCCTAACACTGGTCCATGTGGCTCATTAACACCCAGGCTCTAGGCCACTAGGGATTGGCAAATATTGGCAGATATGACAAAACTAGCTCCAGAAATCCCTTGGTTCTATAGATTCAAGCTTCCCTTTGACAGTCCATTTCTAAGTAATTCCCTTACTGACCTTCAGGGGAGCTCTGTGTGTGTGTGTGTGTGTGTGTGTGTGTGTGTATGTGTGTGTGTGTGTGTGTGTGTGTGTGTGTGTATATAATCCAGTATTTTTAGGTGTAATATCAGGATGGGTTTCTCTGAACCTCTAGTGTTCCATATTTCTATGGGGCATTTTCATATACACCATTTGAATCACAACCATTCTACAAAGTAATCATTGTTGCTATAATTTAGAGAAGAAAAAACTGAGGTTGAAGAAAGTTGTGACTTGCTCAGGATGGGACAGATTCATACTTTACATAGCATATGTTATATATTATGCAGTATATAAGACATATTTTGTATCACTTATAATAGTAAATAATAGTTTGATTTTGCCTACAATCAAACCACTAAAGTGTTCCAAACACAAACCTCTGAGAGTTCAATCTAAAATATCTGGAAAAAAATTCTAAATCAGAGTGTTCAGATCTGAGGCTAGTTATTAACTCAACAGGCCATCTGTGGGTACTGAAGAAAGTTTATTATGTTTTACTCTGAATAATAATGTACACTGTTTTTACTATGCACAAAAGATGGCTTTGTTACTATAGGTCACTGTGACAGAATTTTTTTCTTTTCCCTAATTAATTCTTATTAAATACTATTATCTTTTTAAGGTGCCAGATTAACTGGGTACATGAAGATACTTTTCAAAACCATCATCAACTGAACACCATTGTGTTAACTGGAAATCCCCTGATATTCATGGCAGAAACATCACTTACCGGGCCCAAGTTGCTGAAGCATCTTTTCTTAACCCAAACAGGAATATCCAATCTTGAGTTTATCCCAGTGCACAACCTGGAAAACTTGGAAAGTTTGCATCTTGAAAGCAACCATATTTCCTCTATTAATCTCCCAGAAAACTTCCCAACACGGAATCTGAAAGTCCTGGATTTTCAGAATAATGCTATACACTACATCTCTAGTAAAGACATAAACGCTCTGGAACAGGCCACGAACCTAAGCCTTAACTTCAATGGCAATGACATTAAAGGCATTGAGCCTGGGGCTTTCAATTCAAAAATCTTTCAAAGTTTGAAATTTGGAGGGTCTCTCAACTTATCTGTTATATTGAAAGGTCTACAGAACTCTACTATTCAGTCTCTTTGGCTGGGGACATTTGAGGACACTGATGACCAAGACCTCACTTCAGCCACATTTGAGGGACTTTGTGACATGGCTGTTGAGAGCATCAACCTACAAAAGCACCACTTCGATGGCTTCTCACCTTCTACATTTCGGTGCTTCACTCGACTCCAGGAGTTGGATCTGACGGCAACTCACTTGAAAGGATTACCCTCTGGGATTGAGGGTATGAACTCTCTCAAGAAATTAGTTCTCAATGCAAATAGTTTGGACCAATTGTGTCAAATCAATGCTGCCAGTTTCCCATCCCTTACAGACCTCTATGTCAAAGGCAACATGAAGAAACTTGACCTCGGTGCCAGGTGTTTGGAAAAACTAGAAAATCTTCACAAACTTGATTTAAGTCACAGTGATATTGAGGCTTCTGACTGTTGCAATCTGCAACTCAAAAACCTGTCCCACTTGCAATACTTAAACCTGAGCTACAATGAGCCCCTTGGTCTCGAGGATCAGGCGTTCAAAGAATGTCCTCGGCTAGAACTCCTGGATTTGGCATTTACCCACCTGCGTGTCAAGGCTTCACAAAGTCCTTTCCAAAACCTCCATCTCCTGCGGGTTCTGAATCTCTCTCGCTGCCTCCTTGATACCAGCAATCGGCACCTTCTAGAAGGCCTGCTGGATCTCCGGTATCTGAATGTACAAGGGAATCACTTTCAAGATGGGAGCATCTCAAAGACCAACCTACTTCAGACAGTGAGCAGCTTGGAGATTCTGATTTTATCCTCTTGTGAGCTCCTCTCCATAGACCAGCAAGCATTCCACGGCCTTGGGAAAATGAGCCACTTAGACTTAAGCCACAACAGCCTGACAGGCGACAGCATGGATGCTCTTAGCCCTCTTCAGGGGATCTACCTCAATCTGGCCGCCAATAACATTCGCATCATCCCACCCCATCTCCTCCCCACCTTGTCTCAGCAGAGCACCATTAATTTAAGTCACAATCCCCTGGACTGCACTTGCTCAAACCTCCATTTCATAACATGGTACAAAGAAAACCTGCATAAACTCGAGGGCTCGGAGGAGACGGTGTGTGCAAATCCCCCTGCTTTAAGGGGAGTTAAGCTGTCTGATGTCAAACTGTCTTGTGGGATGACGGGTAGTGGCATTTTCTTTCTTGTAGTTTTTGTATCCTTGCTCATCATTCTATTCATTTATTCAGTTAAATTTCTTCTTAGGTGGAAATACCAGCACATTTAGGGCTGAAGATTTCTAGAGATAGAAAATAAATATGTTTAGCAAAATTGCCCTCAGTAAAGGAACTGTTATTTGTTAGTGACCAGACCTTTCAGATGGGTTCCTGGAGCCGGGTAGGGATTCACTGTGCTTTTCTGAGTCCCAGAACTAATAAGCCTCCTGGGAAGGTAAACTGACTAGGGCCAGAGGGCCAGATGCAGCTGTGAGAGACACAGAGCCTCTTCCTCACATGGAAGGTGGCTAGAAGTTGAGGAGGACCCATGGCAGGGAAAGGCCAGGAGAGTAACCTACTAGGAGGCCATCACTTCCATTCATGAGCATCCTTTGAAGCACCTCCCACCTTGACCCTAAAAGGAGGTCGTCAACTCCCACAGCTTGGCAGTGCCAAGGACCCCAGCTCCCCAGCTCTCTCTCCCACAGCTCGGGCATTGTGCTTGGGTCTGAGTTCTCAGTAATGTAGCCATTTGGGAAACAAGTTGGAGATAAAGTCTCAAAGCTTATTTTAAATGACAAAGAGAAAACAAAGAATTTAAGAGAAGAGGCTGAAAAATGAATCTTGCCATCAAATTGACTTCGTTAACCTCCTTAATCCTTACTTCTCCAAGGATTCTACAATGCCTCTGCAGTGCTAATAGCTCCAAGAAAAAAAAAAAAAGACACCCCTGCCAGGATGCCCCTCCCCCAGGGTTTAGGAGTTTCGCACATTGGCCACCCTCACTTCAGACCCAAGGAGACTTTTTCTACCTACCTGGTGTTCTCACTCTTATTATGTTACAGATCCTAACTTACAGGTGGGCTGTGGTCCAAATGCTCTTCTCATTTGAATGTCTGGTCCTTAGAAGCTTCTTTCTCACAGGAACCGTGAGATAAATGGTGGTTTGGTTCCCAGGCCAGCTCTCAAAAACCTATTCACCGGTGATAGCAACTGAGATAGCATATTTACAGTGAAAAACTAGTGGAAGAAAGAAAGCATCCTGGCACCCTCACCACCGGGAACACAATAAGCTGCCTTAGTGAGCAGTAGTTTCTGTTGAGGCTTGGGGCATTGCAAAGATTATACCAGCAACAGAGAGGGGACAAAATCATTACATGCAGATAGAGAACAGGGAAGCTGGCAGTGTAATGACTTAGGCCTTCTTCTCAAGGTCCAAAGGGTGACACCCATGCAGGGCTTGATCTTCTGAAATCTGCATTGGCAGACAAGAGAGTTGAGCTCTTGTACTCAGGTGTTGCATTTATAAGGCCTGGATCAAGCTGAATAACCCATTTTAGGCTAGAGATAGTAGCTTACAGTTATAAAATTCTGAATGGATACCAAAGTAAAAATTGATTAACATCCAATGAGAACTGATTAGCCCTTAAGTTGAGGGCATATTAGTGGAACAGAGTAGAAACTTGGGGACCAACTCTTTACCTCTGTACCCCCAGGAAAAGCAGGAAAGACAAAGGAATAGTGAAGGAAAGCCATAAACCTTCAATGCAAATGCTTTACCAGTCTTAGGGGATTTTTTCGTGTAATACTACACAGGAGCCTAAGTTTTCCCAGATGTTCTTGGTTAAGGACACAAGACGGCGGCTAGGGTAAGGGGAGTGAGGCACTTGATTTGGGTGCAAAATTTAAGGGGGAACCAAGAAACTCAGTAATCAGGCAAAAAAGTTACTTTTAAAACTTTCAATTAATGCAAAAAAAATCCATGATAAATATCAAAAGTTTTTAAACATAGCCAGGATCCACAACAGCACCATGCAGAACCATATTAGAGCCTGAGGCAAAAGGAAAATCACTGGTAGCCGTTCTGCCTTTGCTTAAAATTTTGGTATTTTTGTTCATTGTGGATATTTTACATTAGTTTTGATATCTTAATGTTGCATTAAAATACTATTCTTCCTTGTTACCGAGTTTTTTTTTTTTTTTTTTTTTTTTTGCGGTACGCGGGCCTCTCACTGCTGTGGCCTCTCCCGTTGCGGAGCACAGGCTCCGGACGCGCAGGCTCAGCGGCCATGGCTCACGGGGGCCCAGCCGCTCCGCGGCATGTGGGATCTTCCCGGACCGGGGCAAGAACCCGCGTCCCCTGCATCGGCAGGCGGACTCCCAACCACTGCGCCACCAGGGAAGCCCAGTTACTGAGTTTTTGGTGCCCTCTTAAGTTTGGCGCCCAAGGTGGGTGCCTCACTCACCTCACCCTGTCCCTGCCTTGAGGACCGGTAAGAAGTGGGGCTTCCCAGCTAACCCAGGCCGCAGTTTACTGAAAGCCTATTAGCAGGCACATTACCTCCGTTTTACTCCAAAATGTCCCATCTCCTTCCCCTTTAGTTTCTGGAAACAGGAAGAAGTATTCAAGATTTTACACCTTGTTACCTCATCCTCATCTAACTCCCAACTCCTGGGCTCAAAGGCATCCTTCCTTCAAAGCCAAGAGAGGTGGCAGAGATGAATGGGTACCAAAGCCCTCTGAGCGCTAGGCGGCCTGGGCCTGGTGAGAGAGGGCAAGCAGAGCACACTCTACTAATGAAATGAAACATCACACAATTAACTGTTTTAATTATCTTGAATACCAGCATTTGGGAAAACAGGTGGCTGGGAAGGGAGTTTTCTTCGGCTTTCCTGAGGGAGACTTAGTAAGGCAGTCATTTAAGGATGTGTGTTAAAGGGAGAAAGAAAGTGTCGGGAAATATGAGGACATCGTGACACACCCCTTCAGCCACCTTCGTTCCTTCCCTAGGCCTAGGATGGTAGGGCATCACTCTGAGAAGGCCAGTCCGAGCCAGTGCTGGGTTGTTATTGGCTCTGAGTCTAGCAGTAACCGAGGCCTTTCCTCCTGAGTTTTGGGCTCAGAAGGGACCTAACGCAGAAGTGGGCACAGCTGCCTTGGCCTGTGCCGAGCAGGTGCTCTTCTAGGAAGCTTCCTAACTGCTGCTACAGGAAAGGCGCCTCATTCTAGGGACCCTTCTGAAGGCAGGCAGCCAACCCTCCCAAGTCAGAGAGCACACATTGCTCTGACTCGATGCCACCCATGTGGCCCACTCTCGTGGTGCAGGAAGCATTCACCTTTGGGAACTCAGGCAGGAATGTAGCAGGACACACAGTTACTTCATTTTGTTGATTTTGTTCATTTGCTTGTAGCAAATTCGATGATCAGCTCCGGAAACTTTGGGAGATATTCCTGGTGGTGACCTGAAGATGCCAGAACCATGCTCACTGGTCCCTCCTTCCTTTTCCTCTTTCCTTTTTCTTTCTTTGTTGTTTCTTCCCTTCCTTCATTCCTTAAATCTTTCTCTCCCTTTTACTTCCCTCCTTTCTTCCTTCCTTCAATCCTATCAGAGAGTATGGAAGTCCACACTCTTAAGGGAATCCAGTCTGGGACTTCCCTGGTGGCGCATTGGTTAAGAATCCGCCTGCCAATGCAGGGGACATGGGTTCGAGCCCTGGTCTGGGAAGATCCCACATGCCGCGGAGCAACGAAGCCCGTGTGCCACAACTACCGAGCCTGCGCTCTAGAGCCCGTGAGCCACAACTACTGAAGCCCGTGCGCTTAGAGCCTGTGCTCCGCAACAAGAGAAGCCACCGCAATGAGAAGCCCATGCACCTCAATGAAGAGTAGCCCCTGCTCGCTGCAACTAGAGAAAGTCCACA
>NC_041221.1:70482877-70539371 GCF_002837175.3 Physeter macrocephalus | reverse complement strand
GCTCCGCGGCATGTGGGATCTTCCCGGACCGGGGCAAGAACCCGCGTCCCCTGCATCGGCAGGCGGACTCCCAACCACTGCGCCACCAGGGAAGCCCAGTTACTGAGTTTTTGGTGCCCTCTTAAGTTTGGCGCCCAAGGTGGGTGCCTCACTCACCTCACCCTGTCCCTGCCTTGAGGACCGGTAAGAAGTGGGGCTTCCCAGCTAACCCAGGCCGCAGTTTACTGAAAGCCTATTAGCAGGCACATTACCTCCGTTTTACTCCAAAATGTCCCATCTCCTTCCCCTTTAGTTTCTGGAAACAGGAAGAAGTATTCAAGATTTTACACCTTGTTACCTCATCCTCATCTAACTCCCAACTCCTGGGCTCAAAGGCATCCTTCCTTCAAAGCCAAGAGAGGTGGCAGAGATGAATGGGTACCAAAGCCCTCTGAGCGCTAGGCGGCCTGGGCCTGGTGAGAGAGGGCAAGCAGAGCACACTCTACTAATGAAATGAAACATCACACAATTAACTGTTTTAATTATCTTGAATACCAGCATTTGGGAAAACAGGTGGCTGGGAAGGGAGTTTTCTTCGGCTTTCCTGAGGGAGACTTAGTAAGGCAGTCATTTAAGGATGTGTGTTAAAGGGAGAAAGAAAGTGTCGGGAAATATGAGGACATCGTGACACACCCCTTCAGCCACCTTCGTTCCTTCCCTAGGCCTAGGATGGTAGGGCATCACTCTGAGAAGGCCAGTCCGAGCCAGTGCTGGGTTGTTATTGGCTCTGAGTCTAGCAGTAACCGAGGCCTTTCCTCCTGAGTTTTGGGCTCAGAAGGGACCTAACGCAGAAGTGGGCACAGCTGCCTTGGCCTGTGCCGAGCAGGTGCTCTTCTAGGAAGCTTCCTAACTGCTGCTACAGGAAAGGCGCCTCATTCTAGGGACCCTTCTGAAGGCAGGCAGCCAACCCTCCCAAGTCAGAGAGCACACATTGCTCTGACTCGATGCCACCCATGTGGCCCACTCTCGTGGTGCAGGAAGCATTCACCTTTGGGAACTCAGGCAGGAATGTAGCAGGACACACAGTTACTTCATTTTGTTGATTTTGTTCATTTGCTTGTAGCAAATTCGATGATCAGCTCCGGAAACTTTGGGAGATATTCCTGGTGGTGACCTGAAGATGCCAGAACCATGCTCACTGGTCCCTCCTTCCTTTTCCTCTTTCCTTTTTCTTTCTTTGTTGTTTCTTCCCTTCCTTCATTCCTTAAATCTTTCTCTCCCTTTTACTTCCCTCCTTTCTTCCTTCCTTCAATCCTATCAGAGAGTATGGAAGTCCACACTCTTAAGGGAATCCAGTCTGGGACTTCCCTGGTGGCGCATTGGTTAAGAATCCGCCTGCCAATGCAGGGGACATGGGTTCGAGCCCTGGTCTGGGAAGATCCCACATGCCGCGGAGCAACGAAGCCCGTGTGCCACAACTACCGAGCCTGCGCTCTAGAGCCCGTGAGCCACAACTACTGAAGCCCGTGCGCTTAGAGCCTGTGCTCCGCAACAAGAGAAGCCACCGCAATGAGAAGCCCATGCACCGCAATGAAGAGTAGCCCCTGCTCGCTGCAACTAGAGAAAGTCCACATGCAGCATAAGTAAATAAATTTATTTATTAAAAAAAAAAAGAATCCAGTCTGACAGCACCAACCCACTGAGTTCCCTGTGCATTCTAACAAACTTAAGCTCCTTTCTGCCTTAAGGATTTAAGCTGCAGATAGGAAATACTAATTGCTGACCTACCACTCCCTAGCCACACTGTCCTCCATAATATTTAATGTGTAACTTGGAAAGACAAAAACTTCCTACAGAGCATCTCTGATGCGGATTGCATTGCACTAAAGACCGTAGGGACCCAAGCCCTAGCAATATGTAATTGCCCATCTTGCTTTCATGTAGCAGGCCCCTTCCATGCGATGCCATGTGCTACTCCATAACTGAGCACTGATCCATCTAGGGCTTTGTGACAGCTCCTCTGTTTTAAGCAACAGTCAATTCACCCTACAAAGTCAGAAAGGGAGTTTTTGATGGCTGCTGTCAGTTTTATTGCCTTATCCTGGTTACTAGGATAGACTCCGCAGACATGGTGTGTTCATTTGTTTTATGTATCACATGTTGTGGCTGCTATGACAAGCTACTCCTATAAAAACGTGCTATTATTGCATATCGTAGCTCAGTGAGCTGACCCTGCATTTCAAAGTGTACTGAAGCAAATAGCATTGAAGTCCATAAAAACCAGCTTGGCCTCCATCACAGGGGACTCTCTGCGTGAGCTGCAGCTCCCACAGTCTGGGATCACGTTTTATATTTCCCCTGTGCCGGCAGCCATCACTGTTAACTGAACGCAGCACAGACCCAAACACAGCCGTTATCTATGTATCTATGTAGAATTTCAGGGCAGGAAATTGTCATTTTATTTCTACCCATCTAATTCCCCAGTAAGTGCCGCTTACAATTTTGAAGTTTACAAAAGCATGAAATAAATGACTATTATGTTTTCGTATATTAGTATAACAGGCAAGAGGGGTGGCTGACATTGCTTTCTATCTGCCCTGAATGTTAAAGAGAAAATTAATGAGTTACAGCAAGAGAGGATGCAGTTAGTTCTACGCAAGTCACGACGGGGTGGTCCTGGGTGTTGAGTTCGAATCAATTGCCCGATACATCAAGAGCTAGGATGCCTGGTGTGGCAGGAGTTAGTCTGAAGGCTGCAGAGGAATCAGCAGCCCAGTGTTTCTCCCAGAGCTCCCGGATACTGGTTTATCAGCAGAATCATCTGGGGAATTCTTTACCAAACAGATTCCTGTGCCCCACCTCTGGATACTGGGATTCTGTTAGACTAGGGTTGGCCTTGGACTCCCAGCCAATGATTTCATGTAAAGTTCTTCCCTTTTCTTAACTTATCAAAGAGTAACAGAAACCTGTGTTAGGCTCCATGAGTCAAATGAGCTGAAAAACTACCCTGTATCCTGTAAGAGGAAATTTCCGAACAAAATGGGAAAAACGTGTTCAGGAGCCTTCCAATCCGAGGGTGAGACATCTGCGCAAGCAGCTCATTAGTCTCTTCTGCCATCACTGCCAGGCCACAAGCCTCTGCCCCTCAACTACCCTGCTCTCCCACCTACCCCCACTCCATCCCAGCTGTTGACAATTTGAAATCACTTATGGAATACTGTGGGTCTTGAAAAAGGAAAGGACTAGTCTATTATTCTTAAATTTGGTTTTTAAAAGCCATTATTGCTCATGAAAGATTAAACAGTGGACTGCACTGAACATTCATCTCTCGCCACCCCTCCCCCCATCTTTAGATCATAGTCTCTAAACATTTGGCTGTTCGAGACATGGTACTAGATCCTACAAAGGTAAGTAGAGGACAGCGGGTCACCTGAGCATTCATCTGTCTTCCCCTTCTTCATTTATGTCGGTTCATGGGCTTTCTAAACAGCTTGGTAGACCCTTTTTCTCTTTCTCCTGTCTTTGGAAACAACCTAAATATCCAACAAGAGATAAATGATTAAAGACATTCTACGTTCTTGGGTGGAGCAACAACATAAACATGCTGATACTACCAGGAATTAAAGAAAAACAAGTTCAAATGAGATAAAGTTTTATATCAGTCTGGCAAAAAGAGGAAGCTGGATAATAGTGTAGGTGGGATGTAGGGTTATAGGAACTGCAATGCACTGCTTATGGGTGTAGACTGGTACAGCTATTCTAGGGCCGTGAGGCAAAAATTCATCAAATTAAATATGTGACCCACCAATCCCGAGCTGGGTGTGTATCACAAAATTTCACAATTCCACAACAATATGCAGTACAGCGTTATTTATGGAGGGGGAAGTTCAAAGCAATTTGAGACCTCATCACTAGGAAAATGGGCAGGTAAAACGTATAAGACGCACACCATGGGGTATCATACGGTAGCCAGAAGTGATGGATTAGATACAGCTACAGCAAGGTAGTTGAATCTTAAGCATACAGTGTTGGAGGAGGTCATGGAGAGGACATGATCGCCACTTGAGCCGAAAGCTGGACCTGGGCAATTGGAGTCTCCGCATCTCCTCCCCTGGCCTTGTAAAGCATGTGTGGTGTTCCCACAGTGGGAGCCATTTTCCAGGATGCAGCCTTGAGAGAGCCAGGTGTTGCTGAGACCATCTGCACGGTATACAAAACTGAACCCCGGTAAGGTTTCTATATCAACTTTTAAGATACTGGCAGGTGGATGCGGAGATCTCCTCGTGTTGTGGCAGCCCAAGATAAGCCTCATATGTAAGTTCCCTTGCTTATTAAACCCGCCACTTACCACTCTGGAGTGACTGCCTCTTTCTTTGGTCTCTCCTTGTCCTCTATGTATGAGAGTCATTTTGTGAACCAACAGATAGAGCTTGATGGAAAAGAAAAAAACCCAAATGACATATTAACATGATTTTTATCAATTAACAATATATGTATACAGAACAATGATACCTATGTTTTTTAAGAACACAAAACCAAACCATTAACAAAGTTGCCTGTGGGGTAGGAGAGGAGGCTGGATGGGAGTGTAGGGATAAGTTTCATGAACCTTGGCGCCAAGGTTGATGAGCCAAGAACTGAAGAGTAGGATGACCTCAAACATCTGCATCTGAGCTTCTCTACTTGTGAACGTGCGCGTGAGAGAAAATAATGCAGCATGTCCTTAACCTGAAATGCCATGCGGCCATTATAAATAATAGTGCAGGAGTATATTTATAGACATTGAAATACATTTTTGATTTCATACTAAGCAAAAGAGGTTACGAAACGTCATGCCCACTATTTTTTTTTTTTTTTTTTTAGTAACATAAAAATCCATATAGATTGAAGAATGAAAGTGGCTGGGGAATTGCAGTGATTCAAACTGGTTTTTTTGCTTTTCTGTATTTTTAATTTGCCTTCAATTGATCATGTATTGTGCAATAAAGAAAAAAATCAGACTTTTTCTTTTTAAAGATTTTTTTGTTTTCACAAAGGCACAAGAATAAAGAGGTAGTGAGAATTTACAGATAGTACTGAGAAAGGAGCAGCCTTTTCCTAAGGCTTTGTGATTTCAAATGCAAATGCTCGAGCCCAAGCTTCCTGGGTTGCTCTTTCCTTTTCCTTGAGGACAGAGGGGGGCCATAGTTGTTCCAAGGATCTCCACTTGAAAGGGGTAATAGGCTGAGGAGCTAGGACTCGCATTACTGGGTAGCACTGAACTGATGGGTGTGGGAGGCCGTCCACAGGAACTACCCTCTGTCCCTACAAAGGACTGCCTCCAGCCGAGGAAAGCCACTTCAGCCCAGTACTGCTTCACACAGCATATGTATGCCAAAGGGACAGAACTTTCAGGCAAAAGATTTTTATTTAGACAGGTTAGGGCTGGAGGATATGGAGGCGCCAGCTGACATACGAAGGCTCAGTAGCCTAAAGCAACATGCTTGCTTTAGGCCTTGTAAATAACTTCATCCTTCACCTCCAGGTTCTGACAGCCCCCTCCGGGCAGTGCTTCAGTGAAACATCAGATGACTTTGTTAGAGTCTGTCAGCTTTACAATATTAACAGACTTTCTGTAAAGCTGCGTGGAGCAATTCCCAGTAACCATATGCAACAGATCTTCCTTTTCCCCACATCTGAACAGACTCGATGTTCAGTCCGTCTTGGTAGAAGATTCTTTTATTGCCTGCATCCAAGTATTGGGCTTGACAGTCCCACCGGCAGCCTGTGATAAGAGACGGTGACCTTGTCTTTTGGATTCTCAGGAATCCAGGCGACGCTGCTGTATGTTTTTTATGACGAACGGTGCTAATGCTTCCAGTACAGGGTCTGAGGTGTCTGAACTGCTACACACCTCAGGCCCTGAACCTGGGCCAAGTGACTGACGTTTAGTATACAGAAAGTAATAAAACCAAGGTTCAACAAAGCTGTGGTCATTTCCAGCTTTCCTAGATATATGAGACGCATACAATACTAACTGGGGTAGGAGGTAGGAAGAAAGAGGAATAACACAAAATGATGACTTTGTGGAAAGTGTTAAAAACATACTGGCAGGAAGGAAATTAAATTGAGTGAACTGCCCTACCACTGAATTCCTTAATGTCTGGCCTATACTGAAGTAAGCAAATTTCCGCAGTTAACAGAGCTACACTTTTTCATGTAACATTTGTGTTGTGAACGAAAAATCTAGAGGGGAAATTGCCTACTGATTAATTAGTAATTAATTAGGACTAATAAAGAAGTCCTATTACAGAGAACGATTAGCTTGCTTGGCTCATGGTTTCCTGCCAATCATCAGGTTTGTAATTTTGCACCATATGATTTTTTTGCATGTAAACTTAGAAAATGAGATGGCTTAGATCATTCACAGAGGGCCCTGGGTCTTGAATTCAATTGCATGATACCTGGTAATGTTTAGAAAGGTCAAGAGCTTTAGAACCAGAAAAATCCACGCTCTAATCCAAGCTCTCTTTACAGGGTATATGTTAAGTAAGTCACATAGCCTGTCTGGGCCTATTTGCTCATCAGTAAAATGGGGATGCCACCACCATCTGGTTTGAGGCTCGTGTTGGGGCTCAAAGAAGATGGCAGATAAAAAGCATCTTGCCCAGTACTAAGGGTACACATATAGTAGGCAGACAATAAATGTTAGGTTGTTTCCTTCCTTCCTGATGGTCTTAGTGCTTTTTAATTATGAGGGAGGAGACAGGATGGGAGGAAAAGAAAGATGAGAGAACACAATGGTAATTGACGGAGCAAGGTTTTGGGAGAATTGAAGTAGGTGGAGTCATGGAGAAAGGACACTTCTTCCTGAGACGGTAGGGAAAATGGTGAGCATGATGTGAAAGTTGGTAAGTTCTGCAGGAAAGGAAGAAGGTTGGTAGAAAACAGAGGAATGAGTTAAAGGAAGACTTAATCTCAAAGAATGGAACATGTTGGTGTGGGTTAAAAAAATTAGCAAACCATTCCACTCACCAAAAGGAATCTGCAGAAAACCATCTTTTCCATAAGAGAGAGTTACATTCAGTAATGTTTTAGAGATGCTATGTATGTGTGTATATGGGAAAAAACTTAAGTCATTATCTTTTCATGCTAAATTTTTATTTCAATGTTATGCAACTGCATAAGTATAAATATTTGTTCAATATACAACAATTATGACATCCATAGGGAATTTCTTAGAGAAAATAAGACTGCAAACACTTTATTGCACAGATCCTAACAAACTTTTAAGCTGGTAAATCTACAGCTGGGAATACTACCGAGGAGCACATCTTACAATCACAGGAGACCGACCAAATAGAACACAGGAGAATTTCTACCAGCTGACTGGAGAGGTTTACAATAACAAACAGGTATTACATGAATGCAACCTTAGGTACTCTGTAGCCATCCAAAATGCAAAAACATATTTGGCAAAAATGATAATACACTATACAAAATATACATTAAAAAATATCATTTGTAAACAAGCAGCTAGTTGTGCTTTAAAGGAAAGTGGACAGTTAAAAAGCAAAGGCTGTAAACCATAAACTACCTCCCCGATAGGCCTGTCTAGATGTCTGGGTGCAAAAGGATCGGGTTATGACAACCACCAAATGCACGTATGAATTATAAATGTTGAGACCATTTTTGAAACCCATTCAAGATCTTTCAACATATTTGTTTCTTCTACAATTCACAACATAGTGATGGGGAATGGCTAAAACCTCATGGGAAAAAAATTCGGAGCAAGGAGGAGACTTTTTTCTTTTTTTTTTTTTTGCCATTGCCAACTCATTTTACAATGAAGGACAACCAAGCAGTTTAAGTTACGCCTTTGTTTTTGGAGCGGAGTTTACAGCCTCACTGAATGATTTATAATCCACAGGGCTGTAAGATGAAGCTGTGCTTAGGTGAACAATTTTATAGCCTGAAGATACTAAGACATCCCCGAGGGGGGTTGGGTGCTGGATTAGTATTTCTTCTTGGTAATTTTTTTTTTTTCTCTTACAAAACAAAAAATCCTGCTACGGATCCCAAGCATCTTATAAATACTTATCTGTGTGTATTTTCTCTTAGTGCCTTAGTACTTATGTCAGCAAGTGCTGTCTTACAATATAAAACAATCCACCAGGAAGGAAAACTGCAACAAAAAACAAACAAAAAGATCCCCTCAGCACTAAAATGATTGGACAAATTCTACATATTCCATGGTATACAAAATTTAAATAAGGCTTAGCAAAAGTAAAAAGGACAGTCACATTCAAGCACCAAATAGCTCCAACAAGTCTTTTTGTTACAAAAATGCTGCTCTTTATTAATACAGTATTTTTTTTGCATACAAATAAAGAGATCATATTATGAAATGTATGGAGCTACCTGATGCATCAGAAATGAATGTGAAACCCAGGAACTTGCTAAAAACAGCAAGCTTCATCTACAACATAAGGCCCCAGCTATGTATTAAAATGTATCTGATGTCCTGATTATTCCTTAAAATATATGCTATGATGCCAAAATCCACAACCCCACCCCATCCCCCGACTTTTCCTCAAAAAAGCAAATTTAAAACCTCTTCCAATGCCTGATGCTTATTACTCAACCTAAGTACTAGCAGATTTGTGTGCGGCCAGCAACTTTCCTTTATGTTCAACAGCAGGGCTGGTGCAGAACTACTATAAAATGTGTGCTTCTTAGACTAGTGACTCATAGCATAAAGGCCTGAGTTTAAGAGCAAGAAAAGGAAAAGTGAGAGAACAGAAAGGGAAAGCAAAAGAACAGGAATAAGTCGACATGTGTTTATAGCCCCCACTCTACCTATGGTGAGGAGCTGACATACACACCCACAGACAAGGACAACTGGCCTTTCAGACAGCTGGGCCCAGGATCAAATGGCTATTAGGATGACCATGAAATGAAAATGGCTAGCTCCATCTGTTGTGGCCATTTCTGATGGAAGAGGATTCCAAATGCAGTGATTCCAGTAGTTCTTTAGATCTGGAAGTATAGGTAGCCAGATACAGTACTATCAAAATCACTCGTTAAAAATACACATGAAAGCTTACAATCTAGTGTATTTTGGGCTTTCTTTCACCTTCAACTCGACTTAGAATGTTTTACCGTAGAAAAATGTAGCCTTGAAATATTCTTTTCAACCACAGACCAAAACACGTGGGTGGATGTGTATATACACGAATATGGGTGTATCTATACTTTTACATATATACCCAGGTTTAACCATTTTGCTTCATTACTGCATTATGATCAGTGGTAGAGCAAAAATCTTATTAAAAAAAAAAGTTGTAGTAAATGACGCCATCAGCAGCAAAGTATCGACTCTATATCCCCCAAACCAAACACATTGCTAGGTATTTACAGAGAAAATCGTTTTCCTCAACCCTCAACCTCAACCAAAAAGATTTTTTGTTTTTTTATTTTTATTTTTTTGTACAAACACTATCTGGTAACAGTTTACCGGTTCCAATTGGGAAGGCATTTGGAAGAAGGTCCCTTCTTTTCCTGTCTCTTCTCTCCCCCTTCTTCGGTGAGGCTCCAGGCTCTGCCTGGGGGGGTTCCCACAGTGCTGGTTTCCAAGGTAGTCAAGATGCAGTTACACACGCAGGCTGGGTCCCCCAGTCCCGCCGGGGGCCTGCCCCATCACAAGGCCTTTTTGTGTGGGCTGCTGCGCAAACTCTCTTTCCCCCGCCTCTGTCGCACCCCGGAGTCCTTCTCAGAAGGAAGGGCGATGGGGCACTCCGTGCTTGGAGTGGGGAACAGCTTGGTCGCCTCTCTGCCCACATTCTGCTTCTTAGTCTGAGCTGGCTGGGCGGGGGCCGGCTCTTTCCCTTTGGTTTCTCCCGTGGTGGCTGCTCCTGAGAGGGCCCTGTCCCGGTGGCTGGCGCCCTCCCCCACGCCTGGGTTGGGGTGATAGGACTCCAGAGTGATGGCTGAGCTGCGGAAGGATGGCAAGGAGTCGCTCTTTGTCATTTGGGTTCTGCCATCCCCCGCAGGCAGGGGCTTCCGATGGTCCCTGCTGCTGGAGGCTGGGGGCTCAGCCGTGGCCCTGCCGGCCTTGGCAGAGAAGGTGTCGCCGCAGGTTGTAGAAGTCTCTGGAACTACTGATCTGGCCTCGGGAAAGCCAGAGGAGTAGCTCAGAGACTTCTCGGGGAGGGCAGCGCAGCGGAAAGAGCTCTGCGCCATGGCCGAGGGCGACCGTTTCATGCCACTGGGCTTGCCCGCCTCCGTCAGTGGCTTCTGGGAATCGGGCCCTTTCCCCTTGGCCTCCGGCCAGCCCTTCCCGGCGGCTGCTGCCGGCCTCTCCGTGCCCTTGGGCCCAGCCTCACCTTGCGCCGGGGAAAGGCTGGCCCCCGGCTTCCCGCTGTCCACAGGGGAGTAAAGTGCTTCGGTGCATTTCTTGCCTTCAGACTTCCCGGCGTCAGCGCTGGCAGCCAGCGGACTCAGGCTCCTGTCTGTCTGTTTGCACAGAGGGGGATAATCTTTCACAGTGGATGGTTTGGGGGCCTTTGGAGATGGGTTTTGCCTTTCCCCAACAGTGGGAAGTTTCTGGTCCACCGACTCACTGGCCCCTTGGGGTCCTTGCCGTGGTGGATGTGCGGGCTTCTCCAGTGCCTCTGGGGGATGCCCACTGCTGGTGGGTCTCAGCTTGGTGTCTAGAGGACCCCATTCTGTGTGTAGGGGGACTGAGGGCCCACTTGCTCCCTGGCCAATCACATCACGGGCTGTGTTCTGGGGACCTGGGAGGGCAGGGAACTTCTCTGACACACCCTTACTGCTGCCCTTCCCCTCTTTGCCGGGGGACTGAGCACCAGGGTCTTTGCCCACTACAGCCTCAACGCTCAGCTTCTGGGAGGAGAGGGGCCGGTCCGGGTGCTTAGACTTTGGAGGGTCTGTGTCGGGGCCAGACCTGGGCTTGTGGCTGCTGCCTTCACAGAGCGCAGCAGCGGGCTTGGGAGGGTCCTGGAGGCCCAGGCTTGAGTCTGTAGCGCAGGGCTTGCTCGCAGGCAGAGAGCCAGCAGGGTAACTTTGTTGAATGTAATGCGGCTGAGCGGCCAGGCCAGGGAGCTCTTTGGTGGTAGGTAGGGGCTGAGAGCTACTGGTGAGATGCTTCTGCAGGGGCTGTTCTTTCCTTTCTGGTTCCTTGGGACCATCTTTCTGCACAGATCGGAAACCGGGGAGCTTTTCACTCTTCTCACTCTCTGTCCCGGATGGCTCCAGAGACCACCTGGCAGGAGCGGATGCCAGCTTAGATTCCGGGCCACTTCTTCCCTTGCCCAGCTCCCTCTCACAAGGAGCCGCTGCAGAGTGCAAAGAGGGGTCTTCTCTGGCCAGTGGCCTCACCTCATCTCGGCCGTCTTTGGGGTTTGCGTTCCCACAGGGCCCGCATGCTTTCTCCAAGGCCTGGGCCTGGGTGGAGACATCTGGGTGGGTCCTCCCCACAGCGGGGAGGGTTTTGGAGTTGTCACTGGTTTTAGCAGCTTCTAGTGGATACAGATCCTTGGAGGGGTCTCTGCGGATGTCGGCCCTCAAAGCCAACCGCTCACTTCTGGCTGTGGAAGGGCCCCTTTCGGACGACTCCCTCCCGCTCAGCTTCTCCCTCAAGGGGGCACCTTCAGGTGGAAGCGGGCTGCGCAATCTAGACGGGTCAGCACCTTGGAGGTTCTGCCCCAGGAGGGGAAGGAGCTTAACATCAGGGCTGCGGTCTTGCTGTTGGCTGGGGCTGCCCTCTCCCCGCTGGGGATGGCTTTCCACGACGGTCGACGGGGTCCTGGCTGCATGGGAAACCTTCCTGTCCAGCTTCAGCTCTGGGTCAGGCAGGGGTGCCGCCGGTGAGCCCTGCAGACCCCGGCTGGGTGGTGGGAACCGGGGCTCGAGCAGGTAGGATTTGCTCACCTTGAAGCTGGCAGGGGAGGACTCCCTCTGAGCCGCAGTTTCACCCTTCCTCCCCACGCTGCCGGCGGGAGCCTGTGGCACAGGGGGCCCTACGTCACTGCCTGGGCTGGGGCTCTGGGCAGGCTCTGGTGAAAGCAGCTCCGTCTTGGAGGCCTGCGGTCCAGACAGAAGAGCAATGTCCAAAGTGCCCTCAATGGGCTTCAGGCATGACACAGACCGCCCTTCCAGCTTATACTCGGAGGGGCTTTTCCGGACAGGCGACTCTGGAGCAGCCAAGCCCGGCTTCTCCGCTCCGCTGTCCACCCGGCCAGAAAGGGCCTTGAGAGGGACAAAGGAGACGGTGCTGAGCTGAGCCACGTGGCTGCTGATGAATGGCGCGCGGCTCTCGGAGGCCGGCTGGGCCTCCTGCTGGCCCCCCGCTGGTCGGCCCGCGCTCCCCGGCAGGCCCTCCTGGGCACCAGGTGTCATCTTGGGCTTGAGCACAGGGCAGAGGCCATCATCTTTGTCTTCAAGGGACATCTTCTTTCGGAGGTAATCGATGTTGGCCAGCTTGCTGTCTAACTTCTCACACCGGGGACCCTCCTTGGCCTGCGGGGCCTTCTCCGTGTAGTCACCTTTCCCAGAGGTGGGCCTCTGGGTGGCGTGACAGAGACCGTCTTGGAGGGTGCTGTGAGCCGAGGCTCGTTTGAGGTCACCGGTGCCCTGGCTGTGGTCCCCGGGAGCTGCCGCCCCCTCCGAGGTGACAGCCTCCCTGGCCCGCACACCGGCCTGCTTGTGGAGAGCATCTTTCAGCAGGCTGCCCAGGGCCTGGGCCTCCTGCGCGGCTGCTTTGTTTTCAAAATGATTTGACCTTTCCGAAGCCTTTGGATAGATTTTCTTCTCTCTCTCTTCTAGCCTAAAAGCAGAGATGTTTTCCACATCATTGCCAAGTCCATGGGGTTTCTGGCGGGATTCCTGTTTCTCTGGGAGCCCGTCGGGTTTCTTCACCACCACCTTGGCCTTCAGCTTCTCTCGGTCCAGCTCGTCCACAGACTCCTGTCGGCCCAGCTTCCGGGACACAGGGCGTTTCAGGCAGCCTTGCTCCACGGGCCTGGCCCGGCTGAGGGCGGGCGTGTCGCACACATTCTCCTCCAGGCTCTGCAAGGTCACCTCCCGCTGGGACTGTTCCCGCTGCACCTCCTCCTGGGTGACCTCCAGGCTGTGCTTGCGGGAGCACAGGTGCTTCTTGTCACTGCCGTAGGAGGGAGAGAGCTTCTCCTCCGACTGCACGCGCTTGAGCAGCGGGGACCGCGGGGGCTCTGCGCTCTTGGGCCTCACGATGTGTCTGACGATGGTCGGGGGGGAGTGCATTTTGCTGGGAAAGGCTTGAGAAATCTTGGAGTTGCCAAGTGAATGTCCCAACAGAGGGGACGGTGACCGCTGAGGGGAGGTGGGCTGTGGAGTTGGAGAGGGCGTCCGGGCCAGTGGGGAGAGCGGGATGCTGCCCGCTGACTTACGTCTTCCTGACCGGTATCGCTGCCCGCTGAGTTTGGGGGCCAGGCCATGGAGAGTGCTGGGCCGGATGTGTCCTGACCCCGCTGGGGAGTTGGGGGCACTAGAGCTTGGGGAGCTGCTCTGGGAGGAGTTAGTACCTGTGGGTGGAAAACAGGATGCTGTGAGCAACGGCCACTTTCCCTTTTCTCTCCATGCTTCCAGACCTAGCTGTTTTAGATAAGGTCAGGTAAAGGTCAGCAAATTGTCTCAGCATCTAAGTCTAGTGAATGAATGCTTTTCAGATAAACCTCCCCACACCAAAGGTTAACCCAGTACTTCCTGTCTTTTTTAATGGACCGAACAGCTGTATCTTCTGACCTTCCTATAAATCCTGTTCTCTGTCCATTACATCCTCAACCTTCTTTCCTTAAGCAGGAATAAGCCTCTCTTCCAGGATCTCAGATGGTGATCCCTCAACTCTTGAGAGGCAAGGAGACTCACTCACCGGATGGGAAGTCGGGGGTGGAGCGGTAGCTGGGAGTAGGGGATCGGGGAGACAAGCTGTGAGTGGGTGACCCCGGGAGGCTCTCCCCTGATGACAGGGATCTGTTCAAGCAGGAGAAACTTCGGCTGGTGTGGAGTAAAGGAGAAGGCTGCTTGGCTAGTTTTTTGAAAAGGGATCTTCTCCTAGAGTGAAAACAGGAGAAAGCTGATCAGATTCTACATTCAAAACCACTCCTCTGGGCTTCCCTGGTGGCGCAGTGGTTGAGAGTCCGCCTGCCGATGCAAGGGACACGGGTTCGTGCCCCGGTCCGGGAAGATCCCACATGCCGTGGAGCGGCTGGGCCCGTGAGCCATGGCCGCTGAGCCTGCGCGTCCGGAGCCTGTGCTCCGCAACGGGAGAGGCCACAACAGTGAGAGGCCCGCGTACCACACACACACAAAAAAAACACCACTCCTCCTACCCCATAGCACCAGTGCATTCAGTACACGCCTCTGTGCCAGAGACGGTGATAGGATGATGGCAGATCCTTTTAAAGAGAAGGATCCCACTTTTATATTCAACATTTTTTTATGACTTAGAAAGGAAGAGGTTCTGATAATACACAATGCAAGCTCTCTTCTCTTAATTTCAAGCACTTTAAGAAGAGTTGTGAAAATAGGAAAAATACATAATAAATATACATTCATTTATTTATATGTCAGGTTTTTGAGGACACGGTTTTTTGCCTGAAAGCTTCTGAGTACATAGCCCCAAACACACTGACACAATTTAATTAATTCAGAGATAATACAAAGTAAATCCCTGGAAGAAAAATCATCATCTTGGATAGAATTCTTTGATGGTGATACACTGGGTAGAGGCTTTATCTCTGAGGGGCTGTTTGCTGTGCTTATTCCATTGTGAGCTCTTGAATATTCCTAATGACTGTGCACACTGTACATTTACATAGAAAAACCGAGCAAAAGGTGAAATGAAGCTTATCACATCAGCAGGGCAGGAGACACCACGCTGCAGCACAAGCAAATGTGTAGTTAATGTCCAACGAGCACATCTGAAAGCTAAAAGCACAGCTTCAGGTGGCTTTAAAGTGCAGGTGGCTGTACAGAGTTCCTTCACCCCCAGGTAGTTTACACTCTGCTACCCCTTGAAGCAAGTGTGTTCTATATGACCTAAACCACAATTAAAATATAAAGCTCACATTAAAAAAAAAAGGAGGATCTCAAGATGTGTATGCGTGTGTGTGTGTGTGTTATTTTAATCACAGTAATACATGTACTTGGGTTAAAAAGTCAAATTGTTTGTAATGAAAAATAGCAACTCCCTGCTCTGTCTTTTTCCCAGTCCCCAGAGAAACCACTTTCTAGTCTTTTTGCTGTTTCTCCTATTTGTCTGCATATTGCTATGAAATATGCTTATACTGTTTTTATAGTTTTTCAATTTTAGAAATTATCCGTTGATTTCCTACCACAAAAAAATGAGAATTAAGCTCTTATACAACCGCTTCCACCTTCTAACCGAAAACACTTCCCTGTTTCTATTCCTCCTAGTAGAGCTAAACCAAAATTTTTGGTTAGAAGAAAAAGGCTGGTGTTTTCTTTATTTTACATGATAAATACTGTTCACAGTTTGGCCATAATTCTATTTTCCTTCCTTGTATTACTCTGTCTTTCCTGGAGTCAATAATCATTCCTTTTTCATTTGCTTATTTTTCTTTTCTATCATCAAAAATCCTCATGATGTGATCCAACACACCAAATCCAAGTGGGTAAAGTAGGGCTGCTGTGGCATCGTGCAGGGAGCACATCTAGACAACTGCCTGGCAAGAAATATCCTCACCAGAAACACACACACACACACACACACACACACACACACACACCTTGCCAGTGCCTGCACGGGGCACAAAATGGTACCCTCGGTGCCTCTCACAGTGCAAACGTGTAACCAAGTTAGGCTTTCAGTCAGTAAAACAAAGCCTTTTTATTTCTAGGCTGAGTTGGATGCTTTAAAGGTCTAGTTATCTTCAAATATCTGGCATTAAAAAATAGCAACTGTTTGTTTTTAGATAATGTAAAGGACGTTGTTAAATACAGATATAATGCTAAAAACTGCCTGAAGTTTCAGTTCCTCAAATCCAACTCAACTGAAATGAAGTCTAGAGGCTTAAGAAAAGGCAAAGGGCTTTTCATGGTTCTCACACATGAGAAGAAACAATATAAATTCTTCTACAGTGTAACTACGTAAGTCTTTCCACTATGAAAAAGAATGCTGTTACGAAGGAATATTAAGTCTAATGTATAAGTACATGTGAACCACGGGGCAACATTTCTCACAGAGAAATGGATCCTTCTCATATGCAAGCATTTAAATTAAGCAAGGAGTAAATGTCCCTCAGTGTGGGAATGCACCAAACCCATGAAGAGGACGGCTCTAACTCACCTTTCCAGACTTTCCTTCTTCTTGGATTTCTTGCTCCGCCTTACCATCCGGCTCTTATAGCTGTTTCTCCTGGCTGGCCCCGTTTTGATTGATGTGTTCTCAAATGGGGTGGTCGTGATCGACACCTTATTTACACTCTATAAAAAAATGACGTGGTATTAAAGCGAAATGCTGTGATGAAACAAGACCAGAACAGAGATAGGAGAGCCAAAGACAAAGAAAGATCCATAAGGACAGACATACAAAAGGCTTCCATGTGTCAATGACCCTTCAAGCAGTGAAGTCCTGACAAACTCGGTGGAAAAAAAATGTGAGGTTTCCTTAAGAGGGTGGGATCTGGAACTCCACAGAGCTGAGTTCAAATCTGAGCCTGTGACCTGAGCACTTGCTTTCCATCTAACAGGAGAGTCACACCTATCTCATAAGGCTTGTATGAAGATCAAGGGGACCGAGTCTGTAAAGCCTTTAGCACTGAGGGTGACACATGGAAAGGACTCTATCACAGTTATCCTCATCCATATGTATTAAGTATAAAGATGCCCAGGGGCTCTCTAGAAATCATAAAGAAACATCATAAAGCAGCAAAACTGAATGAGACTTCTATTTTAAATTATTTTTAAAGGTTCCTTTTCTACCACCAGAAAACCTGTCCGCAAGCAGAGCTGGAAAGTTCATGCCAGCAGGTATGAAATAGCCTCTGTTTTGCCAGGTCAGGCATGGTGAGGTCATTCCTGGTGGGTTTCTGTGCCCTTCCACTTGAACCTGGGACAGGGGCTGGCTGGGCAGGCCCTGGGGATGGATTTGAGCGCAGAGTTAGAGGGCAGGCTGAGGTGTGCCCTGGGCAAGTGGGCAGGACCCTCCCCCTTCACTCCCGTATCAATGACCTCTTCTTGAATTTCTTAATAACCAGGAGAGAAACATGTCCTTCGGAGTCACAGATGGCCCGGATTACCTTAAAAAGACAAGAAGCATACGGAGAAGGGCCTTTTAAAAGGCCTATGCCTGGAAGATGCCTAGCAACTCAGCTCTAAGTGGTATTAAGAGATGGGGAGTTGAGTATGATGGGGGCTGGGGACTGGAAAAACAGAGATTGTTTTAATATCAACATTCACCTCTCCTCTCAACTTGGGAAGTAATACGTGCCATTATAAGAAAAGAGTAAAGCATATATATATTAAAAAAAAATCATTGAGGAGCTTACCACCCAGCTAACGTCGGTAACATTTCTGTATATTTCCTGCTGGTCTCTTATCAGGCATGTAGAAAGTATGTATATATATAGACACACTTTATAAATAATTTAAATCTTAATTAATCTCATATTTAGTTTTATGTTTTTTGTTCTCTTCACATTTCCTAACTTTGAAAAACTTGCCCTTCGTCACTGAATATTCCTTAAGAACATGATTTTTACTGGCTATTTTAAAATATTCCATGAGATGGGTGAATCACAATTTAACTATTTCCCTATAGCTATTGTTTTCTATCTCGCAATTCTTGTAAGGGTTGAAATAAATACCTTTATCTCTAAATCGCTGTCCGAGCATCTGACATTTCCCTTAGATTACCTAATTAGACCCAATACACGTAGCAAAGGGTCTAGGTGGACTTTTGTTTGTTTGTTTTGCGGTACGCGGGCTTCTCACTGTGGCCTCTCCCGTGGCGGAGCACAGGCTCCGGACGCGCAGGCTCAGCGGCCATGGCTCACGGGCCCAGCCGCTCCGCGGCACGTGGGATCCTCCCGGACCGGGGCACGAACCCGTGTCCCCTGCATCGGCAGGCGGACCCTCAACCACTGCGCCACCAGGGAAGCCCTAGGTGGACTTTTTAGCGACTGTTGGTGCCTGGTGATACAATAATTTCCAGAAGGGTTATGTCACCTCATGCTGTTGCCAGCGGCACACAAGCAGCAGCCATAGAATGGGCTTGTCAGAACTGAATATTAACATTAAACAGATTACTGATTTTACAGGAAAAAGTTATATCATATTTTAATCTTTGTTCTTTGGCTGTTAACAAAGCTGGACTTTGACTCATTTATTTTTGATCATTTCTATTTCTTTAGAGAATGATTTGTTCATGTCTTACATCCAATTTTGTATCAGAAAGTCTTAGTATTATTGATTTGAGAGTTCTTTATATATTTAAGAACATATAATCCCATACTTAATGTCAGAATTGTAAAAAAATATTTTAGGGAAATGAGATTTGAACAAGAGAAAAAATTTTTCTTCATCCTGAAAGAATAAAGTACATGTTTTATATGCAACTGCCAAAACTTTAAAAGTAAACCTTAACCTGATAGTAGAGATTGACATTCAATTTATTCTTTAAACTGAAAATTCAGCTTTTAAGCATGAAAGGCCTACCATTGAAGGTTGTTTGGTATGGGATTTTCCCTTTACAAATTGAGTGAGGCCAGGCTAAAGTTTTAGTTTTTCCTGCATGTCTTAGGGGAAGGAAAGGGGCAACAAACATGATGGGAGTTCATCTTTCATTGAAGTTCCTTCCGTCCTTTTCTACATCATATACAGAGTGGACACAGGGGCTGCTAGAGCCCATGAGCCATCTAAGCTTGAATCCACTTCCACCCCTTCTAACACAATTCAGCACTGACTTTTATATCTTTACATATAAGAGGCTCACAATGCCACTGAGCATTTTAAAAGCACATTGTGAATATTTAAGCATTTTTCACATGTATTCTCTTACTTTATTTTCACAACCAAGTCATGAGGGTTTTTTTGTGTTTTTTTTTTAAACCCTATGAGGTAGGAAGGGATTATTATTCGACTAGAGGTAAGGAAAACAGATTCAGAGACACTGAGGTTCTTTTTTCCCAAGGTCACAGAGCCCAGTGGGAGAGCCCAAACCTGGCTCTCCCACCCCTCACCCCACACTGCCCACTCCTCATGGGCAGGGCATGCCCTGATCCCTTCCACTTCTTGCTCCCAGCAGAGTGCACAGCTTGTACTTAATGAGTGGCGGTGAGGGAACGAGGCACTGGATCCATATAAGGAATGACCAATGTATCAGACTGTCAAGAAGAAATTTTAAAAATATAAGAATATCATTAATGTTATATGAAAAAAATATAATATAAATGCTGAACATTCCTCACCAGAAAAGTTATGACCAGAGTTTGCTGAATCAGAGCACGTCATTAAGTTCTGTACAAAAGTCCCTTTCCACTATAAAACCAAACCCAGTTTTCTTTTTTTTGTTTCTACATATGGCTGTTCCAGATGACAGTTCACTTGACTTATGGAAATACACAAAGAGATAACTTCCGGGGGGCTTCCCTGGTGGCGCAGTGGTTGAGAATCTGCCTGCCAACGCAGGGGTCACGGGTTCGAGCCCTAGTCTGGGAGGATCCCACATGCCGCGGAGCAACTGGGCCCGTGAGCCACAATTACTGAGTCTGCGTGTCTGGAGCCTGTGCTCCGCAACAAGAGAGGCCGCGATAGTGAGAGGCCCGCGCACCGCGATGAAGAGTGGCCCCCGCTTAACACAACTAGGGAAAGCCCTTGCACAGAAACGAAGACCCAACACAGCCATAAATCAATAAATTAATTAATTTTTTTTAAAAAAAGAGATAACTTCCCTAAGGGGAAATACAGACACAAAAAATGCAGAGTGCAAACATTTGGTTGGAAACGTTAATGATTACAAAAATGGTAAGTAAATGACTGAAAAATATCATAATTTTATGGAGAATAGGTGAGAATTGTGAAGCCTGCCATCTGGTGGATCCATTGGCTATAGCAAGTGCTGCCAGAACTCGGCACAGTGTTTTACTGGGTCCACTGACCTCAACAAATTCTTTTGAAGAAGAAGCAGTCTCTTATTAGGGAAATTCTGCAGCACTGTTTTAAAAAATAACAACAACGAAATGGGGCCAGAAGACTGTTAAATGTTCTATTAGTTAAGTTTTACTTTAAACTACTTGTGTGATTAGTGCCCGGTGGGAGGGAAATTATTTTAAGCTGGCTGAACTGAATACAAGAGCAGAAGTCAGGCTATTCAGTCTCTTCTCTCAGTCTGACTCCACATTAGTTTATCAGTTGGCCTTGGGTACTTCACTGAGCTAGACTGTTTTTACATTTCTTTCTCTGCAAGACGCACATGGGGAACAGCACTCTTCCTGCATACGTGTGTCCTTGCCCTGACTCAAGCCTGCATGATCCAGCCCCAGCCATCTTGCACACTTCATCCCAGATGCTATGAACTCAGGCTCCGGCCACACTGGTTTACTCATGCACCTCAAGCACGCTGAGCTTCCCGTCCTTGTGTTTTTAAGCATCTTCTTTATTTTGCCTAGACCATCCTGTACCCCCTTCCCATACACTAAATGTCCACCCCTCCTTCACAGCCCTGCACTGAAAACCCCCAACTCTTCATCCCTGCCCACCCTGGTGGAAAGCTCTCTCTCCTTTAGAACTTGGGCCATATTTACAGTTTGTTCCTTTTGTCTGACACTCTGATGATAGCCTAGTATCTCCACTGTTTCCCCTGTGAACGTTGGACTGTAAGTTACTGGCAATCAGAAGACTTCATGTACAGAGCACAGCGGTGTGCTGGTTGAAAGCACAGGCTCTGGAGCTGCATTGCCGAGATGCAAATCCTCTTCTGCTCTTTCCTAGCAGGTAACCTTGGCTGCTTTGCTAACTTCTCCCTGCTTTAATTTATCTGTAACATGGGGACGTTTATATTTATAGCAACTATGCACAAGGTATGAGGATTACCTGAGTTTATTCATGTAAAGGCTCTCGATTACCTATTATTCATATGTGTCATTTGTTGTGTGACTCTTCGGTACCTGGCACACTTCTGCACATTTTGGGGGCCCAGCTAATATGTGAAGATGGTAATAACGATGCTATTTGATGGTCCCCATTTTAGTTTCCAGAGGTTCTCCAGAGTTCAGGGAAAGGAAATTTTGAGGCAGGGGCTGGTGATATTTTAGGGCTTCTCTTACAATTGGGGATTTAAACTAATGCTGTCCTAAGAAAGCAACCTGGTTTTAATAGAGAGTTTTCTGGATTAGGGAGGCTACACTGGGAAGGTAATTATGTGAGCAGGGGATATGAGGGGTCCATGTGGCCTCCACCCCTCACTGCAGTGGCTGGAGAGAGATTTCAGTGCTTTGACAAAGTTCTTTTTTAACAAGCTACTTGCAAGCTGGATGGAGGTGATTAACTCCTTGTGGCAGGAGAGGTTTAAGGCAACGCTGAAGGAGCACATTTACAGGAATTCACAGAGCCGTGGGGAACTGAACCGGATAACCGTGACTTTCTATTTCCTTGTGCATGTAAGTTAGTGCTTCCATAGCAGGCTCATTTTGAAGTTGTGAGGGTAAGTGTGACCAAAGCTGCAGCCACGAAACACGCAATACGCTTATTAGGTTCACAATCTGAAAGATAAATAAGTGTTGCACATGTATCTCTAAATATACATACAGCCCTATGTAATGGCTCTTCCACCGTTTTCTAAGGATGCCATGAGATTTTGTGAAGTAGTTTGCAAGTATAAAACATCGTGTAAAAAGCATCTGAGAATACCAAAATACAGCTACTATCCTGATGGTCCGCCAGTGAGGAAGCCCTCAGGGAGCCCAAGAGTATAGAATGCATTTGTGAGAAAGGTGACTAGAGTTAGGGGAACCACCTGTAGGTATGGAGGATAGCAAAGCCCGGCCTCAACTCGAATGGGGACTGAGGCCAAGACCAAAGTTTCATTAATGCTGTGAACTGATCAACAGCAATAACTTTCCTACAATCTGCCACTTCACAATGGCCCTTTGACTATGCATGCTATTACTCTTCCTGGAACCTAGGCCAGACACTGAATCATTTGAAGAATACACTTGTGTTGGCTGAGGGATGAGAGAAGGAAGAAGAAAAGTCATTTAACTGTACTTACTTTTCCAAGGCTTTGTACACCCACCTACCTGCACTACCTTCCAAATCCTGATTTTCTTTCAAGTTCCAGTTCAGTGTCACTTCTCTGTGATGACCCTCCCCATTCACAGAATCTTCTCTCCAAAAGTACGGGATTCCTCCCCTTGCTATGGCCCTGGCTAATCAAGCTGAACTTTATCTGCTTGCATACCTCTTCTATATCTCCCATAGTCCTCGAGGGCAAGGACCATACCTGAATTCCTACGTTGCCAACATCTACCATGGTACCTGCCTCAGAGCGAGTGCTCTAGAAACAGTCTGAATGTACCTTGTTTAAATGATACATATGTGTTTATGTTGTGCCGCTCAATAGGCTGCAGGTTATCTGAGGTCATGGCTCACGCCTCTCTGATTATAGCCCAGCCCCTCCCAATGCTCACACAGCAAGAGGTCATCCGTCAACATCTGTTGACTTGTAAAATAATCCTACAATTAAAGACTGTATTTTTGATCACAGATAGTCTTCTTTCCTTGAAAAAACTTAAAATCAAACTCAAATTTATCTTTGTTTTAACCAGATCCATATTTGGAGCTATAACTTTATATTCTGTAGTCAGCAGGTGGTAGAGCAAATAACCCAAAAGAAATGAGAGGAGCAGTATAGACTGTCTCTCTCTATCATACTCATGCTTCTTGTGATCTTCGTACTCCACTGGCTGGAATCAGCTTACATTCCAACTAGAAATTGATCGACATCCAAATTCATTTGTATGTATGAATGGGAAAAGGGCTAATGATTGCTAGAATCCCTTCTTCCATTACCACCTAGTTCTATCATTTATAGTGTATGTTATATATTCACAGTTCTACCTTTCAAAAGGAAACCCAACTCTCAGACTCAACCTTCAGATCTGACCTCACAGTTTAATACTACTTTGTCTTCTGCTATACAGAATAAAATTTACTGAAGAAAATCGCCTTTAGGATGGACGATTTCCAAACAGATTTTACTATGTGCGGTACCTAAACAAAGAGAACTCTATTTGTAATTTAGGATAAGAAGCAAAATTAAATTAGGAAGTGACTGTGCAGATATACGAACGTGTATTTCATGATATAAAACCCCAAAATTCATGTTATTTTTGCCTTTACATTAAACAGACTACCGAATATTCTCTCAGCAACGAGACTGAGTGTGTATGGATGTGCCATATAGAAGAACTCTAGACCTTGAGTAAAGAACTCTTGGTACTAGTTCTTTCTGGCTACCTCCTTCATCTGGATGGCCATGACATCAAAAAGATAGTACCTTTAGCAGGAGCTCTATAACTTCTGTGTGGACGAGTCCATGCACCGGTTCTCCATTGATGTGTGTGATCAGATCCCCAGCCTTCAGTCCTGCCTGGCAAGCTGGACTTCCTTCTTCTACATTCTAAAGTCCAAGAGGAGAGTATATATTAGTAAGCAAACGAATGACAACCCTGACACCTACTGTTTCTTGTGGCTCAGTGTTCTGAGTTAATCAGCAAATGATCCTGAGCTCCTAAGAGGAAACCAGTAAGACATGGTTTGCTATTCTTTTTCTGTCATCATCCTAAAATAGGGTAATTCCTATGGTTCCTTAAACAATTTCAGGTGATCTGAGAAAGTACTTAAAAAACAAACAAACAAAAAGGAAGGCCAGGGAAAAAACCTAAGAAAAGAAGAATGAAAGAAGGATAAAAACAGGACTATCTTTGACTATTTCTACCAGCTTGGTATGCAGAGTGGATAATCAGATATGAAGACTAACAGAATTATGAGAAAGAATTAACTTTTGCTAAATTCAATCCCACCACATAGATAAAGGGCAAGAGTATGAAACAGGTCCCAAATGCCAGCTTAACAGAAAAATCATTTGCTGTTAACTACGCCTCAGCTGACATATTTATTCTCCAGTTTGGCTGGGAACAAAAACTAACCAGAAAGAGAGACTGTCGGTCTTACCCAAACGATGTGATGCACTGTGTAAATGTCGCTGTCTCCCACATACACCCGGATGGCTCGGATGGTGAAACCATAGTTCTTCCCTGAACTGTGGATCACAACGGGCTGGTGTGGACTGACAGAAGCTCCTGAGGAATCTCGGCTGGGAGAGGAATCCCTTGAGGAAGAAGGGTCCGAGGACAGAGAATGGGGAGACATCGGACTTCCCAGTGGAGAAACAGCAAACATATCTGCAACAAAGAGGCCAGTCATCACAGCTCATCCTGGTCCCACAAACTGCTCTCAGGTAGCCCTCACTAGGTAGCCCTGCTGGGATTGGGAGCACAGTCACAAAACAAATCCATTCCTTTCTAATAAAGAAGAAATAATATAAAAATATTTATACTGGTAACTAGCATGGTAACGGGTAACTTGACAGAAGGCTGTCAAGGCAATTTCAGAAGTTTCTCTTTTTAAACTAACTTTTAAACTCACATTCTCAAGTTACAACTTCTTAGTTCTCTACACAAATTAAAAAACACACAAAACTTCACTGCTATCTGACTGTGAACTTTTAATACACTTTCTTTTAATTAAAGAAACAGGAACTTCCCTGGTGGCGCAGTGGTTAAGAATCTGCCTGCCAGTGCAGGGGACAAGGGTTTGATCCCTGGTTCGGGAAGATCCCACATGCCGCGGAGCAACTAAGCCCATGCGCCACAACTACTAAGCCCGCATGCTGCAACTACTGAAGCCCACACGCCTAGAAGCCCGTGCTCCGCAACGGGAAAAGCCACCGCAATGAGAAGCCCATGCACCACAATTAAGAGTAGCCCCTACTCGCTGCAACTAGAGAAAGCTCGCATGCAGCAGCGAAGACCCAACGCAGCCCCCCAAATAAATAAATAAATAAGTAAATAAACAAATCACAGGTGCACAAATTTCAGGTATACCCTCACACAGAGAAGGCTGTATGGACTATAGTAAAAGACGCTCAGGCTCCAAATCTTGCCCTAAATAACTTTAACATGGTTCTTTTCGAAAAAACCTGGCTCGGAAAGCAATGCATCAATTTACCTCTGCTTTTTTAATAATATTACTGAACTAGTACTGATTAAACAATTTTGATCAAGAAAACATTGTAATGTTAGCTTCTCTATAAAAGAATCATTCCTTATTACTATGATTAGAACCGATTCTCTTCATATATTACCTGTAATTCTAGCAAGGTTTCTGAGACGATAATGTAGGTGGATAGAGAAATTTTAAGAAAAACTCACTTCATATTCTTCGACACCAATACTGTTCTGTTTCCCTTGTTTTATGAACAAACACACTTTAAACTTATAGTTCTTATCACTGTTTCATCTATGTGAATCTAAAGAGATCCTAACTGGTCATGTGAAATTGCACGTGTGTGTGTGTGTGTGTGTGTGTGTGTGTGTGAAAAAGAATAACCTACAAAAAGATGCTGAGGTTTAAACGTGAGCTCAGTCAGGGCCAGGCTACAAAGGGCCAGCGCAACTGAAGGCTCCCGGGGTGCGGTGAGTAACATCGTGGCCACAGCAAACTGAAAGTATGCAGACTATCTTTTGCTCTAATTCTTGTGTCTGTCCAAAGGAAAACAATTAGCTAAATGTATCACTATCCAAGCTCCTTCACTTTCTGACTTCATGCGGCATCCTGACCCTTTTTTTCCTGGCTACCTCTGTCTCATCCAAAGGCCAGTTGAACAGATGCACCCTGGTGGGCAGGGAACTTCAACACATGCAAAGGCAGGAAGAAGACAGAGTGGATACACAGATCCAAACTGCTCAAAGAGCCAGGCCCCCGACCCTTTACCTCAGTCCATTTTACCTTATCTCCTCAGATTGAATAACTGACCTACAGTCACCAAGATGTGGGCTTTCTCATCGGCTCTCAAAGTGGACTGGACCACCTCCCACTTACCTTGCTGACTGCAGCTGCACTGGGGCCATTGCCTTCTGGTTATGAAGAGTCACTCAAACTAGGGAGACAGGTGTTTGTTTTGTGGTGCTACACAGACATTTCCCAGAAATCAGAATATGCTACAGTGAGCATTACCCCCCAGGGAGCTTTTGTTTTTACCCAATTTCTTTCTGCACGAATTTGAAATTTCAACAATGTAAACAATCCCTTTTATACATGGTCTGTATTCTTGCAACTGCAAGCCATCTGCAATATAATTCGACTGCCACTTACGCTCTCTTACTGTCATTTGAGTGAAAAGTCATAACCACCAGGGTATATATTTTCATCTCAGCCAGTGAAATTACTGTAGACTTTGTGATTAGTAGAGGCAAAACTAGGTTGTGGAAACATACTGCAATTGAACAAAACCATAATTAAGCCCAGTTTTTTAATATAGGCTGGAAAATAATACCAGTAGGAGGAAGCATAACCCAACTGACAGGGCTGGTAAACCTTGTAATTTCAGTGCTGTCTGTGACTCTGTCTCCCCAGAAATGAAAAACTTATGTTCTCTGTGTCGATATCCTCGTTAATTAGATGAGAAAAACTCTACTTAGCTTTCCAACACAGATGCTGTAAACAGCTCTGTCAAGGATACAAATGATGCATAGTCCAGGGAAGAAAAATTATTCAGAAGAGGGAAATTTATCACTTAACTTGGGGGGCGTGGGAGAAAAGGAAAGAAAACAAGTAAAAGAAATAAGCCTTTGTGGGAAGGGAGCCTGCCTCATCTCCTGCTGCAGAAAGAAGCGAGAGGGAATAAACCACATATGGCCCTTGGGAGCTCTGGAGGTCTTGCAGGGAGACACTCTGGAGGGCTGCGCCAGGACACCACCCGCTACTGTTTCAAGCCATCTTGTATGTCAATCAGCATTGCAAACTGGGGGCGGGGGGTGAACATGCACAAATCACACAATTTCATGCAAGTAGATGTCTCTCTACCTCCTGGGATCATGAGGGACAGAGCACTGGCAGAAAGGGACTTTGTGACTTTCCCCGAGATTTTCTTTTTCTCTGTGCTTTCTAATCGCTGCCGAGCCATGTGAGAAGTGGGTTCACTGCAGGGCTTTGAGGAATTATCTGTACTGTCCACACACTCGCTTCGTCCATTTATCTGATCCAAGTGCTCTGAAAAACTGCCAACTGTACAAAGAAGAAGGGATAAACATGTTCAGGAAAATCTGGGATAGGAGAGGTGGGGAGAGGGGGACAGAGAGAGAGAGAGAGAGAGAAGGAAAGACAAACGCTGGGAAACAGACGCCCATGTGGTTCATGAGTCCATGTGGTGTCAGGCAAACATGAAAATCATGTGACCGGTTTGAGAAAAGTGACATGGAGGAGGAAGAATGAAAGAGGTGTCCATTCAGATATTGTTCTACTTG
The DNA here is from genome assembly GCF_002837175.3 of Physeter macrocephalus. NCBI lineage: Eukaryota > Metazoa > Chordata > Mammalia > Artiodactyla > Physeteridae > Physeter > Physeter macrocephalus. The sequence goes on along the minus strand of NC_041221.1, from coordinate 70,511,805 downwards.
TACACAAGTCCACTAACTCTCAGCTGACTCCATTTAACTAGGAGAATAATTACTTTTTAGAATCTGTCTTTTACAACCCTAGGAGAGACAACTCTTCCCCCCGACCCCGCCATGAAAGGCCATGAACCAAACATCAGCTTATGAACTGCACAACGCCCACCGTATAGTATGATCATCCTGTGACACAAATGATCATTAGCAATGCTGTTAATATTGGTTTTTGCTAGGTGGACATCATTTAGTCACTTCATGGACATTTATGCCCATGTCATCTCCTACCATCTTTCTAGGACACACCTCACACTTAGGCTCAGGTTTGTAACTTGCGGAAAAGTGCCTAAAGTGTCGCCTTTGACTTCCCACACCTGCTTTCACTCTGAGCTCCTTGTAAGTTTCACAGGACAAGACAAAGGGTATGCTTCACTACGGTACCCAACGGTTCCCTACGTCTTCTTGCCTTTAGACTAGACAGTGCCAAATGCTGATCTGCCCTGAAGTTACTGGAAGTGAAAAGATCCGTCCCCCTCTAAACCAGCCATCACACCTTCTTTATTTTTAATTTTATTAATCCTCAGTATACACTGGAGAGTTTTGTGTTTTTTTTTTAAAGTTAAAACATTAGGACTTCCCTCAGCAGAGGAACATAAGAGAACATGTAACCACGCAGAAGGATGCAGAAATGGAAAGTCACTGATACCAGTCTGGTAATTGCACACGCCCAGAGTAAAGAAAGTTCTTTACTCTTGTCAGAAGTGACATGTTGAAAAAAGTCAAGTGATCATCCCTTTTGGTTTCTCCTATTCTTTCTTTCACAGGTATCAGTTTTCTGGGTTTTTTTCTTTCTTTTTTTAATCACCGCTAATACATCTTTGTCCAGAAAAAAACAACGCTTATCTCCTTTTTCCTTCTAAATGCTATATTATAAGCCCCCTGTGCTTTAAAAATCTATCAACACTATCACCACATTAAGATATACAATCCACACAGAGAATTTAATACCATTATAAATGATCCTTTGAAAGACCAACCAGCACATTTTAAAGTGCTGACCATGACATTCTTTGCCTAGAGAAGAGGCTTCATCAGACTTAACTAACATTTCTGTTACAGTGCTATATACACATCACTCGATTGCATGGCAGGCTTGGTCCTAGTTCAGAGGTGGCACAGACCCACAGGTGGGGTCCAAGCTAAGGGAAGCCTGGGACTTGGGACAGTGGGCTTGGGCATAGCACAGCTCATGGCCACCTACTGTGCTGTAGGTACAGGGTAAGATTCACAAACTTCCACGTGACACCCATCTGACCTACTAAGGAAGACGACCTTAAGGCAAACATCAACAACCTTTCTACTTCTATATGCCAAACTCAGTCCCACATAACAGCATATCTATTCTAGTCACTCTAAATGAAGAAATCAACTGCTGAGGGACTTGACAAAAACTGCTTCACAAATCAAAAAAATCTTATCTCCAAAACGTTTAGTTTGCTTTGGGGTAAGTTACACACTCCCTTCTCCTTTCTAATTTGGCTTGGATGGGATCACTGACAAGCATAAACTGAAAAGCTGAATCTCTTCACAGTGAATAATTTGTTGGATGCATTCAAGCACTACACCTAAAACTTCAAGACTTACTTTTCACCGATTCAAATACATTGTAGTCATGAAAAAAGAAACAGGTATAAAGCTGCACTTCCCTAAATGCCAGAGTGTGAATATTCAATGTTCTCTTTTATCATCCCTCCCTCTTGCCTCCGCCATTTCATCCCGCCATCTCATTTCATAGCACTGTATATAAACGTGTGTTTCTTTTCTGCCATTGGTAGATAATGTCACCTTAATGTTCTGGAAATGTCAAGGATTCTTTCTTTTTGATGGTGGAGCAATATAAAAATCAACAAATTTAATTTTCCTACAGTCACGGTTTTCAGATTCCCTAATTACCCTTGGCTGGGAGCAAATCAGCTCATCTCTCTATTCTGTATGGCCCCCAAGGTCTTTGGTCTTTTAGTGTGTGTATGAGGGAGACAGAGAGAAAGGTGGTTTGAATCTATTAATCATAATGCATAGCAGGATATAGACAGATTTTTTTTTTAATTGTGAAAGTAATCCATCAAATGCTTAGACACCATTCCCCTCCCTTTACCTCCTACCTTTCTGATAGTGAGTAGGCAGAAGAGACCAAGAGATCATAAACAATTCATCATATTAAGAATAAATGAGAAGTAGAGGTAACTCTATTCAGAGTAAATAATAACTAAGAAACAGATGAGAACTTAGTAACCAGAAATACAAAACACTTGACATGTCTACATTTGACCTGATTACCAAGATGAACTAAAAATGGTCAGGCGTCTTAGACTACTAGCTTGTTTCTACACTACTCCTTCATTGCTGTTCTCTTGGCTCTCTAGATTTAGGACAAGTGGAATTATCCTACATGGAAGCAGAACTGAGGTGAAGAGAGAGAAGGAAAAAACCCAATAGCATGCTTCCCCACGATCAACTGTAAGCTCACGTGAAGCTCCACAGGACCAGATTTTTTAGTGAGGCGGAAATAAACCCAGCCTGTAAAATTTGTAATTTTGAAATGATTCAAAACAAGATGAAAACATTACACCACGAATATTCAGTTAGTTAAAAAAATGTTCATGAAAATTCTTGGAATCATTCATGGTTATCAATATAGCATATTGGATATGGCTTAATGAAAACATTTATCATAGCAACCTTAATCCATATCCATGTTTTTATTTTTTAAGCATAAATACACATTGCTCTGTAGAAGGACATGCTGTGCATAAAATTTTTATACACCGAATAATATTTGAAATGCACTTCAAGAACTTGCTCTGAGGGAAGCACAAGGCCGATCATCTAATGAGGACACCTCCTTGATTAAAGGCCCCAAGTATCCATGATACAGTAAGCATTTTAAAAACCTGTGGAGATACTGCTCCTGGTGTCAGGAAGGTTTACTTCACACAAAAGCGACACCATAAAGCGCCCCCTAGGAAAGGCCCAAGCCCCACTGTTTCTCACACACCCTAAGATGTCTTAGGGTTATTTGCGTCAGTTATCCAGAGGCTGGGAAGGCAGCTTGTGTGCAGTGGAGTTGTTTCATAGGCGCACGAGACACTGATTTGAACTGTGTCGGTATTTCTGCCTCTCCTCTCCCAGCTCCATCCGTGAACCTCACAGAATAAGCATCTTTTTTCTTTCCCCTTAAAGAAACTTTATATCCAAGTTACTTTTGAAGTAAAACACTTCAAAAGTGTAGATCGAGGTATGAGGTATTTTTTTTTTTTACCATCAAATATACAAGATGTTTGCCCACCTAATTTCTTGCTTGTCTTCTTTCTTATACGTCCCTGAGATTCTCATCAGCCTCTGTTTCTAGCCAGCTATGCAAACAGAATAAGCATCTTGCTGCACTGACTGAGGGTCTCACGTGCAGACTGCTTGGTTATTGGGTATAAGTGGTCCCATAACAAAAACCAACTCCTCCAAAGAAACAACCAGCCGTCTCAACAGTAGAAGGAAAACTGGCTTACGCGGTACCTTATGGGGGGTGATTTAAGACATTGTTGAGGGTAAGTCTGACCATTTGACTATTTAATAGGGTCGCTTACTTGTAACTTTGAGTTAGATGCAACTCCACAAGGCATGCCTTCGTATCCACAACAGAGAACATGCTCTCTTACTGTGTTCTGACAGCCATCGAAGGACGCCACTGAAACCCAGCAGAGGATGTGAAGGCTACAGGTGAAGCAAGAAGGATCTGCTGTACAGCCATGCACTAAGGAGGGGTCTGAGACATCTGATCTCAGTTCTGAGGAGCCCATCGCCCAAGCTCAAGCAGTGGGGCCATGGAGAGGGTCTAGTGGCACAAAATGCCCATTGTCGCTGCCTGGCCGGGCCAGGCCTGGGACTCCGAGCACGAGCAGTCACCTCTCAATGTGGTGGGTGATGCCTGGATGGCAGGGGCCACGCCCAGGGCCTTACCTGACAAGGTGGAGCTGCTGATGGTGCTGGCCGGAGTGCTGACCTCGGGCTCCTCCTGAGCACTCTCTGCAGGGGGGAGGGCTGGCTTTTCCCGCTCCTCATGCAGCTCTCTGGGGTGGGGAGCAGCCTCATCTTGTTCTGCCTCTGCTGAAATAGCCAGTTTGGGAAGCAGGCCAGAACCGAGTTTATGTCTGTTGCTTTCAGTTTCCGAAGAGTTGGATGTGGATAACTGTTGCCTTAATTAAAAACAAAAACAAAGTCATGCAACTATACATACTATGAAACTGTGCTCAAGGTGAATTTTGGAAGAAACCAGGTAAAAATGGAACTGAGGTAGCCTAACCAAGACATGTCGAGGGCAGCGATTCTTACAGTGTGGTGCCCAGACCAACAGAATCAGCATCCCAGGGAACTTGTCAGAAAGGCACATTCTCAGCCCCTATCCCAGATCTCCTGGGTCAGCAATCTGCTTGTACAGGCCCCCCACAAGATTCGGATGCACACTCGTGTTTAACAGCCACTGTCCTAGGAGCTGCGGTTCATGATATTTGTAAACAAGAATTTCACATACATTTCAGAATACTCTGCACTCCAGCTTAATGTTTCCGTGGATGGCAACGTTGTGCTTTTGGTTTTGTCCCCAGGGTCTTCCTTCTCTTCTCCTGGATTCTGAGTACCTCGATCTATACTGCTGAAAACCTGCAAAGGCAAATAGTCAGTGTTTATTTTTTATTTATTTTTATTTATTTTTAATTTTTTTGGCGGTACAAGGGCCTCTCACTGTTGTGGCCTCTCCCGTTGCAGAGCGCAGGCTCCGGACGCGCAGGCTCAGCGGCCATGGCTCACGGGCCCGGCCGCTCCGCGGCATGTGGGATCCTCCCGGACCGGGGCACGAACCCGTGTCCCCTGCATCGGCAGGCGGATTCTCAACCACTGCGCCACCAGGGAAGCCCAGTCAGTGTTTATTAATACCTTCTTGAAAGGGATTGTCAGAATAAAAAAACAAACAAGTCCTGGCAGAACAACCTGAGACTATGACTGAAGTTTCAAAAGGTACTTTCCAATGCTGTTTACTTGAGTCCTGAGGTGAGTGGTCAATGTACAATGTTTTCCTTTTGGAGTGGGGAGCTATGAATGCATCACCCTCTCACCGTATCTCACTATGGACTTTGTATCTGCAAACAAAATCCATAGATGCATTGCAGTTTCTAGGCCTGGGATCGATGCACATGTTAGATTACTTTTTAACCATGAAGTCAATCAGAAAAAGAAAATCACAGAGAAAAAGATTTAATGGCTCCCAGTCAGGGGCGGGAAGGAGAAAAATGAATTGGAATTGAGGGCAAAGAGAAGAATAAATTTTCTGTTCCAAGACATGTTGGGGGGAGATGCAGTGCATATTTGGTTAGGAGTCAGAGGTACTTACTTGTTTGGCTTATAAATCTCACATACAGACAAGCAGTTTCATATGTTGGTACCAGGACTTCTGAAGGGGATCATAGCTTAGGCAAACTGAGAGCTCTGCTGTACCACAGGGAAGATGGAAGCTAAAATAGGGAGCTGAGAGCCCAGCCCAGGAAGCGCTCACTACTGCCCAACCCAGCCACTTGCTGCTCTCGTGGGAATGGACCTTAGACCTCCTATAATCTCCTGGGATTTGGAGGAAGGTGGCTGAAGAACAGGAGACAGTGGGCAGGGAACAGTTTAGGGGCTGGCTTTGATGGGCCAGAGAACAAGCACTGGGAAAGCCCACACTCTGTGTTATCAAAGCTTCTGTCCCGGCTCTGGGCCAGAACTGCACCTCCCCTCCAGAGAAATCCCTACCTCTCCATGTCTTTCCTATAAATGGGGAGGGCAGTGCCAGCCAATTTGCAGATGCACCCTGGGAAGTCACTCAGAAAAAGATACGGAACACTTTGAAATCACTCAGTGCTATAGAAAAGCTACACAATAATCATGCAAAATGCCATGGCAACAGAAAATACATCGCTACTGAAAATAGCAAAAGGAAGGTAGGATGCCCTCTAGGTTCACTTCTATCTTCCTAGGGCCCTGCCCCCATCTCAGGACTATCAGGTGTGTCTTTGTTTTGTTTGTCTTTTAAATCTTACCACTACCAGTGAAAAAGCATCTTTCTCCAGTGTCGATTTTATCTTCTACCATTTCCAAAATTCTAGCTTGGCTTCCTACTGCCCCTTTAATACGATAACTTACACTTTCTATCATCGGTTAAGAGACTTTCTCATTCCGCAATCAACTGTCCCCAAGTGTCTGGGCTTATGTCAAGGACCAAGCTTTCTCCTTTGTGTTGTATTCCATGGGATACTAGAAGAGGGCTCTGCACACAATGAGCTCAACTGTTCTTCACTATAAGATGAAAGAAATAGAAGGATGCCTCCAAGGCCCGGCAGCACTGAGCTAGACCAGGGTCAGCATGTAAATGGTATCAGGTACTCCAATAATGACTATGAATGCAAGTCTCTGCCTCCAAGAAAAAAGATGCTAATCTTTGGATCATAAAACAGAGAAATATACCCCTGCAGGGCGGCAGGGACTCTGGATTATCAAGATGGTGGGGTCATTACCCATCCCCCCCAAAAAAATCTCAAGCCCCAAAACACTGCATGGGGTTTTTACAATTCTGTGCAGCTGTTTAAGGCACCAACTATTTGACCAGTAGGAGATTCTCCCAGAGACCTTCTATGTTTATGCCATGTCTTACTTACTTTAGAAAACCTGTGTGAACATGAGGAAAACTGCCTTATTTCCACATTAAAGTCTTCGTCATTTGTGTCATCTTCTTCCTCAGTCTCCATATGATGGTACTTCTCTGACCGCGCTGCAGGGAAATGTTTGGAAACAGTTCCAATTATTCAGAATTTCAGCTTTTAATTTAGATATTTTAATTATGAGTTTTTATATCAAAGCAGCATTATGTTTCAGGACCCATGCATTCAAGACTGGAAGGTACTATCAAAAGTAGAGCTGATTTTCTACAAAGTAAAGGCCAAATAATGTTTTATGTCAGATAATGCACGTACTATCAAAATAACTTGTGTCATCTTCGGATTCCAGTTGGGGAATGAATTCTGCCTTCTGTCGTAGCAAACTGTTCCAGTCTAAGGAACGGAAGAATCGATGCTGTTTGACTTCATACGCACCACCTTGGGGTAGGGAGTGGAGGGGAAGGACAAAGCGAAACGTGTTAAATGATCCTCCCCGCAAAGGTAAGAATCAGTTTCAAAGAACAACCAAAAAAAAGAAAAACAAAAAAAAAGTTCTATCAAGAGAGAACTAAAGAAGTCACAGAAATCTTTTTCATTCTACAACCAAAACCTCCAAAAATTCTTCCATAATTTATCAGCAGGAGATTTGATTTTGCTAACAGCAGTTGCTACGGCACAGTTTTTCTTTGTTGGTTCTTCCATGACTTCCTCCATTTTTCAAAGGTTAATGATGTGGCCACTTAAAAGCCCATTGTGCTGAACCTGGGGACGTGGACACACACTGGCCCAAAGCAGACTTGCTCATTCCAAACCCCCCAAAAACCTAAGAAGGTGCAGAATGTGTTCACAGCAATATTTCCTCTGGAGGTAAGGTTTTAATAAAGATGAATTTTCCCTAAATAGTACATAACGGTTAACATTTGATTTTATTGGACCGCTCATTAACATTGGTAGGAGTTATAGTCTGTGGATTACAGATTCTTAAGTAAGATTATTCCTCGGCCATAATAAGAAGTGAAATTGAGTTATTTGTAGTGAGGTGGATGGACCTAGAGACTGTCATACAGAGTGAAGTAAGTCAGAAAGAGAAAAACACAGCTTACCCTTCCCCCTCCCCATATATACACTACCAAATGTAAATTAGATAGCTAGTGGGAAGCTGCCGCATAGCACAGGGAGATCACATCTGTGCTTTGTGACCACCTAGAGGGGTGGGATAGGGAGGGTGGGAGGGAGGGAGACGCAAGAGGGAAGAGATATGGGAACATATGTATATGTATAACTGATTCACTTTGTTGTAAAGCAGAAACTAACACACCGAGAGTGGCATATACCTATATACACTACCAAATGTAAAATAGATATTTAGTGGGAAGCAGCCGCATATCACAGGGAGATCAGCTCCGTGCTTTGTGACCACGTAGAGCGGTGGGGTAAGGAGGTGTGAGGGAGACACAAGAGGGAGGAGATATGGGGATATATGTATATGTATAGCTGATTCACTTTGTTATAAAGCAGAAACTAACACACCATTGTAAAGCAATTATACTCCAATAAAGATGTTAAAAATAAATAAAAATAAATTTTAAAAAGGAGAAAAAAAAAGAAACTGGCAAACCTGTTTGATAGATTTATAATGCATGTGATGAACATCAATCACAATCCCTAAGTTTTAGGCTTCTTTTTGCCAAGTTAGCATTACAGCACAATTCAGTGAAACAATATATATATATATTTTTTTTTTTTTCAGTACGCGGGCCTCTCACTGCTGTGGCCTCTCCCGTTGCGGAGCACAGGCTCCGGACGCGCAGGCTCAGCGGCCATGGCTCACGGGCCCAGCCGCTCCGCGGCATGTGGGATCTTCCCAGACCGGGGCACGAACCCGTGTCCCCTGAATCAGCAGGCGGACTCTCAACCACCGCGCCACCAGGGAAGCCCGAAACAATATTTTTAATTCAGTTCATGATTTTAAAGAGAGATTTTGGAAGGGCAGGCCCCGTCAAAATATTACACTATCCCTCATGTAAAGAGAAGAAGGTACACGTTTTTTTAAATCCCAGCATGAAAATCAGACCCCCCGCCCTGCCACCAACACGCACACTATTGATGGGGGAGATAAGGAAGAATCAATCTTCAAACAATTCCAGAAAGAGAGATTTCTTGCAAGACTAGTGCCAGGGTCTAATCAGCCTCCCTACCAGGAGATGCCCCTCGATGGGTGTTGCAAATGCCTCTTTAATACAGTTGTCACTCATGCTTCTCACACTGTCCTCAGTGGGGTACAAAAGGAATAGGATGAGAAATGCAAGCTGAATGAAAAATGGGCTTGGATCTTGGGGCTGGGGAACTGTCTGTAAGGTTCAAAGACATGGCTCTGTCCCCACTGGGCCCCTTGAGCATAAGGGGCAGGCTGGCTAGAGCTCTAAACCCAGCCAGGGGAAACAAGTGTTCTGAAGACAATGGAACAGAGAGAAAAGAACAAAGTGGAAAAATCACCCCCCAAAAGGGAGAATGGGTTCTTTACAAAGCATTTGATTAGAATCTTCAAATAGAATTCCAGCCAGGCTTTTTCCGTGTTTATAGCACAATACTCAAGTCTGATGTTGATCCCAATAGCAATAGCATTAGCAGCTGTGATCTGAGGGCCAACTTTGACTAGTACTACACTAGATGCTAGAGGAAGTTGCCTCTTTTCATTAAACCATTGAAAGTAACCCCACGAAGTAGGTATTGTCAACTCCATTTTTGGATGGGGAAAGTAAATAAGCAGTAAAGCATGCTGGACCAAGATTACTAGGTGAGTAAGGGTTAGAGGGGCTGAGCTGAGGTCTGTCTAAAAACACCTACTAGGTCCATCCTCAGTGCCACAGTGCCACAGGCCATATAAGGGGGAGGCATGTTTCAGTTTGGATTCTACCCTGCCATCTTTCTCGCATCAGTTTACAAATGGTTTCTCAAGTGCCGATCCTGGGGAACACAGCCAAACAGTCAATTCCCCAGCACCTCTGCCCAGTCCAACCCCAGTCCTCCATGTATCCTGGTTCTCTTCTATCCCAATCAACATCCTCAAACACAGCTGCCAGGGACATTTTCTTCCAGTGATCTTTTCTTGGAGAAGTTAAAAGGGCTTAAATATTTATCTATCCAACTCCCTCACTGTGCCAGTGACACTGAGGTCCAAAGAGTCAAGCCCTACTTAGTGGCCCACCATGCACTATCCAGCAATGACTATGACTTCAGCTGCCACAGCAGAGGACAGCTCTGACACGTCCAGGTCGTTCAACTTTACCCAGAAAAGCGTAGTTCTCTAGACCCAAAGGCTCGAAAGACACTTCCAGACAATACCCGGAGTTTTTGCTCCCCGATCGCTAACCTTTGGGACCCACCCAGGTCGGTGAGAGCATTCGCTTCCTCTCTGTGATGAGTGCCAAATGGGTCTTCCCCAAGGAGCCCCAGCCCACTGCCGACCCAGTGCACAGTTCTCACCCTTTGGCCTTCGTGCCCCACTGAGAAGCAGTTGCTTCTTACTGGGTCATGTTTCTCATGCACCTTTGGAGAGATGGGGAGCAAAAGGATGAAATGGACACACCGGGGAAAAATTAACTCTGGGCTAATCCGCTGGTATAATATAGATGATGGCTTTACGAGCCAAATACAAATCATCAGACACAGGAGCTCATGCAAATGTCAGCTCTCACTGTAAGAATTCACCAGGAAGGGAAGGAAAAGTGACTATTTCTTGAGCTCTTGTTATACACTAGGTTAATGTACCGGATACCTTCATAAACACGCCTGCACTCAATCCTCACAATAATCCCTTGAGGTGTGTAACATGCCCATTTCCACAGAGTAGGAAACTGAGACTCCGGGCAATAAAGAAATGACTCACGACCTCCCAGCTGGCTCATGGGTGGGAGTCAGTCACCTCTGAACAGCTCTCAAGTCCAGTGAGCCTGGCTGCCACTCAATACTCTGCAAGTTCAACAGTCGAGTTCAAATACGACAAGGTCCCAAACTGCAAGTTATGCTTTGGCACTAATGTTCTCCTTTGAGTTTTCCTCTCCCTTCATAGAAGCTTCTTAAACATCCATTATGTTCTTCACACTCCTTTTCTCAGTCTCTCTAGTCTCTCGGGCAAATGCGCGCTTGCACATTTTCACGGTGCATTATTTTGCCCGCTAAATATGCATTAAATCCAAAATGCTGTCATTGGAAGCAGCATGGCAAGCCTGCGAGATTCTCAGCCTCATTCTCTGGGCCCTACTGGGACCTGTCACGTTGGACCTGCCTGTTTGACAAGCTCTCCTTGACAATGCTAAGAGCTTGGGTAGGGTCTTTTAAATGTCTCTTTTGAGCTTCTGCTAGAAGATTTGTTTCTCAATCTGTCAAACCCTGAAAAGACCAAAAGCAGCAGTCAAGCAGAAAATGCGCAGAGATAACGTGCAGCGTATAATATATAAACATGGATGTACTGACCACCATCATAGCCCTGTCTTGTTAAGTAAAGCCGAATCAAGTGTCCACATCTTCTTAAAGAGGACAGAAATGGGCAGAATACTAAGGAGGAAAACTCTCCAAAGTGACACACGAACACTGAAGGGAACTCTTTAGGGGGTGTGCTGATTCCAGTATATTTTTAGCCCTACCTTAGGACAACACTCCCCTGGGACAGCTGATTAGGATCTACAAATAGATACTTGTATTGTTGTAGGACAATCTTAAAATGCCACTGTTTCTCATATTTGGCTCAAGTGAGTAAAATCACCCCTCAAAACTCTGCCCCACACAGAGCCTTGACACCCATGCTTGGACAGCTACTCTTATCGTTTGAACTATAAAGCAAATCTAGCTGCAGGTCACAGATGGTGGGAAATAACCAGTTTGCTAGTCACTTCAGACAAAACCAAATAGGGCAACAAGAAATATAAAGGATTCTGTTCAAAGAGTTCAGTCAGCCCAAAAGTAGGGTCACCACCACAATTTCTAAATCTCATACGTCCAAAGGGGAAAGCAAGAGATTATATACGCAGAAAAATAAAAATGATAATACTGCAGCAATGTCACATCTGGTCCTAAGAGCCAGAGTCGATGATCTTTTATCCTCACAAAAATCCTGGGATACAGTGCTACTATCAGCTCCATTTTATATATGAGGAAGTAAGGCACACAAGGGAAAACAACCTGCTCATGGTCACACAGCTGAGATTTAAACTCAGGCAATTTGACTCCAGAGTTTATCCCTTTAAGTCCCATTATATTGCCTTTCCTAGTTAAAGGCCCACTCGTCCACTGAAAAAGGCAAAAAACACATGGTATTCCAGTATGAAACTCAAAGCAGTTTTGCCAACTGAGTCCTGATTTTAAAACTTCTTGGGAATTCCCTAGCGGTCCAGTGGTTAGGATATGAGCTTTCACTGTTGTGGACCCGGGTCCGATCCCTCATTGGGGAACTAAGAGAACACAAGCTGCATGGCACGGCCAAAAAAAAAAAAAAAAACCCCAAAACTTCTTGGATTCTCTAATGCAGGGTCTTCAAGAGTTTTCTGTCAAGAGTCAGAAAGTAAATGTTTTAGGCCTTGTGGGCCATGCAGTTGTTCATGACTATTCGACCCTGCCAGAGTAGCATGAAGGCAGCCATAAACAGTACGTAACTGAACAGCATCGCAGTGTTTCAATAAAACTTTATTTACAAAATAAAGGGTGGGCCCAGGGGTTTTAATGCATCATCATAACCTCTAGGTAGCACAGCATTCCATACTTAAGCAAGAACTGAGCTCTCCAACTGGGGAAGCCGTGAGCAAAAGTGGAGAACAATATAAGATATATATATGGAGCTGTTGCAAATGATTTTGGCCTTGGAAAAACAGGGTGAGAGAATGATCTCGTATTTTCTGATCTTTCTAGCAAAACGAGGTAGAATGAAACAGCTCAGAGTAAACAACCCATCAAGTCAACAATTTTCACTGATGAAAATTTTTATCGATACAGTGTGCGTGTGTGGTGTGTGTTGTATGTGTGTGTGCATGTGTGTATGTTATATGTGTTTATTATTTAGTCTCATCTAGATAAATTCACATACTGGGGTTGGCTAGAACTCTGTATTGGGATCTCTAAGTCTGTCTATTCAGAATATACGGAAGAAAAGGAAAAAGAGCTGGCAAAAACAAAAAACTGGTAGCAGAACAGTCAGGAAAAATAATCAGCAAGAAATAAATCTACTATCTCCTTAATCTTGAAAGTCAATGTTTTTTAATCCTCTTTCTTGGGCCATGGTGCTGATCAACCCCAGGCACTCATTTCCAATAATTAGTTCAAGTACTGATAACCTGCTTCAAAGCCTGCAGATAGTAACTGCTGGGTCAAATCCTTCTAGGAATATATATATTTACAACCTCAAACAAACAAACAAAAAAACCTTCACATCCCTAATCCTCTGTTTCAAATTGTTAAGATACATGCTTTTCAGGATGGAAGAGTTACATGTGTCCTTGAGGTTTTCTTCCAGAGAAATTTTATTTACTGAAACAAATTAAGAATAATTTCTGCTTTGCAAAAAAAGAAGAAAAACAACAACAAAAAAAGACAAACAACAGCCACCAACCCTCCTAGCGTACATACTACTCTGAATCAGGAAAAAAAAGTCCAAAATATTATTGTTATAACATATTGTAGTCATATTCTACATCAACCAACAGATGTTTCCTATGAAAAAAAAAAACAAAACAAAAACACAAACCTCTGAGTGCTCCACATTGACATTATTTCCTGCATATTAACAAAATTAAAATGTATGTGCTCTAACCTGTTCCCAGTCTCTCCAGGGGATTCTGCCTGAGAAGCAAGGTAATCAGATCCTGGGCATCAGGTGGTGGCGCCTCATCCTTTTCAGGCCAGTTGATCTCATCTAAAAGGAAGAAAAGTAGTTTACGACTTCACTGCTGAAAGGCTGGTCCACATCCCAACAGCATGGACATCACCCGGGAGTTTGTTAGAAATGCAGAATTTCAAGCCCCACTCCAGACCTGCTGACTCATAATCTGCATTTTTTTTTTTTTTTTTTTTTTAGAATCTGCATTTTTAACAAGACCTTCAGTTGATTCCTAGGCCCAATCAAGTCTGAGAAGAACTGTTGCACAAGATATGAATAGCACAGCTGTCAACAAGGCAGGGAGAGGACAATTCAATGAGCAGTACCTCTCATCTGCCTTTTTGATACACTTTTCTTTGGTAGAACTGGGTCACTACTAATTGGTCCTCTAGTTATTAAGAGGGCTCAATATAGCGGAAACTCTAAACTTCTGTGTTTTAGGCCATCGCCCATCCAGGGATCATGGGGAGTCAGGGTTTCTCTTCTACCATCATCCTCAACTGAGAATCTGGCCACAGCCCCAGAGTTCTTCAGCTCCAAGAAGCAAAAAATAATTTTGTAAAAATAACCATTTCCAGAGACAAAGGAAAGGTCAAAATGCTAAGACTGAAGAAGAAGAAGAAAAAAACAATCCCAAGGAATTGTAGTAATGGAAGTACTTAAAATCTGTCATAAATATTAGAATATGTTCTACATTCTAAAGGAGTTTGCCTGAAGATAGGTGTGCATGCTTGTGTGCACGGGAATGCAATCAAAACATGAGTTATTTCTGCATGTGCCTGCCTCTAGCTTCCTCTGCTGCAGTTTAAATCTGATTTGGAAAATAAAACATGAATATGCATCTGAGCCATAAGGCACCGACAGAACAAAGCCAGCATTTGCTGCTTGTGTTAATTAAACAGTTGATTCCTTTTGCCATTCATCCTTGGTATATCAGAAAACAGCCTAGTTATAAATCCATAAAGAGCTCAGATATTGTATAAAAGGGTTATACACTGCAGGCAACTCACAAATCTACTCCGTTAAAGTTTACAAACATGCTTGGCTTGCAAAGTCAATGATGGAAAATAATGCTGTGATTAAGAGGCTCCTCATACCAAAAGGAATTGTCCCCCTATTCCCACTGTTGGACACTCTAAGCACAGTCCAGAATGGACCAGAGGTAGGTGATGAAGATGTCAGTGATGACTGACAAACTTTGAGGGAGAGAGGCCTTTTTGATCTCTGCTCCAGGGAAATTTATAAAAACAGCAGGTAGGGTAGTAATAAAGTCTATTTAATTATCATTTAGTTTTGCCACGAGCCACATAACAATAGTTAGGGTCAGCTTGCAGGTTAAGATCTAAAGGTTATTGAATTTAAATGAAAGATGAACAGCTGTTAAGAAATAACATTACACTATAACAACTACCAATGAAATCATTAACAGTCTGTAGATTAAATTTGCTTCCTCCCCATTCTCATTATTTATTATTTGGTAGACATTTGTTTTAGGGTTTATTACATTTTTGTTAATTTCTTCACTGTGCCAATAGCCATTTTTCCCATTTGTGTAAATGTTACCCACGTTAACCTTTTCCTCCCTGGTGCAACTTTCCTACTATGGAAAGGAAGCCTGGATAGCAGTGAAATCATCTGCAAATCCCACACCAATTTCTTTTGCAGAAAAAGTACACCATAAAAATTGGTCACATTGCTAGTACATTTCCAAATTCCATGTTAACAAAACTTCCTCAGATCAATTCCCAACACAAATTGCTCTCTTGAGATTGTGAAAGTCAGTTATGTGCTATGATGAGTGAGTTCTTTTAATTTGTTGGCTAAACCCTTCGATAAAGGTTAACATTTTACTAAAAACAGTGATACTCCCCAGAATTACATTAAATAGCTGCTTCCCAACAGTGGCTTAGAGATAACTGCTGACAATATTTACCACTGATGACTTGTCCAAATAGCTCTTCTGGAGTGTCCCCAAAGAATGGCACGCATCCAACCAGAAATTCATAGAGGATAATCCCCATGGCCCACCAGTCTACCGGCTTCCCATAGCCCTGCCTCAGAATCACTTCTGGTGCAATGTATTCAGGTGTGCCACAGACCTAAAAGATGATTGCAATATTAGAATAATTAGAGTATTAGACATGAATTAAAATGAGCAAGATGGCTAAATGTCAATTATTTTGCCTAGAGTGCACCTGCTCAACCACATGGAACCACATGGACAAAGAACTTAAGAACAGTGATTCTAAATGGGTATCTAGCGTACCAAAAGCAATGAATTACTTAAAATACCAAAAAAAGCAAAGTTTAAAATGCTGCTCTAATGTGAAACTGTGTGTAATGTCTAATTTCAAATTTGAGTAGTTTTACTTCCTTTACAAAAACATTTGTAATCCTTGGATTTAAAATAATACTGCATTTTTTTCGTCTGTCACTATCAGAGAGAGTTTTAGTATTTATATGACTGAAATATATTCACATCCTGGTTACTTCATAAAAGCCTGACAGTTGAGATGTGTTCACCTTAAGTAACTGTACAATGAACAGATTGTGGGCACATGGTAATGAGGCATGCTTAAAGGGAAATGGGCCATGGCTCGGAGTTTGGCACCTGTGATTGTACAACGCATCATGAGTTTCATGAGGACTCTACTGAGACTCCCGAATGCCTTACGAAAACAGTTCTTCCATTTGTCTCTCTCACACTCTCACTTGTGTGCAGTTAGATCGTTCGTCTTACTCATAGACCATAATGTCGGGGAAGGAATGTGGAGGGACCGACATTTCAGAGAGGCCCAGGGAGAAAAATGGAAGCAATTTGCGCTTTATTAAACGTAAGGCTTATATAGACATCGAAAGCCCCAGCACTAATGTCAAGATGGCCTAGGTGAGCTGATTCTGAATTCCACTGTCAGCGCTGCACTTGGTATCTCTCTCTGGAACCAAACAGCACGCAAGCTTACCTGTTTGTCCAGGAACTCTCGAGCATCCTTCTCAATATGACCCTCATAAAGATTGGTAGTCATGCTCATTAGTCCCACCTTGGATAATCCAAAATCTGTCAGCTTTATGTGCCCCATGGAGGTGACCAACAAGCTGTGAAGCAGAAGGACATATATTACAACACTCACTTTGAAGCTCATTTTTTGTTTTTACTTTTCTCCCTCCCACTGTGAGTTGATAAGACTATGTCATATATAGGTATCAATCTTATCACAAAACCCAGCCTGCAAAGAGATGAAGTCACGCAAAGATGTTAAATATGTGTATCTGGCGGCTGAGAGTAATCCACAAGGGAAGGCCAGAGACCCGGCTCAGCCCATCTTCCTTGAAGCAGTCACATACAGCATCATTTACCACTTGAAGCGCTCAGAAAAATTCAAGTATGGAACTCTGACACCTTTCCATTTCCAGAATAAGAAAAGAGCTGAGAAAGGGTTACTGATAATCCCACGTCACACATCAGCAACTAACATAAGCAACCCATCTGCGATTCAAATGAGACAAAAGATAAAGAACTTGGAAGAAAAATGTAGCATTGTTTCAGATTTCAACGTCTGGCTCGAACTTAAGCGTCTACTCACTAAGCACAAGACCTACATGTCTTATACATGCAAAGAATTCACATTTGAAAGCTTTATGAATTTACAGGTAATTTTTTTTCATTTTAAGTGGCAAAGAAAATTTTAATTATTTAAAAAATTAAAGGAGTAGAGGAGTTAAAAAAAATAAAGCTATTGGAAGGATACATGCCAAAATTCTAATAGCTGTTTTCGTTTGGGAATGCTGTGAATGAAGTTTTTTCTTTTTGTACTTCCCAAATTTTCTGTAATGAGCATAAGTTAATTTTATAAAATTTTGGCACACTTAAAATCTTTACATATGAATAAGAAATACTTCTAGAGGTGTCTCAGATTAGTGGAGAAAGCATGGAACATTTAATAAATGGTGTCAAGATGAATACCTAGTCATTTGGGGAAAAATGGTCTATCTGCATCTCAAATCAGACACCAAAATGAACTCCACATAGACTAAAAATTAAATAAAAAATTAAATTGTGAATAAAATAGAATAGAATATCAAGGATATCATCTTGGGGAGAAAAAATTATCTAAGTATGATTCTAAATGCAGAAACTATCCAGAAAACAACTCATAGCATTCTATGTACCTATTATTTACATAATAAAAAAAACTAAAAAAAAATTAACTAACCTTGGCTTAATACTCTTTTTTTGTTTGTTTGTTTCTTATAAGCGGCTATTGTAAACACCATAGCCTTTAAAAAGATTATACAAAAATCATCATGTATACTGCTAAAAATAACTCATTTGGGAACATTATGGGAGAATTTTTAAATGTACAAAGCAGCATTAAAAGAAAACATTTTTATAGACATAAACATTTTTGTATTGTGTGAAAAAAAACGTATTTCATCAGTGTACATACTTGTCCGGTTTCAAATCCCTATGTACAATTCCATAATTATGTAGATATTCCAAGGCCAGGACTGTCTCAGCAAAGTACATCCTGGCCATATCAACAGGGAGAGGACCCATGTTCTTCATTAAGGTAGCACAGTCACCTCCTATAAAACACAAGAAAAAGACTTAGCAGGTATAGTATCAGCTGGGATTAAAGACCGCCAGTTTAGATTGCAGAATTTCAAAGTAGAATGGTCTCTATCCATAGACATAGTCGATCATGTTCATAAGTGGAGACTGTGTTTCTACTTATGATGTGGTGTGGAGAAAATATAGACTTTTATTTAAGAAGCGCTGCTCATGAGAGAGCAGATTTGGCCTGAAGTGAAACTAAATGTTGAAGAACTGATGATGTGTTTTAGGAACAGTGTGACGATTTAAAATAAACCATTTTAAAACATGGATTCTGGAATCAGGCTGCCTGAGTTCAAATTCCGGCTCTGACTCTTACAGGTGGGGACACCTTAGGCAAGATGGTCTTGGTTCTTTCAGCTGTAATATCAGGATATGAATAGTGTCATCCCTTTTATTGTGAGGATTAAATGAGGTAATCTGTGTAAAGAATTCAGGATGCCGTCAACACATATTAAACATGTGATAAACGTTAATTATTGTTGGTAAAATAACCATAACAAAAGTTAATAAAGCAAAGTACTGGTGTGGTGAAAAGAACAATGGGTGGAAATCAGGCAAGTTATGTTTTTGTCTTGTATCTACCACTAACTATCTAGTGAAACCCCTTCTTGGGTTTCAGTTCATTCATCTGCAAAATGAAAACGATATTTAACGGTTCTTCAAGTTATAAGTTTTGGGATTCTGTTCAAACAATCACAAGGGCTTAAATTAGATGCTTTGAAAATTGTTTTGGAGACTGGGATTGACAATATATACACTAATATGTATAAAAAAGATAACTAATAAGAAACTGCCATATAAAAAATTAAATAAATAAAATAAAATTTTTTTAAAAAAGAAAATTGTTTTGGCCCTTGCTTATCTATTCATTCTATTAGCTTTATTTATGTCAGTAAGTCATGGCTATGGAAACACTCACAATTTTCATGTAAAATTGATGGAAATAAGATTACTTGGAGCATTTAAAAGGTAGACCACAAACTTCCAAAAGAAAAAAAAGTTAGTTTTTAAAAATTAAACTATAGTTGATTTATAATATTGTGTTAGTTTCAGGTGTACAGTTTCAGACTCTTACCCATTATAGGTTATTACAAGATACTGAATATAGTTCCGTGTGCTGTACACTAAATCCTTGTTGTTTATCTATTTTATACATAGTGGTGTCTGTCTGTTAATCCCACAGTCCTAATTTATCCCCCCCTCCTTTCCCCTTTGATAACCATAAGTTTGGTTTCTATGTCTGTGAATCTATTTCTCTTTTGTAAATAAGTTGATTTATATTATTTTTTTAGATTAGAAGTTAGATTTTCTTCAATGTATCTTTCTCCTAACTCACCTTTAATTTCATACCATATACCAAAAAGGATATATTTTTAATACTTTCCTTAAGAAGATCCATTGTAATGAATGCTTTTATGATACGTGATAAAAATAAGTAGGAAAAATCCCATCACCTATATTCTAACTTTAATGACCGATTGAGAGGAGGTACTTAGGATGAAAAGCTATTAAAAAGGGAAAACAACCTTTTTCCAAATAGCACTAATTTTCCCTTTGTTATAGTAGAGCTGGCACTTTACAAGCAATTATGAGAAGATAATGACTGGGAATACAGCCATCTAATTGCCTGGCCTTGGTTCCTACGTGGATACAACCGTTGTATGGCACAAGTACAGAAAGCGTCAGCTGCACACATGAGCCAGTGGTTTCTGGGTACAGGTGTCATGTTCTCTCTGTCAGTGACTCACCTTCGACATATTCCATGACCATGCACAAGTGGCGCCTGGTCTCAAAGGAGCAATACATGCTGACAACAAAAGGGTTTTCTGCAAAAGTCAGGATATCCCGTTCCACAAAGGCCTGCTGGATCTGGTTTCGGAGGATGAGGTTCTGTTTATTAATCTTCTTCATGGCAAACCTCTGTCGCGATTCCTTATGCCGAACAAAATAGACTGCCCTGAAAAGGAGCACAAGAGTTGGGGTTCAAAGGAAGAGGGGATGTTTCTGGGTACGGTACACCACTTTTTTTTTTTTACGTTCACGTGATAGCCGGGGTTCAGCCCACATAAGCTATGCTGGCAACTACAAACATTCCATTCCAGGCCAAAGTCCTTTGGCTAATTGATTTTTTTTTTAAATTCTTTCAATAAAAGTTACAGGTCACACATAAGGCAAATTCATTTCACTGCTTCATTTCACTGAAGAAAATGGACAGTCTCCAGAGTGAGCTACTTTCCAATAGCTAGCTGTTGTTTTCAGTTTTTCTATAACAGAACAAAATCCGACATATAAGTTAAAACAGGAAAACAATGAACAAAAGTACATACATATTCTGAGCTAGATCCTTTCTAGCATTAGGTATCTATTAGGCATTTTTTCACAACTGACTAAAGCAATAATTTTCTATATGACACTCATGGGATCTACAAAAAGGGACCATAGACTATAGCTTCTTAAAGTAGCTGACTTCCAACTTGAGAGTAATTTACTTCCCATGAACTTTCTAGATAAATAAGAAGTATGTAATAGGTCATATGAGGCTGCTCTCCCTGCTACAAAGAGTAGCATATTTCTTCACTACAGACCTCGGCATGAGTTACCCCTATGCCTGTTTCAATGCAGGAAATGCATTTCCCAACCTAAAAGGGGGTCCAGAGTACACTGCATTTCTGGTCCATGTGACCCACAGCTGAGGTGTCTGGCAACTTTATTGTAAAATGAGCGGGCTGCATGGAATTTCTGCCAAAAGCCTCACCCAAATACTCTACAGAACCAATTCTGTCTGGGTAAAGACAAAGGACTCCCTGAAGCTTCAAATGATGTAGAGAAAAAAAGTAATTCGGAGGAGGAGACTTCAAACCCTGGAAATGATGAGCAACAAGGAAAATGTCTTGGATGGACTCCTTTTCTCATAAGTTACTCCTCACTTATCTCATTATTATTAAGGGACAACAGGTTTGAACTCCCAGGTTAGGCAATTCTCAAATAATTAATAATTTACCTAAAGAGCCATCATCATTAGAAGTGTGTAACAGGTTGTACAAGGCTGTCCTGAAACAAACGCAATAATCAACTAAGTAATAATTTACCTGAAAAGCTATCAATCATAGTAAAGTACATCCAGTAGTCTGTTTCCTAAACAAGGGGTTATCTGAGATGCATTTTTCACTAGTGATTTTCATTGTCTCCAAAAAATGAACTCGAAGGGGACTAGTACACCCTATATTCCTGCTGGACCAATATGTCAGAGTGATCCACTTACATAAATCTTAAGTATATTCAATCTCAGTTTAACCAATATTCACATTTTCCTCTTAAGCATTCAACTAGGAATTCATCTTTCTTTGAAGTGTGTACGTCTTTGTCTTCTCATTGTATTCATCTTTTCCCTTCACACAAAATCACACATTTGTGGCGTCTCTGTTTAAACATTCTTTTTTTAAAAATCTTTACTCCTTTTTCTCTCTCCTCTTTTCTCTGGCCTTCTAGTTCTTCCTTCCCTGTATAGTAAAAAGCTGTCTTAGCCGCACTCCACATAACCAACTCGAGGAATAACCTGGTACTCTTATTCCCACTGTTCAACAAACTGACAAGGGAGCTGGCTGGCTGGATGCCTACTGCTTTCCACAGAGGCTAGGCATCCTCTTCAGGATTCCCAGACACTTGGGCTCCCACCAGCTGGGTTAATTTCTACACCTGTTCTTCTGGCTAGGCTTGATATCATGACTGACTAATTTAAACAAATATTTAAACTGATGAAACACGAGTGTGAAAAGAGAAAGCACTGTTGTTTATAAGAAAACTGAGTGGAATGCTTGGGAAAGCACTGATAAATATGAGTTACTAAATAAAATTCCTATTGATTTAGTATGAGTGAGAAGATTCCAAACGTTGAGAAAATAATAAAAATCTAGGCAGATTGCTTCCAGTTCTTGCTTCACCTGTAAAAAAGCTAAAAGTGGGAAACAAACAACATAGTACAGTCAGCCCTACATAGCCACGGCTTCTGCACGCTCAGATTCAATCAACTGAGGATTGAAGTATATTTAAAAAAAAAAAAAATCCAGAAAACTGCATGAAGCAAAACTTGAATTTGCCACACCGGCAACTATTGATATTTACATAGCATTTTCATTGTATTAGATATTATAAGTAATCTCGAGATGATTTAAAATATATGAGAGGATGCCATTTTATATAAGGGACATGAGTATCTGTGGATTTCGGTATCTGAGGGGGGTCCTGGAACCAATACCCCTTGGATACCAAGGAATGACTGTATAAGTATTGTTTATACTGGCTGTCTTATAAAGGGCTTACATCGAAAGGCTAGTCAATTTACATATATTTAGGTTAAATTAAAATGTTTAAAGTACATATCATCTTTTGGTGATTTCCTACTTCAACTTTTTCATTTACCAACTACTCATTCTTTCTGTATCCGATTAAAGGCTACGACAATTTTTTTCTTTTTCCAATTACTGATTGGATAAAATCAAGATCCAAAGACACTTGAGCTTCTAATCAGAAGCTGATAGCAGGACAGAGAGATTCAAAGGGAGCACAGAAAAGAACTTGGCTTCCCCTTACATATATGAGACAAGCATTGGCAGATATTGTCATGAAGAAGGATTCCTGAGACACAGAATCTGTTTTTTAAAATGAACTTTAGAATTGAAAATGTTAAAAGGAAAAAACCAGTATCTTTATATAAGCACTTGCCTATTCTTGAGAGTCAACTGGAATACAGCTCACTTTCTATCACTTCTTTCAATATTTAACATTGAGTAAGTTTAGGGCTGAGGACCTCCAGACGTATGATACTGTGAACTTCACTTTTAGACTATCAGTAGGCTGCCATTTTGATTTTCAACCAAGCTCCATCATTTCTTACATAAATAACTGCTCCTCAATATGTTTGAGAACAACAGGAAGTGAAGGAAAAAGAATGGGGTTGTACATGATTTTATGAAAGAACAAAAGAGAAAGATACCTCAGACCCAATTTGACCAGTACCTACACGAGGTACTGTGTAAAAAGGCCTTCATTCTTTATTCTTAGATTTTCAATTCATAAAATTTGATTTGACTTTCTGTTTTCCCTTGCTATTGTACTTAAAATAATCAGGTAATCCTTAGAGAAATTTACCTAAACCAGTTGAAATTAATCTTATAGGTAGCTTGAGATACCATTTCCTCAGGAGAAACATATCTCGATCAAGTTGCAAAAGTCAACTAGACTTAATTAGAATTCCCTGTAGCTGCATTTTTGTTTGCTTTATGTTATGTTTTTACATTTCTGTACTGCTTTGGAAATATTATTTCTAATGCTGAAATGTGTTTATTTAGTAATACGTGTTGTCTCTCACATACTCCTTTCCTCCCTTCTTATAAATTGCTGTTCTAAATCTACTCAAGTCAGCAGAGAGTGAGGCAGAAGGAGAGAGAGGGGGGGAGGGAGAGGCTGAAAAAGAGAGAGAGACAAACAGAGAAACAGACAGGGACAGACAGACATCTAACACTGCTAAGCAGAGCTGCAAACTGCCCAAGGTTATGAAACTAGACTGAACTGATTTGGCCCCCATTTCTCTGTTTTCTGGCCTCAAGCATTGCTTTCTTTGTAAAGGCTTCTGTGTCTCTTTTCCTACACTGACCCGCCCTGTGAAACAGGAAGACCCAAGGGTGGGAGGTGATGCATGGGGTGGGGCAGCCAGTGGAGCCAAGCATCACTCCACTCATGCAGAACTGAGGCGGGGGAAGGGAGAAATGGAATCGGAAGCCGGCAGGATCTAGAGCAGAATGAATCAGTCCTATTGGGAGTGTGAACGTCTCATGCATATAAAATTATGCACGAATCTGAGAGCCTGATACATGAATCCCTGTGAGCAGATCCGCATGTGGGGAGGGGAGTGCAAATGTTAGGGGGAAGCTGAGGGGAAAGGCTATCAAGAGGGAGCATCCGTCAACTTGCACACCTCGTCTGTCTCTCAGGTAAATGACCCTGTCCTTTGAGGGTTAAAAAAAGCAGAAAGGCCAGCAAGGCTAGAAAGCAATGTGAAGTGGGGAAGAAGCGCTGTGCCTCCAAAATTTAGCTTTCTTACTTTAAAAAATTTTAGGTCAATCTTATTCTTCTACTTCGAAAACACTCGAAATTGTTATTTAAAAATCTAGGTGGCAGCGCTCAATGGAAGAAGGGTTTCTATACCCCAGTTAAGATGGCTAAAAGTTATAAATGATATTCATTTGCAGTCAGAGTACGTGTGACCAGGCTTGGGAGCCTCTTTCTCCACATCTAAGTGGAAGTAACATCAACATCTCACAAGAGCTTGTGAGAAGGGAACAAATAAAGAGAATAAAGAGACTAGTCCAGTGCCTGGCACACAGTAGGTGCTCGCTTTCTACAAAGTGCTAAGTTGGCCTGAAGGGAGGTGCAACTTCCAGTCAGGATCTGAAACCTGTTAAACAGAGAAGGAAATTGGGTGCTTCTCAAATTGGCAAATTGGCTTTATATCATAAATTGTCACTAAGTAGGCTGTTGAGAAAACCATGACGTGTTATAGCTCTCTCGAATGAAAGGGTTAGTTTGCAGCATAACCAGTATTTGAAAAGTCACAGAACGGGTGTCACTCTAAGTCACTGATGTGAGCGAGGGGCTCGGTTACAGGGACGCCCAAGAAAGCCTCGAACGGCTCCAATTCATGGACCTACATGATCCATCTGTTCAGCCAACTCACAGAAGCCCACTATCAGCATCCTGATCAGGTGGGCCAATGGGCGTAGCTCCATTCAAATTTTAAGTTAAAAATAATTAAATCGTAGAGGAAATCTGTCAGAAATGTAATGAGAGATTAACTTGGAGAAGAGCAAAAGAGAAAAAAAAGGTTTTGGCTGACCGGCAGAGGCTCCCACAGGCAGCTTGTAAGCCCATTAATGACTTGGCCTGCGTCCTGGGTGTTTACTGATTCACAGCTTGTTTAACTTCTTGTATATTCCCAACCACTCCCCGAAGTGTGATATACCTCATCTACTATACAGTGGTTTAATTGCACTACAAATGAGTTTACTCAACCAATTAGAACTCCAAATACTGCTAAAATATATGCCCAAATTTTACAAAAGTGGTGCTTCATAGACAATCCTATGCCAGAATTCCACTGGCAATAAAATTCAGCAGTGCTCAAACCCACAGATCCCTTAAATCAATGTTCAGTCTTCCCCCTAATCAAACAAGAAATCCTCAGATGATCTCCAGAACTAAAAAGGACTAAAAGCCAATAATACATAAACAAAACCCACAAACAACTGCATGCTAAAACAATCTTCTTAGGTAGAAGGGTTTCAGTGAGGTCCTCAAAAGAAATAAAATATTGTAAAAATAAAACATCAGAGAGCATTTATAAGCCACATCAGGAAATATGCCATTTGACATAATCCTGAAAACAAATCAGTGAAGCATAGAAAGCACTCACAAATATTTAAGTTCTTCACTAAGTTAATGGTGTGGAAAATATTAGAGGTGAAAAAAACACCATAAGGAGAAACATCCCTTGTGGCGTAACAAAAATCGATTCTATCTCATCTGCTGTGTGTGTTATAAATGGCAATACATGTCTACGGGACTGTTTATTGCTCTCCACCTACAGATGGAATTGGGATTAATACTTAATTAAACTAGAGTTCTGGGCTGTCTAAAATGGATCAGGACATAGTTTGTGTATTAATTACTCTTCCAAACTATTAGTAACTCAGAGGGATCTTGTCAGCATTGACCTTATGCCCTGAGAGGGAAACCGTGTATCTATAAAAATGAATCAAGGAAGGGGCACCACGAATGTGGTCGTACTATAGCATAGAGTTCAATTGAAAAAAAAAAAAAAAAATCCTGGCGTTATATAAAGACTAAAAGAAGTGTGTTGCTTTAAATTTTCAATCAGCCTTCTTATTAAAGTACTACTCTCCCAAGGTTGACTGCTGGTCAGACAGGAAGTACTGGCTAATTCTCAAGTAGAAATGCTATAAATGAATTTATATATATTCAGATATATATATATCCAGATGTGTATGTGTATCTACATAAAAACAGGCATATACAAAAATTTTCCCTTACTTTAGAAATTTTTACTTTCTAAAGTCTTCCTCTCCCATGCTCTAAAATAACCCCCAGGTCACTTGAAATGTTTTCTGATTGGGTATCCAATGAAAAATGATTTGGGCTTCACCTGATACCCATCAATGAAGGAGCAGTGATCTGAAAACTCAAGTCCCCAACAACATCTATTTGGCATAAGATCAATGTGAAGAATATATTTCTCAGGTGTGTTAAAATATAATAGAGAGTTTTCCTGAATTACTCACCCATAGGCTCCATTGCTAATCAATTTAATCGTCTCAAAATCACTTTCCCGAGGTTTCCTTCGAAGTTTCAGGGAAGCATTAGAGCTCTTGGAGACAAAATATGGATGTTAAAAAATAGCTCAGAATTTAAGAAAATGATTTTAGCAGCAAAATAACTAATATTTGAATTGCATGCTCTATTGTTTAATATGTTAAAGGGCAGTATTCTAGCCAAAGGAACCTGGGGGACAGCTTTAAAGCTCAATTTTCCACAGCAGTGCTGATAAACTACTCCTCATGACTGGCTCAGTTTCATTTAAGTGAACATCAATTCCAGGAGATAGAGGCACCATGTTTTTGAAAATTCCTGATTTTTAATTTACCTCTGTAAACCATTCGGGTGAACTTCTTCCTAGTCTTTTAAAGTTTTAAGATTTAAGTCCAAAATGCCAAACCGTAATTCTAGTTTCAGTCAATCAGAAAGGAATGGGCTGGAGTGGCCCTCTAAGGGTTGGTGGATCACGTGGCTTCTCTGCCACCGACCAGAGCATGTCCATTTCATTCCTGTGGCAACCCTTCCTGTTTGGAAAAGGTAGTTGGCAACAAATGAGACAGCCAGGCAGAGCATGCCTGTCTTTCTTTACTTCCACCCACCGTAAGTCTTACTTACCATGGTTTAGACACCAATTTTCAAAAAGACAGCTCTTTAAAAAGTTTAGTTCAAAGGACAAGAGTAAACAAAGTTGTTTTTGTTTTGTTTTTTTACAAAATTTTCTCACGCCCCATGTATCTTAGCACTGAGAGGGGGTTAACAGTCATTCTGTTCCCTCTGCAGAGACCAGAATCCCCTTCCCATAATTTTGGAAGAAACCCCATGACTCTGAGGTATGTGCCATCCTCCCCCACTCAGTGCTGGCACCCGCCCACTCGGCTGCCCCACCACCTTTGGAAGATTTAGACCGAGCTTCCCACTGTCCTCGGTGCCTGCATTCTCTCACCATCCTGAGTGACTTCCATATCTACACAGATAACTCAGCCAACAACCTGGCCTCTGGGCTACCTGACCTCCTCAATTCAACCAGCTCCTTTCTCTGTTTCTCCTTGGCCTCTGGCCATAGGACCTGGGTCTACTCATCACCTGCCAACACCCCACCTCAGAAAACATAATCCAAGACTGGGACCCCTTACTTGTTCAGCCACCCCACTCTGACTGCTCTCCACAGCTCCAGCTACAAGGCCCTGAACCAGCCTTCTTGCCTCATTAACTCTTCCTCACCTGAGTGACCTCACCTATGCCTATGGATGACTCCTAAAGTCACCCAGGCCATCCACCAAAAACTCTCCCTCTGAGGGCAGGAAGATCCCACACCTTATATACAATTGACTGCTTGATGGCTCAAAGGAACTTCAGCTTAAGCTCATTCAAAATCATGGCAGTTATGATGAAGCAAAAACAGCTGTCATTTATTTAGCATATGTGAAGCTGTCCTAACCATTTTACACAGACTACCTTATTTAATCTTTTATACCCATTTTACAGTTGAGGAAACTGAGGCACAGAGAGATTTTTTTTTTTTTTTTTTTTTTTTTTTTTTCCCCAAGCTAGTAAGAAGTGAAGCCAGCTTTGAAATCTGGAAACCGGACTCCAGAGCCTGGGTTTTTAAGCCTCCAGGCTACACGGCTGCCCCTCTTTCCTGACCACCCCCAATGCTGGGGGTGGTCCATCCTGGTTCCTCTTCTGCTATTCACAATTAGGAAGAGTGGCACCAGCATCCAGGACCTCTCATCTGTGTCACTGCTGCAAACTTTCAAATGGCCTCCCCAGGGTCACTACAGCTGGCTTTCCTCACCCCATCTACTTCCTACACTGCAATCAGTGTGATTTTTTTTTCACGTTGTTACTCTGTTTGGGTCATCTCCCTATCTACTCCTCCTCATCCTCCACACACATACACCTCCTCCACAGTTCAACAGCTTCCCACTGTTCTTTGAAAGAAACAATTTGACAAAGATGAACAGCAAGCACGTCTGTGTCCAGCTTTTACCCGAGCTCTCTGGGCTGCACGGTCTCCCTCACTCTTAAGCCTTCAGATATACTCTCTCCCTTGTGTCACATGATGGTCCCTTGGCCTGGAATGTCCCCTCTGAC
The DNA here is from genome assembly GCF_002837175.3 of Physeter macrocephalus. NCBI lineage: Eukaryota > Metazoa > Chordata > Mammalia > Artiodactyla > Physeteridae > Physeter > Physeter macrocephalus. Next base: position 70,483,106 of record NC_041221.1, on the reverse strand, counting down.
CCTTCTCATCCCAGTAACTTCTCACATCTCAAGTGTCCTTTCCTTAGGAGATCTTTCTGGACTGGTAAATCTCTTTATGTTATGAAGGTAAATCTCTTTAATGTTATGTTCCGGGAGCACATGGCCCTTTTTCTTTCTTTTTTTTTTTTTTTTTTTTTGCGTTACGCGGGCCTCTCACTGCTGCGGCCTCTCCCGTTGCGGAGCACGGGCTCCGGACGCGCAGGCTCAG